>NC_090437.1:1211354406-1211667020 GCF_031143425.1 Pleurodeles waltl
TGCAGCTGGGACAGTGACAGGACAGGGACTTTCACGGGGAGACTCATCCAGTCTGGGCAGCAGTCCCACCCAGTACCAGTAGAGAACTGCATCTACTTGAGAGACTGTGGCTTTGCACTCCCCAGGATGGCACAGTGGGCAACCCACCCACTGTAGAGACTTGAGAGACTGTGGCTTTGCACTCCCCAGGATGGCACAGTGGGCAAGCCACCCACTGTAGAGACTTGAGAGACTGTGGCTTTGCACTCCCCAGGATGGCACAGTGGGCAAGCCACCCACTGTAGTGACTTGAGAGACTGTGGCTTTGCACTCCCCAGGATACATCAATGGGCATGGAGCCCCGTCGTGGATCTGGCTTCGCATTCATCTGGCTGAGGTGCCCCCTCTTCCCTTCCCCCTGAGGTGCCTGTAGTGTTTCTATCTGATGCCCCGGCAGTGTTCTCTCCGATTTTGGTCAGGTATCTATTGTGGTCCTCGCCCATGCATTTTTGGGCTGTTGGTGCACGGACATTGTTGTGTACATATCTGCACTACTTCTTGTATTGTAAATATAATTATGACAGATTTCGAGATATATATCAGTATATTTTTGTATCACATGTATATTGGCACATTACAATGTTTGACCGCAATTCGCTTTGTCTTTGCATTCTTCCGGGGGGATTGTGGGTTGTTCATGTGATATTTTTGACTGCATTGGTGTGTATGTTGTGATATGCGAGGGTGGGGTGCGGGTGTTTGGTGGGTGTCCCCCTAACCTTTGCCTCCCCCCTCCCCCGTGTCGTAGGTGCAGTACTCACCGGTATCTTCGGCGCCTACGTCGCTGTTGGTCGTAGAGGAGCAGAAAGACAAGGGCAGGTAGTATTTGGAGTTCCGGCTCCATGGAGTCGTCGTTCCTCGTGGGATGTGTAGAAGGTGAGTGTTTTCCCATAGCAAAAGATGTTTCCGCCGTGTTTTTATCCGCGGTGAAACTTTCCCCCGGAAAAGGTGGCGGATTGGTGTGTTCTGATACTATGGGCGGTACATTGTCTCCCGTCTGTCTGTTGGCGGTGACCGCCGCGCTGTTTGTCTGTACCGCCGTGGCGGGCGGTGTGTTAAAGTGGCTGTCTTTGTTGGCGGTTTCCGCCAGGGTCATGATTCCCTTTTTTTGTCCGCCGGCCCTTTTGCGGTCTTACCGCCGCTTTAACACCGTCCGCCAGGGTTGTAATGACCACCACTGTCTTTACATGATCCCCTGACATGACAATGACAGCTGCTACTTAATCTGGGTTAGTGCAAGTGCACAGAGATTTGCAATTGCATACAGAATGCTCCATGCTCTTGGAGTATGTTGGTGTTTAAATGGCTGCAAATACCCTCATATCTTGTCTGAGTGAAGACATGACAATGTACATTTCACTCCTAGTAAGGTGTATGGCATAATTGAGCCAACTACAAGCCTGGGCCTCTGTCTGGATGTACTGCAAGCACGTCCAGTTTGCCATTTAGGTGTGACCCCCCAGGTGGGTATATTGCATTATTAGGGAAGTTTTCCAGTCCAGTCTGTAATAGTACTGGTAAGGGCCATTGCAAAGCTGTCATTGCCGTGAACTGTTGAATGGTGGACCATTCAGGTTGGTTTGCTTTAATTGTAGTTTCACTTGCAAGACATTTCAAATTTAGTGCATAGTTCTGGTTTTGTTAATGTTGGAACAGTGCCTTCTGGGAGTTGTAGTGCTGTCAGTTCCGAGGGCTTCACATGCCCTTCCCAAACACTGTGTCCCCAGGTCAGTTTACTTGACGTGTGGCATGGATTTAAGCAGTATTTGGAGATTTTGACAGGGGGTGGTTTGATCATTGGGGTGGGGAAAGGTGATGAGTGAGCGTGCAAGACAAAACTGTTTGGTGACATGAATGTTGTTGTTACTTACCCGACTCCACTCCCCCAGGTATTCCTGTCAGGCACTCAGGATGCAGGATGTCTAAGACCTTCTCCTCCATGATGTGAATTGTGGGTGGGGCGGGGGGCAGTCTTGAGAACCGCAAGCTAGTGCCTGGAGGCCATGGAATGAACCTTCCCCCTGAGGTCATTCTACCTCTTCCTGATGTCTTCCCTTGTGCCTGGGTAACTGCATACTGCATTCATCCTGTTGACTATCCTTTGCCACAACTCAATTTTCCTGGCTATTGTTGTTTGCTGGACCTGTGCTCCGAATAGGTATGGCTCTAACCTGATCATTTCATCCTCCATGTCTCTCAACTCATCATCAGTGAAACATGGATGTTTTTGTGGGGACATGGTAGTGATGGTGAAGACGGTGAGGTAGTGAATAAAAGGATGATAAATGTTTGTGATGAGGTGTGGGTGCTGTGATGTGAGTGGATGACGGTTGTTGTGTATTGTAAGGTATGTTGCAGAAAAAGTTTTTTTTCCCCGAAAAAGGACACATAGGCTAACAATTAATTGAAAAGTCTGGGAAGGGAGACAATTTATACTTGTAATTTACTCTTACACTTTTGAAGAACTTTACTAAATTTACGAGTTTAAGTTGCTACTACCAAAAAGAAACAGTAGTAAGTCCAGCACCACACATGACCAGCCACTGATACTGCAACAGAATCCTACTGAAAATAATAGAGACTGGGACTTATAATAAAACCCATAGGAAATAATGTTAAATTAAACCTGTTAAACTAGTTGAAAATATATATATGTAACATCTGAGCTAAAAAACATAAAAATAAAACATGTTTATTATTTAATTATAACATATTTAACAAGGTATTCATAATCAAACAATGAATAAAAACAATTAAATTACTTTTATTTAGTTCTATACTTCACAGGTAATAATTATTAATGCAAAATAAAAAATATATTCTTTTACTATAGGTGGGGATTATTTTTAATTTAAACTTCAGAAAAATAATTGTAATTTAATTTAACAGATTTAGAATAATAAAATAGTTAAGCTAATAGCGTTGTAGCATTGTTTTCTTTTGCACTACAAATAAAATACAGATATCAATCTAATGTACAATAATATTTATAACATTTAACAAAAAATATTTTTAATAACACTTTCCTAGTTTAATAAACTGTATTTGCTTTTCCTATAGTTCATCGTATGAGGGACTCCACCCCGACTGCAGTGTCTCCCTATGGTAAAGTGGATGGAAAAGTAAAAAAGTTTATTAAACTCACAAAAGTTACAAAAAATATTTTTCAGTTAAATATTATCATAAATTATGTTTAGATATTAATTTTAAAAGTAGAACAAAACACAAAATGTGTTTTGTTTTTACATTTTTTAGCATTAAATTATATTTATTATATTTTTTACTTTTTAAAAGATTTTATTCAATTTAATATTATTTCCTAGGGTTTTTATTTCATGTCACTACTACTATTACTTTCAATTGGAGTGTGTTGCAATACTAGTGTTTGGCAATGTGTATTGCTGGACTTATTTCAGCTTTGAGCTAAAGTAATGTGCTACTGTTGTGGGACTTTTTTGATGTAGTGACTTCAGAGTTCAATTTGTGAATAGCAATGGACTTACTGTTTTATGGGTGGGTGCATGCCGTTCTCTGAATCACTCCCTACCCTTTACTAACCCTCTCCCTATTCCTCCCTAAACTCTTCCATCTAGTAGCGAATATGCCCTTTTTTCCAACCACTCTCCCTTTTATGATATGTTATGTTGATTTTATTAGCGCACTAATCACCCAAGCAGGTATTCAGGATCTTGGGCAGGTATATTGGTGTCTGGTACTTGTTTATATAAAAAGCCAGCTCTTCACCTTCTTGCAGAACTCACAAAGAAGGGAGGAGGAGGCTCTGATGTGTTGAAGGAGGCCGTTCCATGTCTTGGGTACAAAGTAGAAGAATGACTGACTTCTGGTTTTGCTTTTGGGGATGTGTGGTGTGTGTGCAAGTGTGATTGAGGCAGAGTGTAGGTCTCCGTAGGTTGATGAAAGTGTGTGGAGCTGTTGAGGTATTTTAGTCCTGTGTTATGTACAGTTTTTTATATGTCCGTGAGAAGTTCAAATTGGCTGCGCTTGTGAATGGGGAGCCAGTGAAGCTTCTTGAGGTGTGATGTGATGTAGGTGCAGCATGGGAATGTGAGTCTTGTGGCAGTGTTCTGGATGGTATGGGATCTGTGTAGGAGCTGTTTTGAGATTCTGGCGTTGAGTGTTGCTATAGTTCAGCCTGCTGGTGATGAGTGCTCATGTGACAGACCATCTGGATGCCTAAGATGTGGAAGCAGGAGGTGCATACTGCATTGACTTGATTCATCATGTTGAGCTTGTCATCTAAGATGATCGCTAGATTTCCTGCGTGGTCTGAGGGTGTGTGTGTTGGTCGAAGCTCTGACAACCACCAGGTTGAGTCCCTTGGGGAAGTCTTGAGCTCCAGGCAGTTGGTTCACAGGAGTTCCTTGGGGAAGTCTTGAGCTCCAGGCAGTTGGTTCACATCCAGTCTGCTACCATGGTCAAGCAGGTGGTGAAGTTGGTTCTGGTGGTGGCTGTCACCAGCAAAGAGACCAAGGCAGGAATGTGCCATATTCTTTTGAATAAAGCACATTCCTTCCTTTTATTGTGGCACAGTGCAGCAAGGTGACTTGCTGCACTGCACTGGCTCACTTTCCCACAAATATGCCCCCCAATTCATGCTGATTTAAAATACAAACAATCTCTCAAGATATGGTACATTGATCACTTCTTCTTTAGGCTACATAGACACTCCCCATTGTGGATTTGCAAGCTTTTATACCACTGTTGATTAGAATATATAGGATCATACCCCAGTCGAAATGTGAGCAGTTTTAATCCAAAATTCTGATCAGGCAGACTAAACAAATATGGAAAGAAAGCCACACCCTCTAGATATTTATATGCAAAGGTCACAGAAGACTTCTTTGACAAGTAGCTTAGATCAATATTTGTGGAAACAATGGCTGCTGGCCCCTTAAATAGGCATTTAGAGAGGAAGGGATTACTTTTTTTAATGATTGCCCTGAGGAAGTAGTCAGCATTTTAAACTCATTAAACCTACTGACAACGGCTCTGGCCCATTCCTTTTCATTAACAAGGATCTCCTCTTAACACCACTTTAAAATTTTAGGAGGCTGATCCCGATGAGCTAGTTATTTTAAAAACCGAAGAAAACGGATACCAGCCATAAGATACCAGGATGGTAAATTAAATTCTCACAGGATCCCTTGGCCCATTGAGCATTTTGGTAGACACAATAATCTTTTTATAGCTGCCTCGTCGAGGGCATCCCAAGGATACCTTTGGTCCAGGCAAAAGATCTTTACCCCATACAGGGCTATTTGAGGGATTTTGCTACTGCAATATTTCAATAAAGGGGCCCACAGAAAAACACCATATTTTTTGTTACATTTTACAAGCGAGCCTGCCTGGAGGAAGATTCTGGTCTTTGTGTGGTCAATATGAAATCCCTCATCCCAGATTACTTGAAAACGTGAGACCCAAATATTTGTAATGGTTCACGATCTCAGTGTGACTGGATTCCAAGTACTGTTTAAAACTCTATACTTTTCTTTTAATACCAAGAAAGTTAGGGGCAGATTTAAGAATCCAGTGCAGCACCACTTTTCTTGCACCCTCTTAGCACTCCCCAACCACCATCATGTGTGCACCGTATTTTAAATACGGTGCACCATGGCGCAGGGTAGGGGACAACAGCGTCAGAATTTTTTACACTATTGATGTACTGTTCGGTTTAGCTAACCCTGAACAGCACATAAGGGCCCGTTGTAACCAAAGGTGTGTCCCCTTTTAACTCCTGCTCTGAGCGGGCATTAACAATGCCAAAAAAATGGCACACAGAAACCTTTTAGATTTCTTTGTGCCATTTTTCAGCCTCCCTAATCGGGAAACGCCCTCCTTGCATACATTTACCTGGCAGAGGCATAATGTGGTGCAAGGGGTTACAAAGTGGTGCAATGCGTGCATTGCACCACTTTGTAAATTTGGTACAGCGATTTTGGCCTCGTTGGGCCACATTAACGTTAAACAAATTATGCTAACGTGGCGCAAGGAGGCGCTAGGCCATCTTAATTCTGGGCCTTAATTATCACCAAATTTATAATTAATTGATTTTCTGTACAATAAAGGCTTATGGTGCCTAATTTTCTGCAGAGAACAAGCTCCATCAAGTTGTCTGCATACAATGAACAAGGGATGTGGGTAGCTCCTATTTTAGGGGAGAATGATTTAATCCCTTTTAATTCAGCAGGTAAATCAGACACACAGAGACTAAAAAGGGTTCCTCAACCCCTTCTAATGTTTTTTTTCTGATAATCTCCCTGATTTATCCAGTTCCACCTGTGCCCAATTACACGTTTCAGTAGTGCAGAGAGCAGCTTTAGAGGAATACTCCAGGCACTCAGTTTAGATAATAGACTGCATCAAAAGCTGTGCAGAAATCAATAAAACAACAGCACAACTTTTGATTAATAGCCAGAGATTTCCTAACAATTGCCCATAATGCAAAGTAGTGGTCTGCTGTTAAGTGCCCTTCCCGTAATCCCCCCTGTTCAAGAGGGAGAGGGTCATTAGCCCTAACCCATTTTTCTATTTGGTTCAGGGGAATTTTTGAGATAACCTTTTCCAAGATGTCTAAAAGAACTAATTAGCCAATTAGTTGGACAGCTAGCACCTCCTTTCTTCAGAATAGGCTTCATTATCAACCCATTCCAGGATTCAGGATATAGCTTAGTCAAGAGTATCCTTTTATACAGATTTGCATACACTTGAGGCCACCAGTCACTATTAGTTTTCATTATTCCTGCTGGAATATTGTCTGCTCCTGCTGCTCAACTCAACTTTAGGGTTGCTATAGCTCACCAGACATCCCTTACTGAGAACCAATCAGACAGCTATGTATCTACCAGATTTCATTTAGATTCCCTAGGTTCCACCTGGAGATGAACTGATGATCTGGGGCGGTGAGGGCTGCATATCTCGAGCTCATCTGTTGGACCACATATGTTTTCCAAAAATGCTTTCCAGGAGTCCTCCTCAATTTGACATTGGACTGAACCAGGGTAGCAATTGGTTAGCTGATCCACTAATTTCCAGAATAGTTTTTGGTCCCCAGACCTAATAATCTCTGTCATTTTCTCCCACCGAGTATAATAAAATTCTGATTTCCCTACCCTAATAAACTAATTATACTGCTTTGTAAGGTGGTCTACTGCTTGATTAGTAGCACCTAATTATCTGAGGCGGTAGTTCTTAGCAGCCTTTCTTAGCTGACTTTTATATTTCTGGCAGGGGGGGTCGAACCAAGTATTGTTTGTGGATTTTGTGTAAACATTTGAATTTTCCAAACTGACAGTTATGTTAATACTTAAACATGAAAGACCACTATACATCAAATCCTTACCCCACCTTAATAGATCTTCTCTTTCTGGGACACAGTTTATACTCTGTTACCTGCAAATTGGATAAGGGCCCTGGTGTTCTGAATCTAATCAAGTGGTTCTTCTCCATGGAAAACCCAGATAACTCTGTTCCGCTCTGATGGCCCTGGCCACCATGCCACTTATACACAAGAACACAGCCAGAGGAAGGTCCTTCTCCTACCTTGCTGCTAAGACCTGGAACTCTCTTCCACTTCCTCTTAGGGAACCTCCCTCTCTGCCTTAATTCAGGAAGGACCTCAAGACCTGGCTTTTCGACTGATCTGGCCATCCAGTGCTTTGACTGAGCTGCAGAACACCCCCCCCCCCCAGTGCCTGGAGACCCAAAAGGGTGATTAGCCACGCTTTATAAGAATCCTGATTGATTGATTGATAGGCACTGGTCTATACAATAAACATTATGTTGGATGTTTAGGTTGCCATGTGTGAATCCTGTGCATAAGAGACTCAGCACACAATGCAAACCAAAGCATTTAACAAATATGCAAATCTATAAGGGACTCAAACATTATAATAATAGTTTTCATTTAACTTTTTAAGTAAGCCATTTGAATCTGGCTACCATTTGCTCATTAACATCACCTGATCTGTACACATCCCAGCACGCATTTCACAAGAATAATACAGCACTCTTATTATGCATGGTTGTCCGGCAGCATTTACAAATAGCCGTGCTGCTTCATAGCAAACATTCCACCAGCAGATGGATGCCCTCATTATGACTTTGGCGGTCTTTTCACAAGACCGCCGAAGTCACGGGCGCCAGAAGACATCCAGCGTTGTCGGTCCAAAGACTGCCATATTAGGAGATAATTTAGATATCTGCCCGTTTACGGGCAGAAATCCGACCCCGTTGGCCTGGCTGACGGCAGAAGAGAGGCGTTTCCACAGCCAGCACTGCCACGCCAACAGGACTCCGCCCGCCATATTACAATACGTAGTACGGCGTGGCGGTTTCCTGAATGGCAGTGCTGGTGGTGGAAAACGCTGAGACCCATCCCCTCCCGATGACCGCCTCGCCGACACAGGTAGGTGGACCGTCCGAAAGGCAGGGGATGTTGTGTGCACGTGTGTGGTGTGTGCATGTATTTGTAGTGGTATGGTTGTGCATGAGTGTGTGTGTGTGCATGAAGGGGGTGTTTCTGGGTGCGAGGGAGTAGGTGTGTGTATTGGGATGCATGCGAGTGGGGGTGCATGTGTGCAAGTCTGCGAGTGAGTGGGGGTGTCTGTTGATGCAAGTGTGCAGATGGGGATGTGTGCATGTACGCGTATGCAGAGGGGGAGTGTGTGAATGTATGTGTGCATGGAGGGGGTCGGGAAGTGCATGAATGCAGAGGTGGGTGGGGGTGTTAATGATTGCGGGGGGTTGCGCATGTGTGAGTGTGAGTGGGGGTGTGTGTATGTCAGTGTGAGAGCAGGTGGGGGTGTTTGTAGAGATGTGTCCGGTTGGGTGGGAGGTGTTTGCAAGTTTGTGGATTTATGATGACGGGTAGTCCCAGAGCCGCAGCAATTAGTCCTTAACCTTTAGGCTTTCTGGTTAAGCTAGGTGAGCCTTTTCTATGCTGATGTACTTGTTTCTTTTGATTGCATGGTGTGGTAAGTTCGTAAGACAGCATCACTATCACTTTGCAGTGGAGGTGATTTAGAAGTTAGGTTGTCTGTTTATTTTAAATATGCTTATTCATAGGTTTGGACATGCATGTTATAAGGTTACACACAACTGAAAACATTGTAGAACAACTACAAGGTAATGTTCTGCATGTGATCGCTTGCGCACATCTGACCCAATGGTTTTTTAATCTCACGGGGCTAATACCATCCAAATGGCCACCCAGTGTTCAGAGCCAGGTGTTTCACAGAACATCCCAGGGGATTGGTCTTTCTGGGTATTTTTGTTGAGAGGTAAAAAGATGGTTCTCAAAGCTTTGAGGGCAGGAGGTAGTCATAAGTATTAAACTGTAAAACTAAGCAAAATGTAAGACTGTTGGTAAAAGAAACAAGTTAGTCAGCTAATTGCTTATAAATAGACTTTGAAAACACATTGCAATCTATATGAACCAGACGGTTCAGGAATAAACCAGAAGGTTCAGGAACAAAGCAGTAAATGTACTTTGACAGCATGTGGCAATGCATCTGGAACAAGTCAGAATGTTCTGGAACAAGTCAGAAGGTTGTGGCAATAGCCATGTGATAGTGGCAGCCATCTTTGATTTCAGGAGGGTATACACACCACTCCCTTGGACCACACCCTTTGCTAGGCATTCAGAGTTCCAGTGAAGACATCACCTGTATTTCTCCCCCTGTCCCAGCTTACCTGTGCATCCAGGAAATCTTCTCCCTCTGTGAACCTTGCTCTTGGAGAGAGTTCTCGATGATCTACAAGAGATAAAAGAAACCAGAGAAAGCTAAATACATTTAATGTTTACCTTATTCATGTATGTCAGGAATTTGATACAAAGGAATCATGATTGAGCATCGGTAAGACACAAATGCAAGATACTTGATTATTTACAAGGTACATTATTATTTGGTGAATTGCGCAATCTGTACTAACCAGAGAGAGAGACATTTAGGTAACCACAAAGAGGGTGCCAAATCCAGAGAGGAGTTTAATTCTACTGAGGAATCAAGTAGAAGAGAAAGAACTAATGTTTTAAAGGGATTCTCATGTGAATTAACAGGCATGTTGAGTCTTGATCGAAAGAGACAATGTAATGATTGAAACTGTTAATCAAAAGCTGTAATGGGTTTTGTTCTTCCTGTTGTTCCGGCCCTTGCACACTGAGAGGCACATGACAGATGCGTCTGAAGGGTGATACATGGAAGCTGTCATACAGTCAGCTGCTGGCTATTTTCTTATGTTGTCCCATTCCCCCAATCCACTTGGTGTTCCTCCAAAATGAGTGCTGAGTGCAACTCACATAGTTGATCATCACGGTGAGTTCACACATCTCCCATAGTCCTGAGGAGGCTTAAAATTAAAATGGCCAAAATGCGTTGACTTGCTTAGAAGGAGTTCCATTACATACAAAGTAATTTAATTAATTCAATCTAAGGAGCAAGCAAAAGGGTTTTCTTTCCCCCAGGACTCTTTAGATGGTGCAAATACTTCGGGGTGCATTGAATTGTATACTTGGCCTACACCCTACATAAGGAGATGGACAAGAAGTTGTGGTTACCCTTAGTGGTTTGTTGTAATCTACTGTAAATGTTCTTCTTTTTTGTGTTAATTATTGTTTAAATTGGCCTTACCTTTTATTTTGTCATTAAAGACCTATTTAGATTGTTTCGAGCTGGAGTGGTTACAGCCACTATAAATATGAGAAATTGTATGAGTGAATACAAACTATGCAAAGTAAAAATTTGTTATATCACAGTTTTTGCTCCAACTGGTATGTTGAATCAATCCCTACAGTATTCTGCCTTTTTTGTTATTCGCCATCAGAGTAATTGGGTTGCCTCTGAGATGCCTCTGTGACTCCAGCGACCCTCTGGAAAAATCTATTGGAGAGGTAAGAGAGTATAGCCAATATCTTTACATGTGCATGAAGGGCCTTGGAGAAGCCCATAGGTGAAATAAGCGCCTGCTCTTACTCTGCACCTATGTCAAAAATCACATCTGTGGAGAAATGATATCTAGTTATTACTGCTTCCTTTCGAATTTCATCTGCTTGGCTCGTGAATCCCTGCCATCTTGCATTAGCAGGTGTGCTGAATATGAATGAATCTTTGTTGCTATATGTGTTATTTACAATTTCTAGATATGATGAGTTATGTGCCTCTGTTTTCATTTTAAAATAAAAAAATACATACAAATTGAAAACATTTAATACTTTTTTATTTTTCACTATTTGCTAGTAATGTTATTCTCTCTCTCACTCCTTTTCATTTATTTCTATGACATTTCCGTGCAGCACCTGTGAGTAACCATTTGTAACTTACACTTGGCTCGGATGTAGTACATCTGAGCCAGTATGGGCTGTAGTATCACGGACGTAGATATGAGTTTAACTTTCATCAGTAGCAAGTGGCTTACTATTTTGTAGGCGTGTTTTATTACTTGCAAGTGGTCCATGTTCTCCTTATTTTTCCCCTTACTCTACCCATTTTATAGTAAATAGTTCCCATTTTCCAACCACTTCACTTTTCCTCTCCCACATTGTCACCAAAACAGAGACCTCCACATGCGGACAAGAGATGAGGCAGGTGTGAACGGTGATTATCGCCAGCATGTTACAAACATTTGTGAGAAAGTAAAGTAGTACTATTGCTTTACATACTCAAACATGCTTCTGTGACTGCCCTCCTATGTGCTTAGAGTTATAAAAGCATCACTTTTCCAAAGTGTGGAACATTTGTGCTTGTTGGTCCTTTTAAGCAATAGAAGACCTGAGCTTTGGGTTTTAGGTAATGAGACTGCTTCCCTTAGGCCCATATTTCTGCATTCCATATTTGCATTTATGCTTCTGAACATGAATACTAAGTTTCGACCATTTAGGGCACAGTATGGAATATCTTTGATTACATTAAAGCAGCTGAAAGCTTTTATGCAGGGCATGTCACCGAGTGAGAACAGGCAGGGCATTAATTCGCACACACTGAAATGGACAAAAAGCATGTTCATGGCCTACTCATAACACTTTACATTGTATAAATCCAACTAGTCTGTGGTTCCATGTTCCTAATAAGCTTCGTGTGACAGACAACATTTACACACACATGTACACATCCTTTTTCATATATATTAAGTGATAACAGCTGGATTACCTCTGGATTCTCCTCTCCAGTTTTTTCCTGCCTTTCAAAAAAAGGGACTTTGAAGTGAAATTGGTTTAAGTAAACAAATTACAAATGAAAACTTCATCACGTTCTGACAAGGTATCATGTTCTGAGATTACATGAACATTGGCACTGGGGTTTAGGGCCCGTTTTGTTAGGGAAATGTAATACTGTGAGAGTGCTTTGTTGGTACTTGCGCAGTTGACAGGTTGGAACTGAAGAATGAAAGTCCAAACGTTCCATGTAAATGGAAACATAGTGGACACTTTGTGCTGTATATGGCACAGACTGACATAAACAGTCAGACATAAGCACAGTCTATGTAAGATCTAATGCTACTGTTATTATTGTGCATGTAAAATGAAGAGTAAAAATGAGGCGAAGAGAAAGAGAGAAACAAGCACTGACAAAACCAATAGGTCTTGCTATTTTTAAAGAAGCAATGGTATTCACATGTTCATGCCCCTCAAAAACAAAGCTGTATTGAACATTTTCCTGGTGCAGGCTGCAGCATTATTACAGATCCCTCAACTTAAACAAAATTGTTTTCTGTAAAAGGTTGCAGTACCTTAAGCCCTCAGGACATGCTTGAGACCTACACATTACAAAGGTGGAGGTGGATTAGGTATGATAGGTTAGGTATGGTAGGTATTATAAGTATGGTAGGCATGGCAGGTTAGATGTGGTAGGTTATGCTTCACAGTCAGGCATTGCAGATATAGTAGATAGATAGTTTTGGAAGATATGCTTAGTGGGTGGGTTAGCTATGGTAAGTAAGTAAGTTCGGCATCATAGGTTCACTAATAATGACAAATTATTATTATTACTGTTGTTGTTGTTATTATTATTATTACTAGTATTATTACCTCTTCGCTGATGAGATTGCCTTAGCTAAATTACACTGTACACTCATAGAAAAATTGTGTTGAAGCTGAGTCCGATGATGAACTTAAAAGGCATGCACAACAAAATATTGCACAGTAGACACTTTTGACAAAGAACCAATATTTTCATTGCTATGTAAGCAATCCAAGACACCGAACTCTCCATGAGACACCAAATTAACGTAGTCACATCCACTTGCTTTAACATCCTCCGCATGCTCAGAAAGATCTTCAGATGGCACCCCCAGGACACCAGAAAGACTATCACTCAGGCTTTGATTACCAGCAGGTTAGACCTTGTAGTTACCTTTATTGTTGATTATTGCAGGGAACTACATTGCCTTCCTCCACATACCTTATACTGCCTGGAAGGAGTTGACGGACTGTGTCAGTCCATTTGGGGATTGAGGAGCAACACAGATGATATAAAACTGAAATGGCAGGACAATAGGAGGTGGATTTTCCAGAATATCGGCTTACGTACATACCAAAAGAGGATAATGGTGACAAAAAGTCCAAAATTCAAAGTACATGCACGGCTAATCTCATAATCCAGATAGAGTTTTGGAAAGACTTTCCTGGCTCGAGGGACATAATTCCTGACCATCTTCCTCTTCATCAGAGAGTAGGATTACTTGGATCTGTTTAACCAGGGCAGCACTTGGGGTTGTGGGAGGGGACCAAACCTCACCTGAGGATGACTATGGTTTAGGGAGTAGGGGTAGACATACTGTAGTACACAAGAATTTTGGTAGAGAAGGTTTAGGACACAAAATCTGTAGATATACCTGGAAAAGCAACGCTGTATGTGCTGGTCAGCATACTCTTCTACATGTGCCTGCTCCTCTGCTTCCACCTGTTAAAGGCCCAGAGAGATCATGAGCTGACCAGCATTTACCTACTTCATTATCTCCTGAAAAGCAGCCAATTACACATACACAGGTAAACGGAGTGCAACCCAGTGTCAGAGTGTAATGCAGGCCCCCCAATTTACCCAAAGCCGCTAAATATATGTGATTTTCTGAGTGGTTTGGGCCCCTCACCAACTTCTGATGGGGGGCCCTTATAAACTTGAGTTACACCACTGCCCCACATTATGACACTTGGGGCTCACTCTCAGCTACATATCTTGCAGCCAGGCTATTGCACTTGGTGAAGGAGTACCAGAGGGGTACCTGGAGGCCACTTTATTGTGAATTTTGCCTCCTGGTGCATCACAGATGGTACATCATGTTCCAGACACAGAGTGTCCAGATCATCCATCCCATCACTTGTATCATCAGCCTCTTCCAAAGTCGTAGCTGTCAGGGCAGGATCACCCTTCCTGCTGGTATTTCATCCTTTCTCCTCTGTGTTGGTGCCTGTGTCTTCCTCCTGTACTAGGCAAACAGCGGAGGTCTTCCTCCTTCCTTGTCCAAGCTCCAGTTCTGACATGCTCTCTCCTTCAGACCCTGCTGAAAAGGAAAAAAAATCATAGGCACATATGTCCACAGCTTTATTTAAACAAAAATACAACCTTCTATGTAATAGTAAAAGTTATTACAATGAGAAAAAATATTACTTATCCCACTCTGTTTGGTCATAGAAGCTTGCAAAATAAAGCTGCAACATTTAACAGTGGGTGGCAATGCTTCCTAAAGATACAAACAATTACACAATTTATTTCACAGTTTAGTAAGAAAAATCATGACATATAAACTTAAATGTTACCTAAACATATGAATGCCCAAAAATACTCAATACTGACATTGTAACCTCCACAAATTTTTAAGAAGTTGAATATGCATTGGTATTGTGTGGACGTGATGGTTTTTAGTCGCTGCAGTACATTTCATGTACCTTACATCACAATGACTATATTAAGGGCCTGATTACGATGGTGGTGGTCGGGCTACCAACAACCACCTCCAGGGCCTCGGCAGAGACCCAACAGCTGCGGTGCTGCCGGTCCGACAGCCAGATTAGGACACTGACAGTCAGATCGTCAGCGGTCCGCCACCACCCCCAGCGGTCTCGGCAGACTGGCGGCGGATCCATTTCCTTACCAGCCGCGCCAGTGCTGAATTCAGCAACGCCGTGCTGATTAGGAAATGGTTTTCCACCAGCCTTTCTGTGACTGCTTTTCCGCTATGGAAAGCACTGTCCACGACATCATCGTGGACACAGCAGGGACACCCCACGCAGGACCCTTGGAAAGCACACTGTCTGCATGAGCAGACAGTGCGCATTCCGTGGGTGCTGCACGGTACCCTGTGCGCAGCTGCATTGGCCTCTGCTTCATGAGGAGCCAAGACCAACGCAGCCGTGGATGTTCCCACTGCCTCAAGCGCGGGAACATCGTAATGGGGCTGGGGGAGAGGCCGCCAGCCTGGCAGCGGCCTTTCCTCCACAGCTTTGGCGGGCCGAGTAGGGCCCACCGAACTTGTAATCAGGTCCTAAGTGTCTAAATTTGTACATGAATTAAAGGCATGTCTAACATACTGTCTAGAATATGTGCATGAGCTGAAAAACATCACATTGGCTATAGATGTGATATGCAATTAAAATATAAAAGTTAGAAAATTAAGAAATTAAGGGTACATGTTAACAGTGGGTGGCAATGCTTCCTAAAGATACAAACAATTACACAATTAATTTCACAGTTTAGTAAGAAAAATCATGACATATAAACTTAAATGTTACCTAAGCATATAGAATGTCCAAAAATACTCAATACTGACATTGTAACCTCCACAAATTTTCAAGAAGTTGACTATGCATTGGTATTGTGTGGACATGATTGTTTTTAGTTGCTGCAGTACATTTCATGTACCTTACATCACAATGACTATATTAAGGGCCTGATTAGGATGGTGATGGTCGGGCTACCAACAACCACCTCCAGGGCCTCGGCAGAGACCCAACAGCCGCGGTGCTGCCGGTCCGACAGCCAGATTAGGACGCTGACAGTCAGATCGTCAGCGGTCCGCCACCTCCCTCAGCACCAGAAGTCTCGACAGACTGGCGGCGGATCCATTTCCTTACCAGCCGCGCCAGTGCTGAATTCAGCAACCCCGTGCTGATTAGGAAATGGTTTCCCACCAGCCTTTCTGTGACTGCTTTCCCGCTATGGAAAGCACTGTCCACGACATTGTGGACACTCCAGGGACACCCCACGCAGGACCCTTGGAAAGCACACTGTCTGCATGAGCAGACAGTGCGCATTCCGTGGGTGCTGCACGGTGCCCTGTGTGCAGCTGCATTGGCCTCTGCTTCATGAGGAGCCAAGACCAATGCAGCCGTGGGTGTTCCCACTGCCTCCATGGCGGGAACATCGTAATGGGGCTGGGGAGAGGCCTGGCAGCGGCCTTTCCTCCGCAGCCTTGGCGGGCCGAGTAGGGCCCACCGAACTTGTAATCAGGCCCTAAGTGTCTAAATTTGTACATGAATTAAAGACATGTCTAACATACTGTCTAGGATATGTGCATGAGCTGAAAAACATCACATTGGCTATAGATGTGATATGCAATTAAAATATGAAAGTTAGAAAATTAAGAAATTAAGGGTACATGTTAACAGTGATATATATCTTTTTTCGCAACATCATATAAAAAATAAAAAGAAATATGTCCTTTGTGCCAACATATTATACTATAAAATATATCGCAGATTTAAAAATAAAGATATTTTCAAACAAATTCATACATTATTAATATTCATTCTAAGCCACATTGACAACATAAAACATTGACAACATGGACATACACAAACAAAAAAACATGGAACATGACATAATAAAACTTTCAAGGCACATGAAAATGTTTACTTTACTCCCATAAGACTTCCCATCTTGATGCTCTTCGTGGGCCTCCAGCTGAGAATGGAGGGCTGGCCATGCTCTTTCTGGGCCATTTGGTGCAGTGGGAAGAGTCTGGGGTACCAGGTGTAAGGATGGGAGGACACCCCCAGTACAGGCCAGACCCACCCTCTGCACAAGGCCAAAAGCCGTGTATAGTGGGGTCGGTCTCTCACTAAGGGCAAGGTGCAGGACCTGGCCATAAGCCATGCCCTGTGGCCTGCTGCACATGGTCAGTGTGCAGCATGGTAGAACGTCTAAAGATAATGGGGTACAGGCCTAGCCACACATTAACAGTAAAGTGGATTTTACATGGTTATATAAGTGCAGTGCAAAAAATCAATTTAGAATATGATATATAAGGCCTTGAAATACAATGAAAAAATTATGACTAAAGTGATGTTAAAGTTATGTTTGGTAAAAAGGTTTCAACATTCATTTAAAAAAAACAGAAATTCAGTGAAAAAAAAACTTAAACTGAAGTTAGATTTTGTAGTTTCATCTTAACATATGTTTAAAAAAATCTCAAATTCACTGAAAAAATACAGTTAACGTGCAGTTATGGTTACAAAACAAAACCTAAAAAACTGTGAAATTCACTAGTTGTGTTCAGTGAACGAACTATAACTTGCCCCCACATTGCACTGCTAATGACCTGACATATTACATCACACATGACATCTTAAATGGTATCATTGTTGGCATTTGTGATGACATCTCAAATTACATCATTGATGGCATCACTGATTACTTCATCCAATTATTGTGAAAGCGTGCAATAGGCTTTGTGGACTGGAAGTAAGTCCACAAACTACACCTTTGCCCAATCCACCAGCAATCAACTGATAATAGGCATATTATTTGGCAACGTGCCATAAAATGTAATGGCACACTAGGTTTATGGAAACTGAGTTGTCCCGCTATTGTACCATCTAGATAGTATTCTTACTGCAGCGGCCAACACTGTTCAAAACTGCATCAGACAGGCAGGCGTATTTGGCTAAGCACATACCTTCTAAGAGAAGCGTAGCCTGTCTACTGTCTAAACCTATACATTCTTTAAAGGATGAGTGACACCACTTCGGTCTGACACAGTAAAATCTATTTAGCTCTGTTGCATATGGCCTAAAATTGTGATATTTGTATAATGTATTTTTTTTCAGCCCTCCCATCCAAGGCGATTTTAAGTCACAACATATGATTGAGAAAGTACTCAGGATGGAAAATTTGAGCAAGTAATATGGAGAGTTAAAGAAGGAGATGTGAAGTTATCTTTTCTGAATTGCCGGCATAACCAATGGCTTGTTACACACTTAAAGGTAATTGTGCTGAAAATGCACAATTGTGCCGCACTGTTCACAAGATATTCTTTATTTTTTAGATTCTTTTTATTGAGTTTATACACAGAAAAACAAGCAGTCAAAACAATATGTCACCAATCGCAAGTATAATGACTCGCCTTGGGTATCGAACCCTGCCAGTCCCATTATCGTGTTACCTTTCAGAGGCCTCGCCAAATTTTGTCCCATTTCCTGAGGCATCCCTGACCCTCATAGACCACACTCTCACCCAACGTACAACAGTCCATGTCCCTTTCCCAATCAGTCATTTCTGGCCCTTCTTTTGCCACATAAATGATTCTTATGACACATAAACCATCAAGACTCCAGTATTGGGTTAGGATTTCTGTGTATACCATGAATATACCGGAATACGTCATGAATGTTCTTTCAGACCATATAGAATATAACACTGTTCCTCAAAATGGTGCTGTACTATGCATTCTTGCAAAGGTTTCACTCAGGAAGATGCCTGCCAGGTCTTCCTTTAGTCCGACTTTTCACCTGCTAGTGGACTTTACATGATTATGCAAGCCTCACTAACTTGTAGAATCAGAAATCCCAGCATCAGATGAACAGAGTAGTATATTTAAAATAAATAATAATAATAACTTTTTTATACAGCGCATACTGCACTTCTGCAGACTGTAATTGCTGTAAACAACAAGTGCTACTACCGCCCAACCACTCAGTTTATTAGCACTCAATTTATTGGCCTCAGTAGGATGGAACATTGAGTTGTGATCTGCAGAGCACACCATAACTCATGAGCAGGGGTGGCTCCTTCTCTATGGTGAAGGAGCATCCCCCTACTGGCTAAGCCAGAAGCAGAAAAATAAAAGAATAATTTACTATTGTTTTATTTTTCTGCTTCTGGCACAGCCAGCAGTGCAGGGAGGGGTGGGGATGGACCACGGAAGGTGGGAGTGGAGAGTGCACATAAGAGTGCATGTGTGTTTGGCCGGCCGCCTAATACACATTCGCACTTAGGTTTCTCCAGCCTGGCTTTGTATAACAGCCAGGCTGGAGAAACTGCACAGACCCCAGGACTGTGCCTGACCTCCAGTCACTGTCGCTCAAACCAATCCTGGCGCTGCTTTCATGCTATGTTTTGCATGAAAGCAGTACCAATCTGTGCTGGTGTCCCACCAGTGAATGCTGGGACACCAGAAGAAGAGGAGAACGAGGTGGCAGGAGGCGGCAAGGATGGAGGTAAGGTAAGTGATTTTTATAAGTGATTTT
Source organism: Pleurodeles waltl (assembly GCF_031143425.1). Classification (NCBI taxonomy): domain Eukaryota; kingdom Metazoa; phylum Chordata; class Amphibia; order Caudata; family Salamandridae; genus Pleurodeles; species Pleurodeles waltl. Next base: position 1,211,373,923 of record NC_090437.1, read on the forward strand.
TATTTTCACCTCATCTCTGTCCCCCCGCCCCTCCCCTTGAGTTATGCGGCGGCCGCCACTGCTTACCAGACGAAATTTAACTCACTCATCCTCGTGGCTCAAAGAAACTGAGAAATAGAGGTTGAAAAGTGGTCTGATGGGTAAGTGAATAGACAAAATTGTCAAAGCTAAAAAAGATACACACCTTCATTTACGTATGCAAGTAAGCGCAAGAGAAGGATCTCAGGGCTGAAGGCAATAGGAAGAAATAACTTATCAGGCTTCTTTAAAGCATGTGTTGAATCAATCCTTCAGTTCTGTGGTACCAATAAAAAGCCAACACAGCCTGGTGCCTGCAAGAGCATCTGGACTTCCATGTTCAGTGTGGAAACCTCCTTCTGCTTGGCACTGTCTGTGTTCCTTGAGTGGCTCCAGTCGTCTCCAGGATCAGCACAAACTTTTTTTTTCAGAACTCCTTTTATTAACTGTTATAAGCAGAAATACCTTTAGTGTCTCTGTGTTTCAGGAGAAAGCTTCTTCACAATACCCCAGGGCAAATATTCAGCAGTCGAATTAAATGGGATGTATAATTTCTTCAAATTTGTTACCCACCGTGTTGCTGGTTGTACCCTAAAATGTTGGTCTCTGGTAGTTCAATGCCTCAGTTTTGTTTTTGTAGACTGTGTAAATCTTTTCTCAGTAATAATTTCTATGAGCAAATAAGCACAACGCTCAGCGAGTAATCAGTGACACCACTTCATCACATTTACTTTATATATCAATTATTAAAGGATAAGAACATCTGAAAGGTGCTCCAAACATTAAGTGAGGGGATTCAGTGCACTTGAGTCGTAAACAAAGTGAAACAAAAAAGACAAAACAACTCAAAATAAAGAAGCACTATGTTGTTGCCATGTTCACAATTCATAATAAGAGACGATTGTATTGCTCATTTGTGTTAATGCAGAATTTACTAATGAATTTATTAATGAATATCCGTGTATCCTGAGTGTTGAATTTGCATAGACAATGTAATAATGTTGAGAAAAATAATGCACGCATTTGAAGGCGCGCCCACCATAGTGGTTGTCAATGTTCAGGAAGTGTACTTATTAATGACTTATTAATATGAAATGTTGAGCTTATGTTTTATTAATGTAGTAATATGTCATATTAAGGGTTATGTATTATGTATTAGCTTTATTAATCGTAGGCCTTAACTTCACAAAGGTCTTGGGCCTAGTTGCATGACCTCATGTCAAGCTACATTTCTTAACCTACTTATAAAATGGATGCTTAGAGAATTAAATTGTGAATTTCCACTGTGCTGACCAAATGCTTGTAGTTAAAATCCGTTCTCGTGAGAACTGCATGCTAGGAGATGATGTACTTGCTAATGCAACAATGTTTAATGTAATGTGTGTGAGACTGACTTTCTCAGGAGAAGATAAGTTTACTGAGTGGAGTATAAGCTACAACAATATTGTTACCTGATGAGCGCAATGACGAGAACGGAAGAATGTGAGCCAATCATCGACATGTGAACCATGTACTAGCCGAGACTTTAGATATGGAGTTTTATTTTCATTGGATTAACTGCAAACATGAGATTCTTGAACCAATAGGGACATGGGAAGTAGTTTTAGGAAATCTAACTTAGCCGGACTTCACTGAGAGGAGAGACCGCCATTACATCCTTGACCATCTTGAGAAGAGACATGTTCAACTTTATTGCTTAAAGAGACTTTGCTTTTCCTGAACTTTGATGCTGAATCCTGATGCTTCGCTGACCAGACTGATGTCCTGATGACGAAGACTGTCTTAGGTTGCTGATCCACTTGAGGAGGTATACCATCACTGTCAATGATTGTTCTGTCTATTTGCTTTTGTTCCTAGGTACCAATCGCTAATATTTGATAGAGCCATAGTTGGTTGTTTTCCAAATTTATGTTGACTAAATTGTTTTGCGTGAAGGCCAAATATGCTATTCTAATCTGATGTTATTTAGGGTTCTCACTGATGAAATGCGCTACATGTAATAACAGTTGAAGTTTTCCCTTTTATGAATTCTAAATGTATGTTATAACATTTGCACAGTTATTCTTGCTAATAATTTGCATTTTAACATTAGAATGCATAGTAGCTCAAGCTTTGATTATATTGCAATTCTTTTGCCACCTTGGTCAACCAGTGTTGTTTCTGTATGGTTATTATTTGATTTTGAGAATGAGTTATGTAACCTTAGCATTGTTAATATAGGGCAATAAACATTCAACATTTTACTTAAAGCTGTGGTTATTCATGACTGCAAGGTCATGGTGTGAGAGAATTACTGACTCCTATTGATTACTAATGTCACTGATTGTTATTGGTTATTGATTGGTGTATGTACAGGATATATGGTGGGAAAACCTCAAAGCGAGTCAAAAGGTTCATCGACCTATTCGCGTCTCCCTGTAAGTTTACTTATGAAGGTCCGACGCTCTAACAGACATGGTAGCAGACTGATGGTTTGTCCACTTAAAAGCCCATCATAGAGGCCCGCTACATGGTTTGGCTTTCAAGAGCCCATTATCACTGAGATTTGGATTTGTTTTTTTCACTGATACAAATTGGAGAGAAAATATGCCCCTAAGTACCTAAAATAACTTTCCCAGAATCTTGGAGCTTGCCAAAGGTTGTTTGAGGATGTCCTCGGCGTTCAAGTGACAGTGTGAATGAAGTATGTTTCACGCTTGCACAGCTTATGCAAATCACAGGTGAATTGTGACATTAGCGGGGGTTTAGGGAGTTTGCGTTCTCCAAATGAAGTTGTAGAAGGAGTGTGCGTACTCCAAAGTGTGAGAGTAGGGAAGCCATTGAACTTCACATCTGTGTGGCGCTTTGTGCTAAAATATTGTCCATGTGGTTGTTGATGTACGGACCCTGCGTGGTCTAAGACTCTGGAGTATAATTGAAAGGTGTATGAGACACTTGGTTTTTGTTGTAATTTGTCTGATTTAATAGGTCAATCGGGCGTGGTCGACAAGTCAGAGTGTGAGGCAAAGTGAGTGAAAGAATTTTCCGACTGAGATTTGGCGAGTCCTATGTGCACCAGGACAGACCCACTGATCAGGTGAGAGTGAAATTTGCCGGTCGAATTCCGCTTGCGAATAAGGGATAACGAGAAAGAAGGACTAGCTGCTAGAGCGAAAGCCATCAGGGAAAAATCTGTAAAGTTTCAGAAGCAATTGTGTTACCTTACCTGTAGTAAAGGGACAAACTGGGGTTTGATTTTGATTAGTGCTCGCAATAATTTCACATTAGTTTCTTGTGAATTTGAGTTTGGGAGGACGAGCTGCAAGACTTTGTCAACCGCAGTACATGTGAGTGTGACGTCATTGGTGCCGCGCTGGGATAGGTTGGTTTGTAAGAAGGGTTGTAGTGTAGCCATTTTAGCTTTAGCTCTGTGCACGTTACTTTAACACACTAAGCCAAGCCGCTGTGCACTCTAACCTAGATATATTTTATTCAGCTTTATTTTATTGTTACAATAGCCACTTTTATGGTCTTGTTTTCTTTTCTGTTTATCTACTTGTTTTCTTAAGCCAGCACAATGTTCTCAAACAAGACATTCTTGTTCCCTCTGTGCTTCTTCCAATGCTACAGCACGGTACATTGCTGGTGAACGTGGTATAAGTTTAGTCTCTGACATTCGTAGAAAATACACATCCTTACGTAGGGACATTTTCTCAGAACATCAACTGTTTTATTATAAAAACACTTCTTTGTCCCTTAACACGTTCGAGGGAGTTTCCAGCCAGAGAACCACAACTGTATGCTGATTGCCGAATGCTTCGCTACAGATACTAACGCAGACTGCAGGCCTTTGCTCAGGTATGGGGAATGATGTCTTCCCAGGGGAACCTGAAGGGCAGAATTAGAGCTTAATATGCTGTGCTCTATTATAGCTTAGGTAGGAATTAGTCTATCAACTGTAGCGACAATATGATAGCATTATTTCTATGCTTCGTTCTCCTCGTTACCATTTTAATATTGTCATGCTGTGTCGTCCTCGTTATTGCAGTTCATGCTTTGCTATCTAAGATGCATTTGTTTTACTAAAATCATTATTAAAACGTATACTGCCTCTGTTTGTCATTTATATATGAGACTAAGGTAACTGAGAGAAACGGATGAGACCTGAGTGACCACGGCTTCCCTGAGAAATCAATTATGTCATGCGCTCGGCTGCCCAGTCATCCCTGCCCTTAGGTGGAGATGAGGCACTGCTATTTGGCTGGAGCAAACCCTGGGTTGGAACGACAGGTGTCACCTGCAGTGGGTTAGACTCAGTCTCCCACACCGCGGGCGATTCTGCCGCTCAAAATCCAGTAGACTCATTAGAATAATGAAAGCCTACGTGACAGGGTCACGCAAGGATTGGCAGCCGTCCGTGAAGCGCAATTGGTTGAGAAGGTGAGTGAGGAGAATTCTGGGATTAAAACTCACTTACTGATTTGATTTAAAGAAACCCAAAGGTCGAATAGATGATATTTTTCAAAGCTTTAAAGAGTGCTTTAAGGGGAAATGTGTACATTAGCACAAGCATAGGGGATGTAGCACCGCCAGAAGGCACACCAGCTTACATTGCGATTAAAGAAAAGGGCGTTGCACCATGTCTTTGGCTAAAGCAATAGTACAAAGTGAAAGAAAAGGACGGGAGTTTAGAGTTTCCTGTCCACGGAACATTTCATTTAAGGAGTATAGAGAATCTGAGGAGGGTGCTGTATGATCTGAAATCCCCTCAGTGACCAGCACAGTTCAAGGCATTAGCAATTGGGGAATTAGTAGCCAGTCAGCAACAGCAACAGAAATTCGAGAGGAGGATGAGAAAGGCAGAAAAGACAGTAGCAGAGACTAGATGGGACATTGGTCAGAATTTATGGAAAACTGAGACTTTACAGGGGATTAAGATGTTTCCAGCGGTTACACAGGACAATGAAAGCAAAGGAAGGAAAGCCACTAGAAAGACAAACAGAAGCCCCTCCGAGAGCAGAGATCAGAGGAGGCTAGGAGATCCTTGACATACGAGGCAAGAGTCAGACGATGATGAGTTTATCTTGCAGTTATTGAGAAATCTTCCCCCACCATATGCAGCACACTAGAGTGGTCCGAGCTCCAGTCTGGATCCTTCGGCTCCAACACAGGTTAACGTGACAGCGAGTCCAGTGCAGATTAACCCTGATATTACACAGAGTCCAATGCAGAGCAGTCTTAAAGCACCTACTACTCCAGTAGCTCAAAATCAGGTGCCACAGCCGAATGTCCAGAGAATTTACCCTGATGTACCTTTAGTGGAAACTGCCACAAACCTAATAGTGCCTACAGTGCCTATAGGACAGGTGTTCCTGAGACCGACATTGGTTCAGACAGAACCAACTCCACTTTTACTGCCTCAAGTGTCAGACCAAGCCCAGATGCTGTATCCGTACCTGTCACCATTGGTCCAATCATACCTTTGTTTGCGCAGGAGAATAACAGAGCAAGTGGACAGGGAGTCCTGAGTCAAAATTCAATGAGGGGAGGATTAATGAGAATACCTGAGTAGTATCTCCTGTGGGACAAACCTTTGAAGGAACAAGATCATTGTTAGACCTTAGTCCACTAGGAGTTCCTCTTGATACTGAAATAAGAACAAATGTTAGTCATAGTCTGAAACTGCTGACACCACGGTCTCCAAATGCAGTTGTACAACCTTTGCCTGATGTCCAGGCCAACAACATTTCCCTGCATGGTTTGACTGCCCAGCAGATGACAGAATGTTTAGGCCAGCTGAATACCCCGCAGAATGCCCCTAAAGGAGAGGAGTACTTGAACTACACAAGACTATGAACGGAAGCAGGTGAGCTCATTGAAGGAACCATGGGTGTGAACAGACTAGAGTCCTATACAAAAGCAGAATTGAGATATCGGTGCCCAATGATTACAAGGGAAGTGAGCAATGTGCATCAAAATCTAGCAGACCTGGCAGAGAAGCAAGGCACAGAAATAGAGAAACCTAAACATTTGAAAAGGAGTTACAGGTTACATTTTGACACTAAAGATGTTGAACACATAAGATCTGCAGGGATGAAAGCACACCTTAAGGAGTTACTTCAGAATGCCCTGACCTGGGGAGCCTTAGACAGATGGGAAGGCAGATAGGTAAAGAAAAGTGATAAGAGGAAAAGGGATTCCGATGAGTTGACTGCAAATGTGCAGCAGTGTAATGATCCAGTGAAAATCTTCCCCAAGAGAGAGACTCCAGGAGGGAATTTTGTTCATGTCCCTTGGAGGAGAAGTTACATTCTGTCATTTACAAATGATTATCCCAGGTTAAGAGAGAAGCCAGTAGGATGGTACCAGCAGACAGACAGGTTTGTAAAACTTGCAGAGTGCCTTAAGGAGGACTTGAACACTCTTTTTAGAGACAGTAGTCCCAGCTGATCTGTGGATGGAGTTTTTCGCCCAAAAACATTGACAGGCAGAGAATAGACAGTACAGCTCAGGAAGGGAAGGAGTCGATACATGCATATTATGACTGTTGCAGGCGTTCAAGCATTACAGTGGTACAGAGATAATTGAGCCGAAAGACATGATTCATTTTGTGTTCAGATTTGTGGAAGGATTGAGACCTGAAATTATCCAGATGATTAAGAGTCATTTGATTTGCTGGCCAGCAAAGCCGATTGATGAGGTATTGCAGTATGCAAAGTACTGTAGTGACGAGATTGAGTTGAAGCACAGAAATTTGAAAGAGAAAGCGATGGTAATGCAGATTAAAGCTGCACAAACGGAGATGCAGGGAAATTTCCCACAGCTACAGCAGCCGCAGAAGGGAAATTAAGTATTTCAAAATCAGATGAGAGGTAGAAGTCTCTGAGGAATTGGTAATGTAAATCGTTGTCCAGACTTGGGTACTGTAGTGGTTCAAAATGACGTGCAGGGAATTAAAAAATTGTTGCCTAGTCATGCTTGCGGAGCGGTCAGACATTGGAAACGGGAGTGTCCGATGTTGGTACAGGAAGGTGTTGTTCAGCAAACATGTGACATCAACTCGTTTAAAAAATGAGAGGACCGAGAATAATCCAAATTTTCAGAATAATGCGAATCCAATGCAAGATTTTCAGCCCATGCATGAATTCCTCAAGTGTTTTCGGAGTCACCTTCCACATTCAATCAGATCTTGAAAAAGAATTTGGAGTCATTACAATTACCTTTCCAATCGACCTTGGTACACTACATTGATGACTTGTTGATTGCACCCAAAACGAGGGAAGAGTGCAAGTATGACACCAGTGCCCTGTTGAACCATTTGGGAAAAAATTGTCATAAAGTGTTTCCACTTAAATTGCAATACTGTCAGAAAGAAGTGAAATACGTGGGTCACCAGATTGAGAATGGATCAAGGAAAATATCCAGAGAAAGGGTTACGGCCATACTGCAGATTAATCCCCCAGCCACCCAGAGGGATGTCAGGATGTTTCTAGGGATGGTAGGATACTGTCGCCAATGGATTCTAAATTTGTCAGTCATTTCCAAACCCTTGTAGAAGCTGACCCACAAAGAGGTCACCAATCCCTTAGTGTTAGACCAAGCTTGCATGAAAGCGTTTTCTGATTTGAGAAAGAGTCTGTGCAAAGCTCCGGCTTTAGGTAGGCATGACTACACAAAGTCCTTCACCTTGTTTTGTCTTAAGCGTGATGCATGTTCATTGTCTGTCTTGACGCAGTGTCCATGGAGGTATCAACCGCCCAGTAGCAAATTTTTCAGCTACTCTGTACCCGGTCGCAGCAGCCTTACCAGGTTGTTTGCGTGCACTTGCAGCGGTTGGACAGAGCCTCACACAGTGTGAAGGCATTGTGATGGGACACCTCTTAACCTTTATGGTCCCTCACTCTATTGAAATCCTACTTACAAAAATGAGGACCCAATACCTAACAGGTGCCTGACAAGATGGCCGCGAGGACGTGATCCCCGAGCTCTCTCCCCTACTACAGAGGATTCCTCCATAAATCCTAATTAATCCTGGCATCCTGTTGCACATCCTGAGGACAGGTGGAGTGTGGACCCTGGGGGACCCGGAAATCCCAGGGGGGAGCTCTTTCTTGCCCTGGGGAGTGGGGGGGTCCCTGTCTGCACACTCGAGCTGTGCATCCAGCATCCTGATCGCCACGGCCTGTAGGCGGGGGAAGAAGGCGACGGCCAGCCCTCTGCACGAGGTATCATTGGTCCTGCCGGTCGGGCGGAGGGGAGGCTGGCTGCAGCGGTCACTGGGGGTACTACTGCCCCTCCGGACGCATCGTGAAGTGGAGGGGCATTCAGCCCGTGAATGGACTTCCTCCGGGGCCCATCGGGTGGATTGAGGAGGAGGCCGTCGCGGTCTTTGAGGCCTGCTGGGATTCAGGAGGCTCCCCTGTGGGGAACGGCATAGAGACCAGTGGACCTGTGGCGGCTGCTGCGGCCTGCCGGGGCTGAGCGCTTTGTCCTCCCAGGTGGCGAGCAGATCCTGTGGGGAGCTGCGTGGAGGCCCGTGCTGCCTGGGTGCGCTCCCCTACCTTGGACTGACAGAGCCCTTGCCGGGAGCGGAGTGGCAAATCGGAGGTAAGAGCTGGCGGCAGGGTGTTGGGTAGGAGGTGCGTGGAGGACCCTGGTGAAAGGAGGGTGGGTCGAGACTGTCGGACCTGCCCTGTAGCTTCACGAGCGACATCAACGGGCCTCTCTGGGGCATAACATTGGAAGTGGAGCGGGCCCACATTGTGCAGAGTACATTGGGATCAGCTGTGGTCTGCGGTCTGACTGCTGCTCGACGTGGGGACGTGGGGTGGCAGAGCGCCCCTGTGGTCAATGGACTAGTGAAGCCTGGGGGGCTCTGACCGGTGATCTTGCGTGGTGGCGGCTGGGTGCTATCCGAGGAAGCATCCTGAGGAGAAAAGGACGCCCTTGCGGGGGCGGACTCTCTCTGTCCCTGTGAGACTACTGTGGTACATAAGAAGTGCGGATATGGGGAAAGATAAAGCGGCAAAGGTGGCTGGATCATGTGCCATTACACAATATACTACCCCAAGACAATCTACACAGCAGCTCGCCCTGCACGCAGGTGAAAACGATGGCGACCCTCAGAGGGGAGATACTGTGGAGCCCACAAGAGCGGTCTTGATGCACGCCATTCAGGGTCTCCGCTCGGCGCAGGAATAACAGATAGAGACTGTATCCATTGACCTTAACTTACTAAGAACAGACCTCTGCAAAGTCTCAGAGAAAGTCAACACAGCGGAAACTAACATAGAGTCTCTCCAGGGGGAACTAGCCTCACTGAAGAAGCAGATGACCACCATAAACGCCGAGGTGGCTGAGCTTGGCAGGTGGGCGGAGGATGCAGAAGGACGCTCCTGCTGCAGCAACATTCGGGTGCTAGGGTTCCCGGAAAAATCAGAGGGGACCGCTGCCGAGCGTTTCCTGGAGGATTGGATCAGATCATCACTGAGGCCCTGTGGTCTGTTGGAGTTTTTTTCTCATTGAGAGGGTGCATAAGGCCCTGGCCTCTCCACGCCCTCCATGAGCCCCCCAGAGAGTCATTATTGCAAAAGTCCTTAATTACAGAGATAGAGACTGTATCCTGAGACCGGCCCGCGAACAGCAAGTCCTGCAATATGGAAATTGCACTATTGCCATATTCCCCGACTACACCAAACCGGTGCAGGAACAGCACAAATCTTTCTTGGCAGCAAAACAGAAACTAAAGGCCATGGGGCTCATATATATGTTGTTATATCCTGCCAAATTGAAAGTCCTCCACAATGGCAAGGCACACTTCTTTGAGACGCCACAAGAGGTATGGGACTGGTTGGAAATTGGGATGCTGGAAACTGCGGGATGCGGCTGAGAAATCAAGAGAGGGAAAAGGACACAGGACGAGCGACCAGCTAGAGTTCCTACCGACCCAGGTGGTGAACCCCGCGGGCGAGAACCGTCAACAACACAAGAGATCCATATAGAGGAGGATGACGCTATGCACATGTCGCAGTCGAGCTTGCGGGGGAAGACAAGCTGGTCGCCGCAGCGGGGTCAGGGGATTGTGCCACCCGTGGGAGTGTCCTACTGGAGAACTGAGGGCCATGGTGCTGGAGGAGTAAAGTTGCCGGTTTGGAGCACTGGGGAGTCAGCCACATAGTAATAAACATTAGCGTGCCAAGCGGCCATACTGGAATGACTTTTCCTGGGTTTGATGGGTCGCGAACCGCTACATTGCAATGCTGAGGCAATACGTTGAGTTTCATTTATGACCAGGTCGATACAATAAGCAGACAGCAGGATGTTTTGAAGGTGTAAGAAATCGGTTTGGGGGAGTAGACACTTTAGTGGAAAGGTCCCGGTTGGACCGGTAAGGGGTGTGTCACCATCCAGGCACAACAGCGGGTAGGCTCCAATAGACCCACATTCATGCTATGGTTGTCCATGGGAGGGGGGGAGGTTACTGGGGCAGTTCTGGTTTCGGTTATCGATGTTACATAGGTTGGTTTTTGTCACACAGTATGGCTGGGAGGATACATAGGCACCCACACTAGGGAGACAATTAGAATATTACACACAATGATAGTCCGGAATAGCTATACGCTTCTCACCTGGAATGTGAGGGGACTTGTCATGGCCACCAAATGATACAGTGCGATGTCATTGCTTAAGCGCCGGGGGGTCAGTATAGCCTGCCTTCAGGAAACTCATTTGACAGACACCGAAGCGCAGAAGCTGGGCAAAAAAAGGAGGGGGCAGAACTATTAAGCTACTTTCTCATCTTTCGCTAGGGGGGTGCACATCTGGATAGCCCCGGGGGTCCCTTTTGCATTGCACTCTATAGTGGCAGACATAAAGGGCAGAGACATCCTGCTTAGAGGGACCTTGGATGGTCACCAATCTGAAATACTTAGGCCCATATTTATACGTTTTTTGCGCCACATTTGCGTTGTTTTTTGATGCAAAATCGGCGCAAACTTACAAAATACAATTGTAATTTGTAAGTTTGCGCCGATTTTGCGTCAAACTACGACGCAAATGCGGCACTAAAAAAGTGTAAATATGGGCCTTAATTCCTATGCCCCGAATACGAATGACCCCACATTCTATCCCGCCTTAGCTAGTGAACTGTCCAGACACATGAGGCCTGATATCTTTTGGGTGGGGGACTTCAATTGTATGACAGATGGGGACATGGACAGACACCCCCCCACAGACAGCGGACCAAGCCAAGAATAACAACGGATTTGAAAACCACAATGTCACACCTTGGGTTTACAGACATTTGGAGGGGCACCCACCCAGACTGTAGGGAATACACATGTTATTCGAATACTCATGGCACTTTCAGTCAGCTCGATCTCATATTGCTCACTCAACATACCACCCCCAAAGTACAGACGGTATCTCACCTTACACAATATTTGTTTGATCACGACCCCATGATGTGTGTCTTTCAATGGGTCTGTCCCCCCTGAACTCTATATAGCTGGAGCTTCCCTTCAGAGATTTTTCAGGATCCGGTGGGTAGAGACACACTGGCACAATTACTAACAGAGTACATGGAACATATTTGGATGTCCACGCACAGGCGCGTGACAGAATGGGAAGCATGTAAGACTGTGCTCCGGGGACGATGTATGGGGTTTACTTGTGGAGTCCAAATGACCCTCCAAGCAGAACTGACTGATAAGGAGGATGTCCTGGCAACATGCCAGCAAAGCACAGCGCGAGGGCCCAACACTCAACAGAAGGAAGTTAACCTGCTACATCAGGGGATTGAAACCAGAGATAGGCTGGAGCACTACACTTTAAAATCATGTTGACAAGTCCTACACCATGAAGGTGATAGCTCCGGGAGGCTCCTTGCATGGATCCTCCGACGGGAACAGCCGCACTTCTTAGTACTGCATCTCAGGAACCCCCGGGGTGGAGAAGCGAACACACAACATGATATAGTCACAGTACTGAGGGATCACCTTGAGGGAGTATATGAGAACTCGGGGCCCAGACCCGGACAGATTAGGGGAATACCTAACGGAGGTGCATCTCCCCTAGTTGAGTAAAACAGGAGTGCAGGCACTGGAGGCGGACCTCACTCTTGAGGAAGTGATGGTAGCCATTAAATCTCTCCCATTGGGGAGGAGCCCAGGAACCGCCAGATTCACAGGCAAATTCAGACGTTCGCGACTGTACCTGCGGCGCGGCTTTTGGCCATATACAATAAGGCATTCAATGCCAATATATTGCCAGACTCAATGCGGGAAGGCCTCATTGCAATGATCCCCAAGTCGGGGACGGCAGCCTCTGATCTGGTGCCTTACAACCCGATTGCAATGATTAACCTCGACGTAAAGGTCCTGTCTAAAATCCTTGCAGTGCAACTTGCTACTGAGGTGACCCACTTGGTCAACTCGGACCTGTGTGGGTTCATACCGGCATGAAATATGTCTATGAATACGCTTAGGCTTATGCATATCCTTCATGGGGTTGAGGACAGTGACGAGGACTTAGCACTGGCATCGGTAGATATAGCCAAAGAGTTTGATACCGTCAACTGGGCTTACCTCCTCTGGGTCCTGGACGGCTTCGGGGTGGGACCTCAGTTTCAGGGGTGAGTCAAACTCCTTTACACCAAACCGTCGGCGAGAGTCAGAATGGGGGGACAGTGCTCAGACAAACTGAAGATACAGAGGGGGACACTGCAGGGGTGTCTTTCGTCGCTACTGCTTTTTGCAATGGCCCTGGAACCGTAGGCATGTAAACTTAGACGCGACATGGAGAGGTGGGGCATTTGTCTGGGTGGGACATGCCACCTGCTATCACTCTATGCTGATAATGCGCTTTTTTATCTGAGGGACCCCAGAGTCTCACTCCCTATCTTAATGCAAGAGCTGGCGACCTTCGGGCACTTGTCTGGTCTATGAATTAATGAAAACCAAATTTCTGATATTCCCCTTGGGGAACTTAAAACGGCTCCCACCGACTGCACTGCTGATCATGCCCCTGAGCTAGGAGACTGACCATTTCCGATATCTCGGGATTATGATGGCCCACACAGCCCAGCGTTGTAATCAACTCAGCATTGAGAGGGTGCTGTCTGGCTTGGAAAGCTCAGTACGCTTTTGGAACACCCTCCCATTATCAATAATGGGGCAAGTTGCATTCGCAAAGATGGAATTTTTGCCTCGATGTTTGTATACCTTGCAAAATTTGCTTGGTACACTCCCTCGCTCGGTCTTCAAGCGTCTGCACTCATTGCTGGTGTCTTTGGTATGGGGGGGCACTGCAGGGTCAAACGGGAGACTCTACAGCTCCCCCTCGAGAATTTGGAGTACTATTATTTAGCCTCCCAGTTACAATACATGGCGCTCTGGTTAAAGGATGGTGAATATTGGGAAAAAACCCTACCCAGGGATGACACCTGGTGCAAAACCATGTGAAAGTAGTTGTGCGTTGTGCACCCTCTGCACAGGACTTTGAGTTCTGGGTTCTTCCGGCGTTTCGATACTTGACCGCCACGGTGGATGGTCGACCCTGGCAGGAGGCTGGGTGCATAACTCTTGCAGACCTCTACCCCAGTGAGACCTTTACAACTTTCGAGGTGTCTCGGGATACCTTCAGGTTGAACCAGGGACAGTTCTTAACATATGGCAGTATCCTTAATATAGCCCAAGAGATATGGCCCACTCACCTGGAGGCCCCACCCTCCTCGGTAATGCTTCGGGTGCTCCTGGAATACGGGGAAGGGGCAGACATCTTATATCACACATATATAAATCCATGGTTGCAGATATGCCCAAGGAGGTACAGTGGAAGGCAATATGTGCTTTGTTCCGTCAGGGGACATGTAACATTAGATTTAATTATATACATCGCACGTATGTCACTCCTGCCTTCCTCCATAGAATTGTTCCCAGCAGAGATGACAGTTGCCAACGCTGCAATGCGCGACCAGCAACCTTCTTACACTTAGCATGGGAATGTCACACAGTACAAACCTTCTGGGAGGTAGTGGTCCAAAATGGAGGAGCAGTGGGGGTGGTGAGAGTTGAGTGAACCCCCTTGCAGTGCTTTCTGGGGGATGTTAAGAGAAAAAAGGTAAAAAATTGAATGGAAATTTGTGCAGTTGACGCTGGTGTTGGTCAGGCAGAGGGTGTCAATTACCTGGATGAGTGCGCGGGGGCCCAGCATACATAGGTGGAGTAAAGACATCAAGGAATGGGCATTGGCAGAAGAAATATGCTTACAGCATGTTAGGAGGGATGTACACCTTGAGGAGGATATGCAGACATGGCAGGGGATGCTTACAAGAATTGCTGAACTTGGAGAAACAGGGCAGGATGTCTACTTGGGTACTCAGAAATAGCGGTGGGGCAGGCTTGGCTACGAGAAACAGTATTCGCACCGTCACTGGGAGCACAATGGTTATCTATGAGGCACACCTATTGCACCTTTGAACTTTGGGATACAGACTAACTCAGAGATGGAATATTATGAGGTAGTGTGGGGGTGGCGGCCAATGTGTGCAAATGTGGTTATGGTGCAATGTTTAGAATGTACCAAGAGTTAAAAAATTGAAAAATAAAGTTTAAAAAAAAACTAAAACACGTGCCAGATTACTCTAGGGTCACCAAATGTGTCATTGAAAAGATGTACAGTGCTGAACCCGGCAACCTTACTTCCAAATGAAAATGTTGAGATTGAAAAGTTTGAAGACATTGAGCATGATTGTCTTGAAGCAACTGTCTTGTGCACAAAACCAAGACCTGACATTAGAGACACCCGATTGGAAGAAAATGACCAAATTATATTTGTCGATGATTCCTGTCTAAGAGCCAATATGGGAACACTGAGAGCAGGATATACAGTGTGTTCAATTTCTGGTATACTAGAAGCGTTTTTGCTTTGAGGAGTATGTTCTGCACAAGTAGCGGAACTGGTAGCCCTTACTAGAGCGTGCCATGTTTCTGCTCAGCTAAGAGTTACCATCTATACGGTCGCAAGACTTTGGGGGTTATTACAACTTTGGAGGAGGTGTTAATGCGTCCCAAAAGTGACGGTAAAGTGACAGATATACCACCAGCCGTATTACGAGTCCATTATATCCTAGGGAACTCGTAATACGGCTGGTGGTATATCCGTCACTTTACCGTCACTTTTGGGACGGATTAACACCTCCTCCAAAGTTGTAATAACCCCCTTTGTGTCCATGGTGAATGGATATGTGGATCAAGTTGCGAGGTCTTGTGGATTGAACTGTGTATCGTTCAAAGATAAGTGGGAACTGTTACCTGAAGAAGATGAAACATGCCAAAGTTTTGCATTAAATGTGGTAGACACATTGGAAGAATTGAAAACGTTGCAGAATAATGTTGGCAGGGAGGAAAAACGTTCATGGAGCAAAATGAAATGTGTATAGCGACATGATGAATTGTGGGTTTCAGAAGAGGGTCAATTGGTGCTGCCAAATAATCTGTTGTGTCAAATGGCCAGGTATTACCATAGTGAAGCACATGTTGAGAGGGATGCCATGATTCGCCTGTTTAAATATAGTTGGTTCAATCCGAGGATTAGACTAGTTGCTGAAGCAGTTTGCCATCATTGTGTCATTTGTCAACAAATTAACATGGGGGAAAGGACTGTGGTCAATTTGAACCACATTGGAAGAGCAGGAGGTCCATTCAGCATAATGCAGATGGATTTTATTGAGATGCCTGTGTGTGGAGGTTTGAGATACGTGTTTGTGATTGTCTGCATCTTTAGTCATTGGATTGAAGCGTACCCTACACAAAGAAATGGCTTATTAATATGAAATATTGAGTTCATGTTTTATTAATGTTGTGATATGTCATATTAAGGGTTATGTATTATGTATTAACTTTATTAATCGTAGGCCTTAACTTCGCAAAGGTCTTGGGCCTTGTTTCATGACCTCATGTCAAGCTGAAATTCTTAACCGACTTATAAAATGGATGCTTAGAGAATTAAATTGTGATTAAATTGTGATTTTCCACTGTGCTGACCAAATGTTTGTAGTTAAAATCCATTCTCATGAGAACTGCATGCTAGGAGATGATGTACTTGCTAATGCAACAATGTTTAATGTAATGTGTGTGCGACTGACTTTCCCAGGAGAAGACAATAAGTTTACTGACTGGAGTATATATAAGCTGCAACAATATTGTAGTCTGATGAGTGCAATGACGAGAATGGAAGAATGTGAGCCAATCATCGACATGTGAACCATATAATAGCCGAGACTTTAGACATGGAGTTTTATTTTCATTGGATTAACTGCAAACATGTGATTCTTGAACGAATAGGGACATGGGAAGTAATTTTAGGAAATCTAACTTTAACGGACTGCACTGAGAGGAGAGACTGCCATTACTTTCTTGACCGTCTTGAGAAGAGACGTGCTTAACTTTATTGCTTAAAGAGACTTTGCTTTTCCTGAACTTTGATGCTGAATCCGAGGGACTAAATATCGAAATCCTATAATTTACTATCCCCGACTCCACATACATGTACCTTGAAGATATATGTACCACGTAGGTACATATATGTGGAGTTAGGCTTGCAAAATCTAGGCTTATCTGTCAATATTTGTTTTCGATATGTTGTCCTAGATATTGTGTCCCATCGATATTCTGGGGTCAATATTAAGGGTGTCCACCATTATTAACTGTACTGTGTCTTCATCAGGAAGCCATTAGAGATACACCCACCATCTTTGTGGAATAAATTACCACAAAAATGGAAGATAAGAGACTAAATTAATTAGAATCCTACTGAAACAAGTGAAGGGGTAAATACTGTCTAGAAATTTCTCAACTTCTATAATTGTCCAACCTTGCTAATAAATCCTCAACCAGCCACACTAAATATCTATTCAGATGCGCATCTTGAAGAATTATTTATTTTTCTCTTTATTATCACCCATTGAGTTTCATGGGAGCATCTACTGGGCAAAGGCCCAGCTAGCCATATCTAAGAAAAGAGCATCCATTCTGCTCACTGCAGCACTTAGCAACATGCGCATACTAGTAGGTTTATGGAAAATACAACAATGTGGTAGCTGATGCATTATGGAAACTGGAGTATGTGCTAAATATTTTTTATGGAATTTGCAAATGTGTATACTGTTGCCATTAAGGAAGTTAGTAAATTGATTTAGCTTAAGTATTATGGGAAATTGCTAGAAGGTCATAATAGAAAACTGAAGTCTGCTTGCTACAGAATTATGTACATCTACAACATCTGCTCAGAGGATCATTATGAAATGTTATGAATGCTATCTCAATTTCCTCGACTGGAAATTGTGTGATGCTGAGCAAATCATGTAATCTCTCTATACCTAAAATTGTAAATATATGTGGAATATATTCAAAGAATAGCCCACAGCAGAGTTCACAAGAAGGTTGAGATACCAAGTCCATCCAAAACATTTCCACTTTGAGGAGAGGCATTAAACTAGACCTCAAAACCCATTCATCTTGAAAAACAGTGGTTTGAATAATGTTTATTACATAATTAAAAAGGAATACAGTAAACACTTGATATAATTATTTGCCAACACTTTCGTTTTTACCCACATTCCATTATAGCAATGTATTAAACTTTGCAATGGATCTCATTTACACATACTAACAAAGGAGTGTCCAAAAAAAGCCTGACCTAATGACTAATCAGCAACAGCTGATGCTGTCATCATAATAATATATTCAAATTATTTTCCCACCTAATACAAAACTGACAAAATAGCAGGACCAAAATATCATCATCTCATGCAGAAACAGTCCCCATAGGGGACTTTGAAACTTTAGAAGAAGTCTAGCCTCCATCCTTTGGAGGTGTACCTCCCTGTCACCTCTTCTTTCCCATCTTGCCTCTTTGCACAGTCCGACTACTTATAAAACATAAGGTAAAGCTACCAGATAATTTACCTCAACATTTTTAAGTGCCTGTAAATGTCCTTTGATCTGTAGATTTGTTAACCTTACCAGGCTACCTATGTAAATTAATTCACATGGGCAAATTAATAAATGCGCGAAACTTGTTAAAGCGTATAAGTAATTAATGATTGACCTTATGTTCAGTTTCATTTCGCAGTGATTAGTCTCAATCTCTTTGTATCTATTGATTCGTATTTCACAAATCTTAAATTTGCCGCATGTAATAAAATGCCAGTAGTCATTATGTTTTGCCAATTGCTCTTTTGTTTTCTTGGAAGTGACTTTCAGTAGCAATATCCCCAAATCGAGTTGACTTTTTCTTACGTAATGCTTTGCGCTGTTTGAGTACAGCCTGCCCATAAAGTAGGTGGGTGGCAACAATCTGCATGCAAGATGGAGTTACTGTAAGTAGGCTGGAAAAATAACCTATAATGCTACCCCCTCCACATAAAGGAGTATCTCACAAAATTCAAATTTTTCAGTTCCATATGTGGAAGTGAATATTAGGTTGTACTT
Organism: Pleurodeles waltl; assembly: GCF_031143425.1. Lineage (NCBI taxonomy): Eukaryota > Metazoa > Chordata > Amphibia > Caudata > Salamandridae > Pleurodeles > Pleurodeles waltl. Next base: position 1,211,392,411 of record NC_090437.1, read on the forward strand.
CATTCAATGCCAACATATACCTTTTTAGATCATCACATCTTCCTTCTCAATTAAGGAAGCTCATTTACATATCTGACTGACAGTATGGCACTGTTTTAACATTTCTCATATTTAGATCTCTATGCTACAGATCTTTCCTAGTATCTCATCATACAATTTGCAAATGTGGGGGCAATACATGAGTCAATAGCGACTCCAAATTTTTGTAAAAAGAAAGTACAATTTAAAATAAATAAGTTGTTTTAAAGAATGAATTCCATTCTTTCATATTATGAGAAAAATAGGAAGCAGATTTATCTATCCTCCAAAAAAATAAGTAACTGTTTCAATAATATTGCTGTACTCTGTACAGGCATAAGGAGATGTCACATCCATAGTGACTATGGGCCTCATTTAGAGTTTGGCAGACGGGTTACTCCATCACAAATGTGACGGATATCCCATTTGACGTATTACGATTTCCATAGGACATAATGGAATCGTAATGCAGTGGATGGGATATCCGTCATGTTTGTGACAGAGTGACCCCATCCACCAAACTCTAAATCAGACCCTAAGTAGTATCTCTTACTCCATGGTAAGGCACTTGTCAGGTTTCCAAGAAGGTGGACCCTCACCGAACCTTCAGCCATCCCTGAACTTCTCAGCAGTGCAAAGAGGAATGCAAAATATCAAGAAAGATATCAGAGGACAACAGGGAAAGGGAAACAGGAATAAGGGTGGGCCAAAACCGGGACTGGACTTCCTCAGATTGGTACTAAGAGCAAGCCCTCTTTCTAGGGATTTCTCACCTGGCAAAAGGTATAAGGAACCAACTAAAGAGAAGAGGAGAGCATCAGTTAGGTAGGGATTCGACAATCAGAAGACAAGTTAAATATAGCCATGAGTAGTGAACGAACGACTTACCTGTTTTTTATGGCAGACAATGCAATGACAAGCCTTGGATAGCTCTGCTACCAGACAAAAGTCCTTGGGTGTGAACTCAGGCAAAATCAGGAAAACCTCAGCTCTATCCTAACACATTGCCAGCACCTGCTTTCCATTGATGTAGTTTTAAATACTGACACAACTGCTCATACCTTGAAGTGTTCACCATATCCAGGAAATAGGGAGCTAATCTGGAACTAAGTGCGTGGTCTAGTTGTTATGGGCATGTCGTTTTTAACTTTTCATGCTTTTTACAGCCTATGGTGCACTCACTTTTTACAGGTCTTTTTAATTATGACACCATTACGATGTTTAAAGATGTCCTTAGAGCCAGGTATACATGATGATAATAGTAATAATAGTAATAATAATAATAACAATAATAATAATAATAATAATAATAATAATAATAATAATGACAATAGATTCTCCACACATGATAACAGACTTTTGTTCAAATAGTTACCCAGGTGTTCTCCTAAGCATTCTATATTAGCAATATTGGTTCTGTTCTTAGATGAACCAGGGATTTATGCACCTTAGAGAACAGATGAAGAGAAGAAATCACAAGATATTTAACTCTTAGGTACTGTAGGTCCTAATCAGATGAAATATAGGCATCACACCATCTCACTAGTAATATCTCAAGATTGTTCATACATTGTCATGTGCGATCAGTTCTCAACGGTCATAATATTGCGAGTCGTTGCCTTTACGACTCTTCTAAGGACAAATCATTACCCCAGTTAACAATATTTCCTGGTTTATCATAGGGCTTGACTATTTTGGGCCTAATTTAGAGTTTGGCAAGTGTTTTATTTCATCACAAACTAGATGGCTACCCTGTTCTCCTTATTACAAGTTAATTATATCATATAGCATTTGTAATAAGGCAGACCGGATATCCATTATGTAAATATATAACCAGGCTCTGTGCCCAATCTGTAGCATCACAAATGTTTTTTTTACTTGATCTCAGGGGCTGTCCAGCTGCTGCACCTCCCACAAGGGCCAAGGGATCAGGGTGCCCCTACCTTGCCCCCTTATTCCTTATTTGTATTTATTTTGCACAACATGAGGGCCGAGACCCCGAGCCATACAATTGCAGCTGCAACTTTCTCTTCATGTTATAGCCAGACAATCAGATCACGTATTATGACCTTGCAGTACCCCTGTAGTTCTGCTGGAGTGCCATGCTAGCCAATCAGATAGTTTGTTTTCAGCTTGTGCTCCTGCATCATTAGCTGTTTATAAATTCTGAGCCTTTATTTTTCTGAAACTACTGAACAGATTTACACCAAACCAGGAAAAGTGGGCTTTCTGAGTCAAGGTCTATCTACCAAGTGTGTTTCCATTCTATTTAGTCTTTTTGGCTGTAACTGTGTCTAAAGTTCCTATGGGAAACTGCATGAGAAAAATGTATTTTGGTATATCCCTTTTCTCTGACCCCACTTAACAGATCAACCTGAAACGTTCCAGGAAGGAACTCAGGTGGATGAACCTTCTTTTTGGAAAGGCACCCCTGCCATGCACAGTGTTGTCATAAATGATGTAATTTCAGATGTCATCAGTGTAGTGATAACGTCTTAAATGATTTAATTTCAGATGTCATCAGTAATGTTATCAATGCTGTCATTGAACATGATATGAGTGATGTACTATTTGAGGGTAACAGAACAGCATTGAGTGGGCATGAGATATAGTTATTTCATGGCACAATTTATAGTTACTTCAGTTAACTATAACTGATAATTTTCAGTGATTTTTTCATTAAAAGGTTATGTTGTAAACAACATGTTCACCTAACGATAATGTCACTTTAATATATACATATATACATACATACATATATACATTATATATAATACACATACACACACAAACATATGGCGGTTGCCAGTAGGTAGTACGTAGTTATAATTAGGTCTGCTTTTCCATGAACTGAGTTTTATTTTTGTTTAACTTTGGCCCTGTTTGGCGAATCTTCACCTCAGCTCCTTCTTGGAAAGTTTTGTGGTGATACATCAAGCAGAAGCCAAGAAAAAAGAAGGTCTCAAAACGTAAAATCCTCATATATTTTCCATAGGTTTCTTTAGACACAGCCACAGCCAAAACTACTGAACATAATTTCACCAAATTCATCAGGATGCTAGAGCTTGGTCTGCAGATTGTGCTTTCTGTCATTTGGTGTAAATCCTTTGATTCGTTTTTGAGATATCAAATGTCAAATATAATTATATATTTGGAATGTTGGGCTTGTTAGAGTCCCGCTTGAGTGCAAATTAAAAAATGCAGCTTAGTGATTGGTGGAGAGGCCTGTTTTCCCTGTGAGCCTTCACACTCTTGTGGGAAGGAGAGGCTCCTGCGAGTCTCGCCAGAGTGAGCTCTTTAATTGGATGGCATGTGTAATGTTAGAAATTAAATGGAGGTCATTACTGTATACTATGAAAAACTGGAGGTGCTGTGGAAATTAAATAAAAAGCTATATAAGGGGGCAGCAGAAGACCCGGCTGTTCCCATAAGCTTAGAGTGGAGGTACCTAAAGGATAACCACTGTACAGAAAATAAATGTATATTGATTTAACTGATGTACAATCTCATGGAACTCTTGCAGAATCATGAATAGTAAAAAGGAGTAGATGAGTTCTGATTACACTCCATTGGTAGGAATGCATATTGTGGTCATTGTTTTTGAGAGGAAGTGGGTAAGAGATAAGTACTGTGATGAGTGGATGGTTAATTCATATTTTTCAAAAATGTTACAATTTTGTGAGACTCTTGTGGGATCATGAAGAGTATAACGGAGTAGATGATGTTTGAATTGACTGTGCTATGCACAATTTCTACTATAGGAAGGAGTTTGACTGCAGATGGTGTTTGTCAGAGTGTACTAATTATGCCTGTTGTCTTTGTAAGAGGAGGGAGAGGGTAGTCCTTGAGCGCACCTTACTATGCACACCCATCATCTGAGAGAGAGATCTGATAGGGGAGGCTAGTCAATGTACACACCCTAATATGCACACTTGCCATCTAAGAGACAAGTCTGACAAGAGAAGCAGGTCCATGCACACATTCTAATATGCAGACCCGTCATCTCAGAGAAATGTCTCACCAGAGAGGCCAGTTTCTCTACCCACACCCTACTACCCATCATCTGAGACAGAGGTCTCAGTGAAGAGGCAAAACTCTCTCCACACCCGTACTATGCACAGCCATCATTTGAGAGAGAGGTCTGGAAGGAAAAGCTAGTCCATGTACACACCCTACTATGGATATTGATTAACTAGGAGAAAGGTCTCACAGGATAGGTCAGTCTATGTACACACCCTAATACTCACACCCGTCATCTGAGAGAGATGTCTGGAAGGAGAGGCTAGTCCATGAAAACTCCCTAATATGTACACTGGTTACCTGGGAGAGAGGACGTACAGGAGAGGCAGTCTTTCTCCAAACACCCTACTCCTCAAATCTGTCATCTAAGAGAGAGATCAGAAAGGAGACGGCAGTCCATGTACACACCTTACTACGCACTCCTGTTATCTGAAAAAGAGGAGTGGAAAGGGAGGGCAGTCCATGCAATCCCTACAATGCACATCTTTCATGTAAGAGAGAAGTCTATGTGACTTTCTACTACGCGCAACCGTCATTTGAGACAGAGATGTAAGTGGAGAGGGCAGTCCCTCCTCACACACCTCTCCACACACCTTACTATGCATACCCGTCATCTGAGAGAGAGGTCTGGAAGGTGAGGGTAGTCCATGTTCACGCCCTACTAAGCACAGCCATCATCTGAGAGAGGGGTCTGAAAGGAGAGGCCCGTACATGTAAACACCTTAATATACAGTCCTGCCATCTGAGAGAAAGGTACAACAGGAGAGGCCAGAGGCCAGACAATGTACACATTCTAATAGCATCTCCTGTCATCTCAGATGTTTCAGCAGAGAGGGCAGTCTCTCTTAGCACACCCTATGTATACTTGTTATCTGAGAGAGGGTTAAGGATGGAGAGGCCTCTCCATGTACACACTCTACTATGTCAGTGTTTATATGTTAGCAGAGATATCTGTCATTTCAGAGAGACATAGACATCTGTGTGGATATGTCAGTACCTTTCCATACTCTTCTATGCACAGGTGCCATCCAAGAGAGGGCTGTTGGTAGAAAGGACAGTCTTTTCCTACATCCTACTATGCACACTTATCATGTAACAAAGAGATGTCAGTGTACACGTTAAATACCTCTCCACAGTTTTCTACACACACCCTTCATCCAAGAGAGAGGTCTCAGTGTAGAGGCCCATTTCTTGTTACACCCTACTACACACACACTTCATCCAAGATTGAGTTGTTAGTGTAGAGGCCAGTCACAGGAAATCATTGTCATCCTGGTGACAGGGCTCAGTGAATAGTAAGGAGTATACCCCACTGTACAGACTGGTTATCCTTTGGTTAGGTGACATTGAAGAGGACAGTCTCCCCTGCTGCCATACTGTGGAAAGCTGAGACTGGAGTGGGCACTTTTTTCTAAAACCCTAAGAGAAGTAATTAAAAGTACTATAATGCAGGAGAGTGAAAATTCTTTCACTAAAAAATATTTATAATCTTGCAAGAGACTCACAAGATTCTGAAAAAGGGAGGGTGTGGTAGAGAAAAAGTGTTTATAGAGAAAACTGTCAGTACACAGGCTTATGTGTTTGAATACTCTAGTATCCACACTGAAGGATACAGACCTGTTGTCCGTGAGAAATACAATAAATGTTCATCCTCAGGAGATACAGAGAAATACACAGGCTCTCATTATGAGTCTGGCGGTCCTAGGATGACAGAAACATTATGACCGCGGTGAACGCACCACGGTCCGACTGCCGCAACTGACACTTTTTTGCCAGCCAACAGCCTGGCAGTGCCGGGCGGTCTTAATCAGCACAGTTATGGGGATTATGCCATCTTTTGCATGGCGGTTTCACCACCATGCAAAGGCTGGTGGAGACAAGGTGCTGAGGGCCACATGGGGGCCCCTGCATTCCCCATGCACTTGGAGTGGGCAGTGCAGGGGCCCCCATCGGCAGCCCGTTCGCGCTTTTCACTGCCTTAATTACAGGCAGTGAAGAGCGTGATGGGTACTGTTGCACCCGACGCACCGCACCGCCGGCTAGATTACAAGCTGGCGTCAATGTTGTGGGTAGTTTTTTGCTGGACCAGTGGGTGGAAACTCTGTTTCCGCCTGCTGGCCTACTGGAAACTCATAATAGGGCCAGCAGGTGGGACACCGAAGTAGTGGTCTTCCGACCTAACAAGTTTGGCGGGTGGCCTCTGTCGCCAGCCAAACTCGTGATGAGGCCCATAGTTGCAAGAAGGTGTTTGGGTGTTCACACACTTGTTAGAGTCTTCTGGCATTGTATAAAAAAAATTCTGTCCCAAGAGAGAGGTTTCATTGCAGAGTGTGTGTGTGCAGACTGTAGTACTGACACTTTATTAAGCACAGCTATTATCCATGAAATATATGTGAAATGTTTGAGCTTACAAGCTTCCCACAAGAGTCAGGCAAACACATGAGTGGAAGAAGGTGCTTTGGGTGCTCCAGCTCTCACAAGACTCTTGTGCGTCTCAGTATTTCAAAAGAAGAGGGAGTTGTAACATGAAAAAGTCACATCATGGAAGAATAGGGTGGCTCTGACAGGAGTCGTTGTGTTTATAGTGTGGAGTGTTGAGCTACACACTGAACTGGATGCATTCCTTGATGTTACTGAGAAATATTCCCTTCTACAGTGAAGTGCACTTCATCTTTCCTACAGACATCTGACATAAATCTGTATGTTGTTTTGATATATAGAACCCATGCCATCGTCACAAAGAAATGCAGAAGCTGTTTTATTGACATGTTTCCAGGACCTCTAGATCTTAGGACAAAACTCTTTTGATCATTGCCATTTCTGCCTTTGACATATTTATATATATATATATATAGAATATACAAAGGCAGTTTGCAGAAAGGGAAACATCAGTTGAGAAAAGGACTCCATCATTTGGACTTCAAGAGCAATAAGGTTGTTATTTGAACCTGTTTAAAAACTATTTAATGCACAGTGACTTTTTAGTTAGACTGATGACACGCTGTGTATTTATGATTTCAGGAGATGAAAGGATATTATGCCTAAGAATTATTATTTAAACCCTGATCCATTGTAAGGTACATATGATGATTACCTAGGTGTGTAAAGCATATATATATATATTTGGGAAATGCTTGTGTGAAATGTTATTTGTTTACCAATACATGTGACAATTATCTGTGGAATTGATCATCTTGCATTTGCTTTTAGAAGTATTGCATAACCAATTCAGCCTACAGGAACCAGCATCTAAAAGAAAGAGAGACTGGATATTAGATAAATCAAATGTAGATTACATACATTTGGGAAAAAGTTGAACTGAGTATTATAGGTACTAAAGGTTGTTATTATATTTACAGAAAACTGAAAAGACACCTGACATCGCACAGTGAAAGTCTGGTCTGGTCCTGGTCAAGGTTCGTCCCTTCATCCCGGTGGGTCAGGCATGACTTCTTTCGGCGTCCGTTTGATTCCTAGGGAATTTGGGAACCACTTTGTGTCCATTGCACTCCTGCAGAAAGGTACAAGCCTGACAGTACGACGAGCCCACATAAACATTTAGCCAGAGTGAAATGGAGACATGAGAGGTTACGCTTGCTGATTTAGCCTATATGATTGGTAATTTGCAAAAAGAGACTCTGACACTAGCACAAACAATAGATGCCTTATAAGGCGGAGACACTGCTACTCCCCGTTTCAGGTGTAGATCATGGGCATGGCTCCTCAGAAGGTTTTTTTTCACAGTATGGGGGGCTCGAACTAGTCATAGTACGGGTGCACCAGTAACTCAAGTCAACACAACATTTGCTATTCGTTTGACTTCTTCTGAGCATTTTTCTGGGGATCCCTCAAAATTCTCCACTTTCTTAAATCAGTGTCAGCTACATTTTATTTGCAAACCAACTTGTTTTCCTAATGATCAATCTAAAGTGGCCTTTACACTGTCCTATTTGGGGTGGGGGGGTACAGCAGCTACGTTGTCAACTCCCATTGTATGTAGATGACTTCTTATTATACAATTATCCTGAATTTAACACTGAACTGAAAAAAATGTTTGACCACCAATCAGTAGATAAAGAACTATTGAACTTGAGGCAAGGTAGCTGTAGGAAAGTACCATCTTGCCTGGCATGTTACCCCCATATTTCACTCTATATATGTTGTTTTAGTCTGTGTGTCACTGGGACCCTGCCAGGCAGGGCCCCAGTGCTCATAAGTTTGTGCCCTGTATGTGTTCCCTGTGTGATGCCTAACTGTCTCACTGAGGCTCTGCTAACCAGAACCTCAGTGGTTATGCTCTCTCTGCTTTCCAAATTTGTCACTAACAGGCTAGTGACTAAATTTACCAATTCACATTGGCATACTGGTACACCCATATAATTCCCTAGTATATGGTACTGAGGTACCCAGGGAATTGGGGTTCCAGGAGATCCCTATGGGCTGCAGCATTCCTTTTGCCACCCATCGGGAGCTCTGACAATTCTTACACAGTCCTCCCAGTGCAACCTGAGTGAAATAACGTCCACGTTATTTCACAGCGATTTACCACTGCACTTAAGTAACTTATAAGTCAACTATGGGGGTGATTCTAACTTCGGCGGGTGGCGGAGGCCGCCCGCCGAAGTTCCCCCACCAAAATAATGCTCCGCGGTCGAAAGACCGCTGAGGGTATTTTGGGATTTGCCCTGGGCTGGCGGGCGGCCGCCAAAAGGCCGCCCGCCAGCCCAGGGCAAATCAGCCTTCCCACGAGGACGCCGGCTCAGAATTGAGCCGGCGTAGTGGGAAGGTGCGACGGGTGCAGTGGCACCCGTCGCGTATTTCAGTGTCTGCATAGCAGACACTGAAATTCTTTGTGGGGCCCTCGTACGGGGGCCCCTGCAGTGCCCATGCATGGGCACTGCAGGGGCCCACAGGGGCCCCGCGGCACCCCCTACCCCCATCCTGTTCCTGGCGGGAGACCCGCCAGGAACAGGATGGCGGTAGGGGGTGTCAGAATCCCCATGGCGGTGGAGCGCGCTCCGCCGCCATGGAGGATTCTGCAGGGCAGCGGGAAACCGGCGGGAGACCGCCGGCTTCCCTCATCTGACCGCGGCCGAACCGCCGCGGTCAGAATGCCCTGCGGGGCACCGCCGGTCTGTCGGCGGTGCTCCCGCCGACCCTGGCCCCGGCGGTCTCAGCCCGCCGGGGTCAGAATGACCCCCTATATGTCTAACCTTCACCTGGTGAAGGTTGGGTGCAAAGTTACTTAGTGTGTGGGCACCCTGGCACTAGCCAAGGTGCCCCCACATCGTTCAGGGCAAATTCCCCGGACTTTGTGAGTGCGGGGACACCATTACACGCGTGCACTGTACATAGGTCACTACCTATGTACAGCGTCACAATGGTAACTCCGAACATGGCCATGTAACATGTCTAAGATCATGGAATTGTCACCCCAATGCCATTCTGGCATTGGGGGGACAATTCCATGATCACCCGGGTCTCTAGCACAGAACCCGGGTACTGCCAAACTGCCTTTCCGGGGTCTCCACTGCAGCTGCTGCTGCTGCCAACCCCTCAGACAGGTTTCTGCCCTCCTGGGGTCCAGGCAGCCCTGGCCCAGGAAGACAGAACAAAGGACTTTCTCTGAGAGAGGGTGTAACACCCTCTCCCTTTGGAAATAGGTGTGAAGGCTGGGGAGGAGTAGCCTCCCCCAGCCTCTGGAAATGCTTTGATGGGCACAGATGGTGCCCATCTCTGCATAAGCCAGTCTACACTGGTTCAGGGATCCCCAAGCCCTGCTCTGGCGCGAAACTGGACAAAGGAAAGGGGAGTGACCACTCCCCTGACCTGCACCTCCCAGGGGAGGTGCCCAGAGCTCCTTCAGTGTTTCCAAGACCTCTGCCATCTTGGAAACAGAGGTGTTTGTGGCACACTGTACTGCTCTGAGTGGCCAGTGCCAGCAGGTGACGTCAGAGGCTCCTTCTGATAGGCTCTTACCTCTCTTGGTAGCCAATCCTCCTTCCTAGGTAGCCAAACCTCCTTTTCTGGCTATTTAGGGTCTCTGCATTGGGGATCTCACCAGATAATGAATGCAAGAGCTCACGAGAGTTCCTCTGCATCTCGCTCTTCACCTTCTGCCAAAGGATCAACCTCTGACTGCTCAGGACGCCTGCAAAACCGCAACAAAGTAGCAAGACGACTACTAGCAACCTTGTATCGCTTCATCCTGCCGGCTTTCTCGACTGTTTCCAGGTGGTGCATGCTCTGGGGGTAGCCTGCCTCCTCTCTGCACCAGGAGCTCTGAAGAAATCTCCCGTGGGTCGACGGAATCTTCCCCCTGCAACCGCAGGCAACAAAAGACTGCATCACTGGTCCTCTGGGTCCCCTCTCAGCATGACGAGCGTGCTCCCTGGAACTCAGCAACTCTGTCCAAGTGACTCCCAGAGTCCAGTGACTCTTCAGTCCAAGTTTGGTGGAGGTAAGTCCTTGCCTCCCCACGCTAGACTGCATTGCTGGGTACCACGTGATTTACAACTGCTCCGGCTCCTGTGCACTATTCCAAGATTTCCTTCGTGAACAGCCAAGCCTGGGTCCCCAACACTCTAACCTGCAGTGCACAACCTTCTGAGTTGTCCTCCGGCGTCATGGGACTCCCTTTTGTGACTTCGGGTGGACTCCGGTTCACTTTTCTTCTAAGTGCCTGTTCAGGTACTTATGCGGGTGCTGCCTGCTTCTGTGAGGACTCGCTATGTTGCTGGGTGCCCCCTCTGTCTCCTCATCCACGTGGCGACATCCTGGTCCCTCCTGGGCCACAGCAGCATCCAAAAACCCTAATTGCAACCCATGCAGCTAGCAAGGCTTGTTTGCGGTTTTTCTGTGTGGGAACACCTCTGCAAGCTTCTTCACGACGTGGGACATCCATCCTCCAAAGTCCTCTTCTTTCTTGCAGAACTCCAAGCTTCTTCCAACCAGTGGCAGCTTCCTTGCACCCTCTGATGGCATTTCCTGGGCTCCTGCCCACTCTCGACACTGTCGCGACTATTGGACTTGGTCCCCTTGTCTTACAGGTACTCAGGTCCGGAAATCCACTGTTGGTGCATTGCTGGTGTTTGTTCTTCCTGCAGAATCCCCCTATCACGACTTCTGTGCTCTCTGGGGGTAGTAGGTGCACTTTACACCTACCTTTCAGGGTCTTGGGGTGGGCTATTTTTCTAACCCTCACTGTTTTCTTACAGTCCCAGCGACCCTCTACAAGCTCACATAGGTTTGGGGTCCATTCGTGGTTCGCATTCCACTTTTGGAGTATATGGTTTGTGTTGCCCCTATACCTATGTGCTCCTATTGCAATCTACTGTAACTTTACATTGCTTGCATTACTTCCTTTTGCTATTACCTGCATAATTTTGGTTTTTGTACCTATATCTTGTGTATATAACTTATCCTCATACTGAGGGTACTCACTGAGATAGTTTTGGCATATTGTCATAAAAATAAAGTACCTTTATTTTTAGTACTTCTGTGTATTGTGTTTTCTTATGATATTGTGCATATGACACCAGTGGTATAGTAGGAGCTTTACATGTCTCCTAGTTCAGCCTAAGCTGCTTTGCCATAGCTATCTTCTATCAGCCTAAGCTGCTAGAAACACCACTTCTACACTAATAAGGGATAACTGGACCTGGCACAAGGTGTAAGTACCTCTGGTACCCACTACAAGCAAGGCCAGCCTCCTACATTGGTTGTGCAGCGATGGGATAAGTACTTGTAACTACTTACCACTTTGTCATTGTGTACTTTTCATAAGAGAAATGGGGCCAGATGTAGCAAAGGGTTTGCGAGTCGCAAACGGCGAAAAACGCCGTTTGCGAGGCGCAAAAGCCCCTCTGCTATGCAGAAATGCATTTTGCAAGTCGGATCCGACTCGCAAAATGCATTTCCAACTCGCAAATAGGAAGGGGTGTTCCCTTCTTATTTGCGACTCGCAATGCTATTCAATTTCATTTGCGACCGGGAAAGCGGTCCCAAATGAAATCGCAGTTACCATCCACTTGAAGTGGATGGTAACCCAGTTGCAAATGGGAAGGGGTCCCCATGGGGCCCCTTCCCCTTTGTGACTGGAAAAAAATATATTTTTTCAGAGCAATGGACCACTGCCTGCCCTGAAAAAAAACGAAACTAAAGGTTTCGGTTTTTTTTTCCAAGTGCAGCTTGTTTTCCTTTAAGGAAAACGGGCTGAAGATGGAAAAAAAACTGCTTTATTAAAAAGCAGTCACGGACATGGTGGTCTGCTGACTCCAGCAGGCCACCATCCCCGAGAGTGCCCATACTCGCAATGGGGTCGCAAACTGCAACCCACCTCATTAATATTAATGAGGTGGGTCTTTGCGACCCCATTGCGAGTTGCAGAAGGTGTCTGAGACACCTTTCTGCATAGCAAATTGCGACTTGCAATTTGCGAGTCGCACTGACTCGCAAATTGCAAGTCGCAATTTGCCTTTTTGCTACATCTGGCCCTAATACACAAAACAAGTTCAGTGTATGTACACCTAACGAAAAAGTTTTGCTTTTCTCCTTTTAAACTTTTTACAAAGTTCTGAAAAGTTTCTCTAAACTTCTAAAAGTTTCTAAAAGTTTGAAAAAGTTTTTTTTCTCTGTTCTTTAAAAAAGTTCTGAAACTTTTCCTCTCTTCTCACTGTCTCTAAACCTTCTTCTATCATGTCTGATGTAGAGTCTGCTCTTAAAATGGTCAATACTACCTATGTCAATTTGAATTACAAGAGCCTAAGGAGTCTCTGCTTAGATAGAGGTTTAGTGATAGGAAAGAACCCTACAAAAGAGTTTCTATATAACATGCTGATTATGAATGATGAGTCCCAAGCAGGCACTTCAAATGAGAAGTTAATAGATGGCTCCCATTCTGACTCAGGGGATCACCTTGAGGGAGGTCGGGAGGGTTCTGTTCCAAATCTGCCCCTTAGCAGACCACCTAGCAATGCTGGTAGTAATAGAAGCTCCCATCATGGTAGGGGTGTTTTTATTCCTGGAGGCCAGGTTGTTAGAGTCCAGTCAGTTAGGGACAGATCTCCCTCTGTTGTTTCCAATTTATCTTCTGTGTCCAAGCATTCCCAACCCACCCACCCTGAAGACAACATGTTAGAAAGAGTACTCAAAGAGTTGAGAGTGGAAGAGACCAGACTGAAGCTTAAATAGCAACAGCTGGCTCTAGATAGGGAATCCCTAGACCTGGAGAAGGAGAGACTGAGATTGGGGTTTGGACCCCATGGTGGCAGCAGCAGTATTCCTGATAGTAGTCCTGTTAGAGAGCATGATTCCAGGAATCTGCACAAGATAGTCCCCCTTACAAGGAGGGGGATGACATCAACAAGTGGTTTGCTGCACCTGAGAGGGCCTGTATGGTACAGGGGGTCGCTCAAAGGCAGTGGGCTGCTATATTGTGGCTATCTTTCAATGGAAAGGGTAGGGATAGGCTCCTTACTCTTAGAGAAGGTTTGCTAACAATTTTGCAGTTTTGAAGGATGCACTCTTGGATGGATTTGGCTTAACCACTGAACAATACAGGATTAAGTTCAGAGACACCAGAAAAGAGTCCTCACAAGACTGGATAGACTTTGTTGACTGTTCAGTGAAGGCCTTGGAAGGGTGGTTACATGGCAGTAAAGTTTCTGACTATGAAAGCCTGTATAATCTTATTCTGAGAGAGCATATTCTGAATAACTGTGTGTCTGACGTGTTACACCAATATCTAGTGGACTCTGATCTGACCTCTCCCCAAGAATTGGGAAAGAAGGCAGACAAATGGGTCAGAACAAGAGTGAACAGAAAAGTTCATACAGGGGGTGACAAGGATGGCAAGAAGAAGGATGGTAAGTCTTCTGACAAGGGTGGGGACAAAAGTGAAACTGAGTCTTCATCAGGCCCACAAAAATCCTCTGGTGGGGGTGGTGGGTCCAAATCCTCTTCAAATCAAGTTAAAAAGCCTTGGTGTTATTTGTGTAAAGTCAAAGGCCATTGGAAAACTGATGCCAGTTGTCCAAAGAAAAACACCAAACCTCCCACTACTACAACCCCTACTGCAAATTCTAGTGCCCCTAGTAATATCAGTGGTGGTGGGAGCAAACCTACTAATAGCCAATCCAAGGAAGTAGCTGGGCTCACTTTTGGTAATTTAGTTGGGGTTGGTCTTGTTAGGGAGACCACAGAGGCTGTGGTAGTCTCTGAAGGTGCCATTGATTTGGTCACCTTGGTTGCTTGTCCCCTTAATATGGATAAGTACAAGCAACTTCCCCTAATAAATGGTGTTGAGGTTCAGGCCTACAGGGACACAGGTGCCAGTGTTACCATGACAATAGATAAACTGGTACACCCTGAACAACACCTACTTGGTCAGCAGTACCAAGTGACAGACGCTCATAACAACACTCTTAGCCACCCCATGGCTGTTGTGAATCTCAACTGGGGGGGTTACTGGTCCAAAGAAAGTTGTGGTTGCCTCAGATTTACCTGTAGACTGTCTACTAGGGAACGATTTAGAGACATCAGGTTGGGCAGAAGTGGAGTTGGAGGCTCATGCAGCAATGCTGGGCATTCCTGGGCATATTTTTGCTTTGACAAGGGCTCAGGCCAAAAAGCAAAAAGGACAGGGTAACTTGGATCCTGGAACAATGGACCAAGTGCTCCCTAAAGCTAGGGGTAGCAAGGGTAAATCCCTACCCACTATCCCTCCCTCTACAGATGATTCTTCTTCTGAGGAAGAAGAATTTCCTCCCTGTGCAGAACCTTCACAAGATGAGCTGGCAGCAGACACTGTTGAGCTTTTGGGTGGAGGGGGGCCTGCCAGGGAAGAGCTGAGTGTGGCACGGCAATCCTGTCCCATATTAGAGGGTCTCAGACAGCAAGCTGTCAAGCAGCAAAATGGGGATGTCAGTGACTCACATAGAGTTTACTGGGAGGACAACCTCTTGTACACAGAGGCAAGGGACCCAAAACCTGGAGCAGCCAGGAGAATTGTCATTCCCCTGCAGTACAGAGAGTTCCTCCTAACTCTGGCACTTGACATTCCTTTGGCTGGGCATTTGGGCCAGATCAAAACATGGGAAAGGCTTGTCCCCCTGTTTCACTGGCCTAGGATGTCAGAGGACACAAAAGATTTTTGTAAATCTTATGTGACCTGCCAAGCCAGTGGCAAGACTGGTGGCACACCAAAGGCTCCCCTTATTCCACTACCTGTGGTTGGGGTCCCCTTTGAAAGGGTAGAGGTTGACACAGTCGGCCCCCTTGACCCTCCTACTGCTTCAGGCAATAGGTTTATCTTGGTGGTTGTGGGCCATGCCACAAGATATCCTGAAGCAATTCCTCTAAGGACCACTACAGCTCCTGCAGTGGCAAAAGCCCTCCTGGGAATCTTTTCCAGGGTTTCCCGGGTTTCCCAAAAGAGGTTGTATAGACAGGGGTAGCAACTTTATGTCTGCATACTTGAAAGCTATGTGGAAGGAATGTGGTGTAACCTACAAATTCACCACTCCTTATCATCCACAGACTAATGGACTGGTAGAGAGGTTTAATAAAACTCTCAAAGGTATGATAATGGGACTCCCTGAAAAACTCAGGAGGAGATGGGATGTCCTGTTACCTTGCCTCCTTTTTGCTTACAGGGAGGTACCCGAGAAAGGAGTGGGCTTCAGCCCCTTTGAACTCCTCTTTGGACACCCTGTAAGAGGTCCACTAACACTTGTGAAGGAGGGTTGGGAACAACCTTTAAAAGCTCCCAAACAAGACATAGGGGGTCATTCCGACCCTGGCGGTCATAGACTGCCAGGGCCGGGGACCGCAGATGCACCGCCAACAGGCTGGCGGTGCATCCAGGCCAATTCTGACCGTGGCGGTAAAGCCGCGGTCAGAAAAGGGAAACCGGCGGTTTCCCGCCTGTTTTCCCCTGGCCTGAGGAATCCTCCATGGCGGTGCTGCAGGCAGCGCCGCCATGGGGATTCCGACCCCCTTCCCGCCAGCCTGGTTCTGGCGGTTTTGACCGCCAGAACCTTGCTGGCGGGAACGGGTGTCGTGGGGCCCCCTAACAGGGCCCAACAAAGATTTTCAGTATCTGCATAGCAGACACTGAAAATCGCGACGGGTGCAACTGCACCCGTCGCACCCTTTCCACTCCGCCGGCTCCATTCGGAGCCGGCATCCTCGTGGAAGGGGGTTTCCCGCTGGGCGGGCGGGCGGCCTTCTGGCGGTCGCCCGCCGGCCCAGCGGGAAACTCAGAATTACTGCGGCGGTCTTTTGACCGCGCTGCGGTATTCTGTCGGGGGAACTTTGGCGGGCGGCCTCCGCCGCCCGCCGATGTCAGAATGACCCCCATAGTGGCCTATGTACTTGGCCTAAGATCCAGAATGGCTGAGTACATGAAAAAGGCCAGTAAAAACCTTCAGGCCAGCCAAGAGCTCCAGAAGCAATGGCATGACCAGAAGGCTGTTCTGATCCAGTACCAACCAGGACAGAAGGTGTGGGTATTGGAGCCTGTGGCCCCAAGAGCACTCCAGGACAAATGGAGTGGACCCCATCTAATTATTGAGAAAAAGGGTGAGGTCACCTATGTAGTTGACCTAGGCACTGCCAGGAGTCCCCTTAAGGTGATCCATGTCAACCGCCTAAAAGCCTACTATTTCAGGGCTGATCTCACCCTGCTCATGACAACGGATGAAGGACAGGAAGAAGAGAGTGACCCTCTCCCTGATCTCTTCTTCTCCACTGAAGAGGATGCTTTAGTGGAGGGAGTAGTTTTAGCAGATTGTCTGACTGCAGAACAGAAAGACAACTGAATAAATCTCCTTGGACAATTTTCTGAACTCTTTTCTACTGTGCCAGGCACCACATCTTGGTGTGAACACACAATTGATACTGGAGACAGCTTGCCTGTCAAAAGTAAAATCTATAGGCAGCCTGACCATGTCAGGGACTGCATAAAACAAGAGGTTCAGAAAATGCTTGATCTAGGAGGGGTTGAACCTTCTGAAAGCCCATGGGCGAGTCCTGTGGTGCTTGTATCAAAGCCTCACTCAAAAGATGGAAAAAGAGAGATGAGGTTTTGTGTAGACTACAGAGGTCTCAATCAGGTAACAAAAACTGATGCTCACCCTATACCCAGGGCAGATGAGCTCATTGATACACTGGCATCTGCCAAGTATCTAAGCACCTTTGATTTGACTGCATGGTATCGGCAGATCACATTGGCTGAGGATGCTAAACCTAAAACTGCATTTTCAACTATAGGAGGGCACTACCATTTTACAGTGATGCCCTTTGGTTTGAAGAATGCACCTGCCACTTTTCAGAGGTTGGTGAACACAGTCCTGCAAGGGTTGGAGGCTTTTAGTGCAGCATATCTAGATGATGTAGCTGTCTTTAGCTCCACCTGGGATGAGCACCTGGTCCACCGTTGGAAAGTTTTGGAGGCCCTGCAAAAGGCAGGCCTCACTATCAAGGCCTCAAAGTGCCAGATAGGGCAGGGAAAGGTGGTTTATCTGGGACACCTGGTAGGTGGAGAGCAAATTGCACCACTTCAGGGGAAAATCCAGACAATCATGGATTGGGTTACCCCTACAACTCAGACCCAGGTGAGAGCCTTCCTGGGCCTCACTGGGTACTACAGGAGATTCATTAAAAACTATGGCTCCATAGCAGCCCAACTTAATGATCTCACCAGTAAAAAGATGCCTAAAAAGGTATTGTGGACAGCTAGCTGTCAGAAAGCTTTTGAGGAGCTCAAACAGGCCATGTGCTCTGCACCTGTCCTAAAAAGCCCATGTTACTCCAAGAAATTAATTGTTCAAACTGATGCATCTGAATTAGGGGTAGGGGCAGTCTTATCACAACTGAATTCTGAGGGCCAGGATCAACCAGTTGCTTTTATCAGCAGAAGGTTGACCCCTAGAGAAAAGCGTTGGTCTGCCATAGAGAGGGAGGCCTTTGCTGTGGTCTGGGAACTGAAAAAGTTGAGGCCATACCTGTTTGGCACTCACGTTATTGTTCAGACAGACCACAAACCTCTACTTTGGCTAAAACAAATGAAAGGTGAAAATCCTAAATTGTTGAGGTGGTCCATATCTCTACAGGGAATGGACTATTCAGTGGAACATAGACCTGGGAGTACCCACTCCAATGCAGATGGACTCTCCAGATATTTCCACTTAGACAATGAAGACTCATCAGGTCATGGCTAGTCTTATTGTCCTTCGTTTGGGGGGGGTTGTGTAGGAAAGTACCATCTTGTCTGGCATGTTACCCCCATATTTCACTGTATATCATATGTTTTAGTCTATGTGTCACTGGGACCCTGCCAGGCAGGGCCCCAGTGCTCATAAGTATGTGCCCTGTATGTGTTCCCTGTGTGATGCCTAACTGTCTCACTGAGGCTCTGCTAACCAGAACCTCAGTGGTTATGCTCTCTCTGCTTTCCAAATTTGTCACTAACAGGCTAGTGACTAAATTTACCAATTAACATTGGCATACTGGTACAGCCATATAATTCCCTAGTATATGGTACTGAGGTACCAAGGGTACTGGGGTTCCAGGAGATCCCTATGGGCTGCAGCATTCCTTTTGCCACCCATAGGGAGCACTGACAATTCTTACACAGGCCTGCCAGTGCAGCCTGAGTGAAATAACGTCCACGTTATTTCACAGCCATTTACCACTGCACTTAAGTAAC
The DNA here is from genome assembly GCF_031143425.1 of Pleurodeles waltl. Lineage (NCBI taxonomy): Eukaryota > Metazoa > Chordata > Amphibia > Caudata > Salamandridae > Pleurodeles > Pleurodeles waltl. The sequence goes on from NC_090437.1 coordinate 1,211,411,159, forward strand.
TTATAAGTCACCTATATGTCTAACCTTCACCTGGTGAAGGTTGGGTGCAAAGTTACTTAGAGTGTGGGCACCCTGGTACTAGCCAAGGTGCCCCCACATTGTTCAGGGCAAATTCCCCGGACTTTGTGAGTGCGGGGACACCATTACACGCGTGCACTGTGCAATGGTAACTCCGTACATGGCCATGTAACATGTCTAAGATCATGGAATTGTCAGCCCAATGCCATTCTGGCATTGGGGGACAATTCCATGATCCCCCGGGTCTCTAGCACAGAACCCGGGTACTGCCAAACTACCTTTCCGGGGTCTCCACTGCAGCTGCTGCTGCTGCCAACCCCTCAGACAGGTTTCTACCCTCCTGGGGTCCAGGCAGCCCTGGCCCAGGAAGACAGAACAAAGGACTTCCTCTGAGAGAGGGTGTAACACCCTCTCCCTTTGGAAATAGGTGTGAAGGCTGGGGAGGAGTAGCCTCCCCCAGCCTCTGGAAATGCTTTGATGGACACAGATGGTGCCCATCTCTGCATAAGCCAGTCTACACCGGTTCAGGGATCCCCCAGCCCTGCTCTGGTGCAAAACTGGGCAAAGGAAAGAGTAGTGACCACTCTCCTGACCTGCACCTACCAGGGGAGGTGCCCAGAGCTCCTCCAGTGTGTCCAAGACCTCTGACATCTTGGAAACAGAGGTGTTTGTGGCACACTGTACTGCTCTGAGTGGCCAGTGCCAGCAGGTGACGTCAGAGGCTCCTTCTGATAGGCTCTTACCTCTCTTGGTAGCCAATCCTCCTTCCTAGGTAGCCAAACCTCCTTTTCTGGCTATTTAGGGTCTCTGCTTTGGGGATCTCACCAGATAATGAATGCAAGAGCTCACCAGAGTTCCTCTGCATCTCCCTCTTCACCTTCTGCCAAAGGATCGACCTCTGACTGCTCAGGACGCCTGCAAAACCGCAACAAAGTAGCAAGACGACTACTAGCAACCTTGTATCGCTTCATCCTGACGGCTTTCTCAACTGTTTCCAGGTGGTGCATGCTCTGGGGGTAGCCTGCCTCCTCTCTGCACCAGGAGCTCTGAAGAAATCTCCCGTGGGTCGACGGAATCTTCCCCCTGCAACTGCAGGCAACAAAAGACAGCATCACTGGTCCTCTGGGTCCCCTCTCAGCATGACAAGCGTGCTCCCTGGAACTCAGCAACTCTGTCCAAGTGACTCCCAGAGTCCAGTGACTCTTCAGTCCAAGTTTGGTGGAGGTAAGTCCTTGCCTCCCCACGCTAGACTGCAATGCTGGGTACCGCGTGATTTACAACTGCTCCGGCTCCTGTACACTCTTCCAAGATTTCCTTCGTGAACAGCCAAGCCTGGGTCCCCGACACACTAACCTGCAGTGCACAACCTTCTGAGTTGTCCTCCGGCGTCATGGGACTCCCTTTTGTGACTTCGGGTGGACTCCGGTTCACTTTTCTTCTAAGTGCCTGTTCAGGTACTTATGCGGGTGCTGCCTGCTTCTGTGAGGACTCGCTACGTTGCTGGGTGCCCCCTCTGTCTCCTCATCCACGTGGCGACATCCTGGTCCCTCCTGGGCCACAGCAGCATCCAAAAACCCTAACTGCAACTCTTGCAGCTAGCAAGGCTTGTTTGCAGTCTTTCTGCGTGGGAACACCTCTACAAGCTTCTTCACAACGTGGGACATCCATCCTCCAAAGGGGAAATTCCTAGTCCTCTTCTTTCTTGCAGAACTCCAAGCTTCTTCCAACCGGTGGCAGCTTCCTTGCACCCTCTGATGGCATTTCCTGGGCTCCTGCCCACTCTCGACACTGTTGCGACTATTGGACTTGGTCCCCTTGTCTTACAGGTACTCAGGTCTGGAAATCCACTGTTGTTGCATTGCTGGTGTTTGTTCTTCCTGCAGAATCCCCCTATCACGACTTCAGTGCTCTCTGGGGGTAGTAGGTGCACTTTACACCTACCTTTCAGGGTCTTGGGGTGGGCTATTTTTCTAACCCTCACTGTTTTCTTACAGTCCCAGCGACCCTCTATAAGCTCACATATGTTTGGGGTCCATTCGTGGTTCGCATTCCACTTTTGGAGTATATGGTTTGTGTTGCCCCTGTACCTATGTGCTCCTATTGCAATCTACTGTAACTTTACATTGCTTGCATTACTTCCTTTTGCTATTACCTGCATAATTTTGGTTTGTGTACATATGTCTTGTGTATATAACTTATCCTCATACTGAGGGTACTCACTGAGATAGTTTTGGCATATTGTCATAAAAATAAAGTACCTTTATTTTTAGTACTTCTGTGTATTGTGTTTTCTTATGATATTGTGCATATGACACCAGTGGTATGGTAGGAGCTTTACATGTCTCCTAGTTCAGCCTAAGCTGCTTTGCCATAGCAACCTTCTATCAGCCTAAGCTGCTAGAAACACCTCTTCTACACTAATAAGGGATAACTGGACCTGGCACAAGGTGTAAGTACCTCTGGTACCCACTACAAGCCAGGCCAGCCTCCTACATTGGTTGTGCAGCGATGGGATAGGTACTTGTAACTACTTACCACTTTGTCATTGTGTACTTTTCATAAGAGAAATGGGGCCAGATGTAGCAAAGGGTTTACGAGTCGCAAACGGCGAAAAATGCCGTCTGCGAGGCGCAAAAGCCCCTCTGCTATGCAGAAATGCATTTTGCGAGTCGGATCCGACTCGCAAAATGCATTTCCGACTCGCAAATAGGAAGGGGTGTTCCCTTCCTATTTGCGACTCGCAATGCTATTCAATTTCATTTGCGACCGCAAAAGTGGTCGCAAATGAAATCTCAGTTACCATCCACTTGAAGTGGATGGTAACCCAGTTGCAAACGGGAAGGGATCCCCATGGGGCCCCTTCCCCTTTGTGACTGGAAAAAAAAATATTTTTTCAGAGCAATGGACCACTGCCTGCCCTGAAAAAAAGCGAAGCTAAAGGTTTCGTTTTTTTTTTCCAAGTGCAGCTCGTTTTGCTTTAAGGAAAACGGGCTGCAGATGGGAAAAACAACTGCTTTATTAAAAAGCAGTCACGGACATGGTGGTCTGCTGACTCCAGCAGGCCACCATCCCCGTGAGTGCCCATACTCGCAATGGGGTCGCAAACTGCGACCCACCTCATTAATATTAATGAGGTGGGTCTTTGCGACCCCATTGCGAGTTGCAGAAGGTGTCTGAGACACCTTTCTGCATAGCAAATTGCGACTTGCAATTTGCGAGTCGCACGGACTCGCAAATTGCAAGTCGCAATTTGCCTTTTTGCTACATCTGGCCCTAATATACAAAACAAGTTCAGTGTATGTACACCTAACCAAAAAGTTTTGCTTTTCTCCTTTTAAACTTTTTACAAAGTTCTGAAAAGTTTCTCTAAACTTCTAAAAGTTTCTAAAAGTTTGAAAAAGTTTTTTTTCTCTGTTCTTTAAAAAAGTTCTGAAACTTTTCCTCTCTTCTCACTGTCTCTAAACCTTTTTCTATCATGTCTGATGTAGAGTCTGCTCTTAAAATGGTCAATACTACCTATGTCAATTTGAATTACAAGAGCCTAAGGAGTCTCTGCTTAGATAGAGGTTTAGTGATAGGAAAGAACCCTACAAAAGAGTTTCTATATCACATGCTGATTATGAATGATGAGTCCCAAGCAGGCACTTCAAATGAGAAGTTAATAGATGGCTCCCATTCTGACTCAGGGGATCACCTTGAGGGAGGTGGGGAGGGTTCTGTTCCAAATCTGCCCCTTAGCAGACCACCTAGCAATGCTGGTAGTAATAGAAGCTCCCATCATAGTAGGGGTGTTTTTATTCCTGGAGGCCAGGTTGTTAGAGTCCAGTCAGTTAGGGACAGATCTCCCTCTGTCGTTTCCAATTTATCTTCTGTGTCCAAGCATTCCCAACCCACCCACCCTGAAGACAACATTTTAGAAAGGGAACTCAAAAAGTTGAGAGTGGAAGAGACCAGACTGAAGCTTAAATAGCAACTGCTGGCTCTAGATAGGGAATCCCTAGACCTGGAGAAGGAGAGACAGAGATTGGGGTTTGGACCCCATGGTGGCAACAGCAGTATTCCTGATAGTAATCCTGTTAGAGAGCATGATTCCAGGAATCTGCACAAGATAGTCCCCCCTTACAAGGAGGGGGATGACATCAACAAGTGGTTTGCTGCACCTGAGAGGGCCTGTATGGTAGAGGGGGTCGCTCAAAGGCAGTGGGCTGCTATATTGTGGCTATCCTTCAATGGAAAGGGTAGGGATAGGCTTCTTACTGTTAGAGAAAGTGATGCTAACAATTTTGCTGTTTTGAAGGATGCACTCTTGGATTGATTTGGCTTAACCACTGAACAATACAGGATTAAGTTCAGAGACACCAGAAAAGAGTCCTCACAAGACTGGATAGACTTTGTTGACTGTTCAGTGAAGGCCTTGGAAGGGTGGTTACATGGCTGTAAAGTTTCTGACTATGAAAGCCTGTATAATCATATTCTGAGAGAGCATATTCTGAATAACTGTGTGTCTGACTTGTTACACCAATATCTAGTGGACTCTGATCTGACCTCTCCCCAAGAATTGGGAAAGAAGGCAGACAAATGGGTCAGAACAAGAGTGAACAGAAAAGTTCATACAGGGGGTGACAAGGATGGCAAGAAGAAGGATGGTAAGTCTTCTGACAAGGGTGGGGACAAAAGTGAAACTGAGTCTTCATCAGGCCCACAAAAATCCTCTGGTGGGGGTGGTGGGTCCAAATCCTCTTCAAATCAAGTTACAAAGCCTTGGTGTTATTTGTGTAAAGTCAAAGGCCATTGGAAAACTGATGCAAGTTGTCCAAAGAAAAACACCAAACCTCCCACTACCACAACCCCTACTGCAAATTCTAGTGCCCCTAGTAATAGCAGTGGTGGTGGGAGCAAACCTACTAATAGCCAATCCAAGGGAGTAGCTGGGCTCACTTTGGTAATTTAGTTGGGGTTGGTCTTGTTAGGGAGACCACAGAGGCTGTGGTAGTCTCTGAAGGTGCCATTGATTTGGCCACCTTGGTTGCTTGTCCCCTTAATATGGATAAGTACAAGCAACTTCCCCTAATAAATGGTGTTGAGGTTCAGGCCTACAGGGACACAGGTGCCAGTGTTACCATGGCAATAGATAAACTGGTACACCATGAACAACACCTACTTGGTCAGCAGTACCAAGTGACAGACGCTCATAACAACACTCTTAGCCACTCCATGGCTGTTGTGAATCTCAAATGGGGGGGGTTACTGGTCCAAAGAAAGTTGTGGTTGCCTCAGATTTACCTGTAGACTGTCTACTAGGGAACGATTTAGAGACATCAGCTTGGGCAGAAGTGGAGTTGGAGGCTCATGCAGCAATGCTGGGCATTCCTGGGCATATTTTTGCTTTGACAAGGGCTCAGGCCAAAAAGCAAAAAGGACAGGGTAACTTGGATCCTGGAACAATGGACCAAGTGCTCCCTAAAGCTAGGGGTAGCAAGGGTAAATCCCTACCCACTATCCCTCCCTCTACAGATGATTCTTCTTCTGAGGAAGAAGAATTTCCTCCCTGTGCAGAACCTTCACCAGATGAGCTGGCAGCAGACACTGCTGAGCTTTTGGGTGGAGGGGGGCCTGCCAGGGAAGAGCTGAGTGTGGCACAGCAATCCTGTCCCACATTAGAGGGTCTCAGACAGCAAGCTGTCAAGCAGTAAAATGGGGATGTCAGTGACTCACATAGAGTTTACTGGGAGGACAACCTCTTGTACACAGAGGCAAGGGACCCAAAACCTGGAGCAGCCAGGAGAATTGCCATTCCCCTGCAGTACAGAGAGTTCCTCCTAACTCTGGCACATGACATTCCTTTGGCTGGGCATTTGGGCCAGCTCAAAACATGGTAAAGGCTTGTCCCCCTGTTTCACTGGCCTAGGATGTCAGAGGACACAAAAGATTTTTGTAAATCTTGTGTGACCTGCCAAGCCAGTGGCAAGACTGGTGGCACACCAAAGGCTCCCCTTATTCCACTACCTGTGGTTAGGGTCCCCTTTGAAAGGGTAGGGGTTGACACAGTCGGCCCCCTTGACCCTCCTACTGCTTCAGGCAATAGGTTTATCTTGGTGGTTGTGGGCCATGCCACAAGATATCCTGAAGCAATTCCTCTAAGGACCACTACAGCTCCTGCAGTGGCAAAAGCCCTCCTGGGAATCTTTTCCAGGGTTTCCCGGGTTTCCCAAAAGAGGTTGTATAGACAGGGGTAGCAACTTTATGTCTGCATACTTGAAAGCTATGTGGAAGTAATGTGGTGTAACCTACAAATTTACCACTCCTTATCATCCACATACTCATGGACTGGTAGAGAGGTTTAATAAAACTCTCAAAGGTATGATAATGGGACTCCCTGAAAAACTCAGGAGGAGATGGAATGTCCTGTTACCTTGCCTCCTTTTTACTTACAGGGAGGTACCCCAGAAAGGAGTGGGCTTCAGCCCCTTTGAACTCCTCTTTGGACACCCTGTAAGAGGTCCACTAACACTTGTGAAGGAGGGTTGGGAACAACCTTTAAAAGCTCCCAAACAAGACATAGTGGCCTATGTACTTTGCCTAAGATCCAGAATGGCTGAGTACATGAAAAAGGCCAGTAAAAACCTTCAGGCCAGCCAAGAGCTCCAGAAGCAATGGCATGACCAGAAGGCTGTTCTGATCCAGTACCAACCAGGACAGAAGGTGTGGGTATTGGAGCCTGTGGCCCCAAGAGCACTCCTGGACAAATGGAGTGGACCCCATCTAATTGTTGAGAAAAAGGGTGAGGTCACCCATTTAGTTGACCTAGGCACTGCCAGGAGTCCCCTTAGGGTGATCCATGTCAACCGCCTAAAACCCTACTATGACAGGGCTGATCTCACCCTGCTCATGACAACGGATGAAGGACAGGAAGAAGAGAGTGACCCTCTCCCTGATCTCTTCTCCTCCACTGAAGAGGATGCTTTAGTGGAGGGAGTAGTTTTAGCAGATTGTCTGACTGCAGAACAGAAAGACAACTGAATAAATCTCCTTGGACAATTTTCTGAACTCTTTTCTACTGTGCCAGGCACCACATCTTGGTGTGAACACACAATTGATACTGGAGACAGCTTGCCTGTCAAAAGTAAAATCTATAGGCAGCCTGACCATGTCAGGGACTGCATAAAACAAGAGGTTCAGAAAATGCTTGATCTAGCAGTGGTTGAACCTTCTGAAAGCCCATGGGCGAGTCCTGTGGTGCTTGTACCAAAGCCTCACTCAAAAGATGGAAAAAGGGAGATGAGGTTTTGTGTAGACTACAGAGGTCTCAATCAGGTAACAAAAACTGATGCTCACCCTATACCCAGGGCAGATGAGCTCATTGATACACTGGCATTTGCCAAGTATCTCAGCACCTTTGATTTGACTGCAGGGTATTGGCAGATCAAATTGGCTGAGGATGCTAAACCTAAAACTGCATTTTCAACTATAGGAGGGCACTACCAATTTACAGTGATGCCCTTTGGTTTGAAGAATGCACCTGCCACTTTTCAGAGGTTGGTGAACACAGTCCTGCAAGGGTTGGAGGCTTTTAGTGCAGCATATCTAGATGATATAGCTGTCTTTAGCTTCACCTGGGATGAGCACCTGGTCCACCTTGGGAAAGTTTTGGAGGCCCTGCAAAAGGCAGGCCTCACTATCAAGGCCTCAAAGTGCCAGATAGGGCAGGGAAAGGTGGTTTATCTGGGACACCTGGTAGGTGGACAACAGATTGCACCACTTCAGGGGGAAATCCAGACAATCATGGATTGGGTTCCCCCTACAACTCAGACCCAGGTGAGAGCCTTCCTGGGCCTCACTGGGTACTACAGGAGATTCATTAAAAACTATGGCTCCATAGCAGCCCAACTTAATGATCTCACCAGTAAAAAGATGCCTAAAAATGTATTGTGGACAGCTAGCTGTCAGAAAGCTTTTGAGGAGCTCAAACAGGCCATGTGCTCTGCACCTGTCCTAAAAAGCCCATGTTACTCCAAGAAATTCATTGTTCAAACTGATGCATCTGAATTAGGGGTAGGGGCAGTCTTATCACAACTGAATTCTGAGGGCCAGGATCAACCAGTTGCTTTTATCAGCAGAAAGTTGAACCCTAGAGAAAAGCATTGGTCTGCCATAGAGAGAGAGGCCTTTGCTGTGGTCTGGGCACTGAAAAAGTTGAGGCCATACCTGTTTGGCACTCACTTTATTGTTCAGACAGACCACAAACCTCTACTTTGGCTAAAACAAATGAAAGGTGAAAATCCTAAATTGTTGAGGTGGTCCATATCTCTACAGGGAATGGACTATACAGTGGAACATAGACCTGGGAGTACCCACTCCAATGCAGATGGACTCTCCAGATATTTCCACTTAGACAATGAAGACTCATCAGGTCATGGCTAGCCTTATTGTCCTTCATTTGGGGGGGGGTGTGTAGGAAAGTACCATCTTGTCTGGCATGTTACCCCCATATTTCACTGTATATCTGATGTTTTAGTCTATGTGTCACTGGGACCCTGCCAGGCAGGGCCCCAGTGCTCATAAGTATGTGCCCTGTATGTGTTCCCTGTGTGATGCCTAACTGTCTCACTGAGGCTCTGCTAACCAGAACCTCAGTGGTTATGCTCTCTCTGCTTTCCAAATTTGTCACTAACAGGCTAGTGACTAAATTTACCAATTCACATTGGCATACTGGTACACCCATATAATTCCCTAGTATATGGTACTGAGGTACCCAGGGTATTGGGGTTCCAGGAGATCCCTATGGGCTGCAGCATTCCTTTTGCCACCCATAGGGAGCTCTGACAATTCTTACACAGGCCTGCCAGTGCAGCCTGAGTGAAATAACGTCCACATTATTTCACAGCCATTTACCACTGCACTTAAGTAACTTATAAGTCACCTATATGTCTAACCTTCGCCTGGTGAAGGTTGGGTGCAAAGTTACTTAGAGTGTGGGCACCCTGGTACTAGCCAAGGTGCCCCCACATTGTTCAGGGCAAATTCCCCGGACTTTGTGAGTGCGGGGACACCATTACACGCGTGCACTGTACACAGGTCACTACCTATGTACAGCGTCACAATGGTAACTCCGAACATGGCCATGTAACATCTCTAAGATCATGGAATTGTCACCCCAATGCCATTCTGGCATTGGGGGACAATTCCATGATCCCCCGGGTCTCTAGCACAGAACCCGGGTACTGCCAAACTACCTTTCCGGGGTCTCCACTGCAGCTGCTGCTGCTGCCAACCCCTCAGACAGGTTTCTGCCCTCCTGGGGTCCAGGCAGCCCTGGCCCAGGAAGACAGAACAAAGGACTTCCTCTGAGAGAGGGTGTAACACCCTCTCCCTTTGGAAATAGGTGTGAAGGCTGGGGAGGAGTAGCCTCCCCCAGCCTCTGGAAATGCTTTGATGGGCACAGATGGTGCCCATCTCTGCATAAGCCAGTCTACACCGGTTCAGGGATCCCCCAGCCCTGCTCTGGCGCAAAACTGGACAAAGGAAAGGGGAGTGACCACTCCCCTGACCTGCACCTCCCAGGGGAGGTGCCCAGAGCTCCTCCAGTGTGTCCCACACCTCTGCCATCTTGGAAACAGAGGTGTTTGTGGCACACTGGACTGCTCTGAGTGGCCAGTGCCAGCAGGTGACGTCAGAGGCTCCTTCTGATAGGCTCTTACCTCTCTTGGTAGCCAATCCTCCTTCCTAGGTAGCCAAACCTCCTTTGCTGGCTATTTAGGGTCTCTCCTTTGGGGATCTCACCAGATAACGAATGCAAGAGCTCACCAGAGTTCCACTGCATCTCCCTCTTCAGCTTTTGCCAGAGGATCAACCGCTGACTGCTCAGGACGCCTGCAAAGCGCAACAAAGTAGCAAGATGACTACTAGCAACCTTGTATCGCTTCATCCTGCCGGCTTTCTCGACTGTTTCCAGGTGGTGCATGCTCTGGGCGTAGCCTGCCTCCTCTCTGCACCAGGAGCTCTGAAGAAATCTCCAGTGGGTCGATGGAATCTTCCCCCTGCAACTGCAAGCAACAAAAGACTGCATCACCGGTCCTCTGGGTCCCCTCTCAGCACGAGCAGCATGGTCCCTGGAACTCAGCAACTCTGTCCAAGTGACTCCCACAGTCCAGTGACTCTTCAGTCCATGTTTGGTGGAGGTAAGTCCTTGACTCCCCACACTAGACTGCATTGATGGGTACCGCGTGATTTGCAACTGCTCCGGCTCCTGTGCATTTTTCCAAGATTTCCTTTGTGCACAGCCAAGCATGGGTCCCTGACACTCTAACCTGCAGTGCACAACCTTCTGAGTTGTCCTCCGGCGTCGTGGGATTCCCTTTTGTGACTTCGGGTGGACTCCGGTTCACTTTTCTTCTAAGTGCCTGTTCAGGTACTTATGGGGGTGCTGCCTGCTTCTGTGAGGGCTCGCTACGTTGCTGGGCGCCCCCTCTGTCTCCTCTGGCGACATCCTGGTCCCTCCTGGACCACAGCAGCATCCAAAAACCCTAACCGCGACCCTTGCAGCTAGCAAAGCTTGTTTGCGGTCTTTCTGTGTGGGAACACCTCTGCAAGCTTCTTTACAACGTGGGACATCCATCCTCTAAAGGGGAAATTCTTAGACCTCTTCTTTCTTGCAGAACTCCAAGCTTCTTCCAACCAGTGGCAGCTTCCTTGCACCCTCAGCTGGCATTTCCTGGGCTCCTGCCCACTCTCGACACTGTCGCGACTATTGGACTTGGTCCCCTTGTCTTACAGGTACTCAGGTCCGTAAATCCACTCTTGTTGCATTGCTGGTGTTTGTTCTTCCTGCAGAATCCCCCTATCACGACTTCAGTGCTCTCTGGGGGTAGTAGGTGCACTTTACACCTACCTTTCAGGGTCTTGGGGTGGGCTATTTTTCAAACCCTCACTGTTTTCTTACAGTCCCAGCGACCCTCTACAAGCTCACATAGGTTTGGGGTCCATTCGTGGTTCGCATTCCACTTTTGGAGTATATGGTTTGTATTGCCCCTATACCTATGTGCTCCTATTGCAATCTACTGTAACTTTACATTGCTTGCATTACTTCCTTTTGCTATTACCTGCATCATTTTGATTTGTGTACATATATCTTGTGTATATAACTTATCCTCATACTGAGGGTACTCACTGAAATACTTTTGGCATATTTTCATAAAAATAAAGTGCCTTTATTTTTAGTACTTCTGTGTATTGTGTTTTCTTATGATATTGTGCATATGACACCAGTGGTATAGTAGGAGCTTTACATGTCTCCTAGTTCAGCCTAAGCTGCTTTGCCATAGCTACCTTCTATCAGCCTAAGCTGCTAGAAACACCTCTTCTACACTAATAAGGGATAACTGGACCTGGCACAAGGTGTAAGTACCTCTGGTACCCACTACAAGCCAGGCCAGCCTCCTACAGTAGCAAAGATCTGTTAAACTATATTACTACGTTCAAAAGATTAGTTGTAGAATCAGAGTGGCTGGAGAGTAAAAGAAGTTAAATTTTTTTATAAAGGGCTGTGTGATGAATTGAAATACTTATTGGCTCAAGTGGTTCTTCCTTCGGATAACTGTTGTGAACTCATAGACTTGGATGGGAAACTTGATCATCGTTTGGCTGAGCATAGGCGAGACAAACATCGAACTGACACTAAGTTGGTCATTATGAACATGGCGGGAAGCACCGCCAGCGGTGATGGTAACTACCGCCAAAAGGCTTGCGGTCCAGTCCACCAAATAATGAAGCCAATGAGAAACAAGTAGCGGGCCCTCCACCCACTGCCATTTTGGTAGTCCCGCCGGTGACGGGGGAGGCTGCCCTCAGGCTGGCAAAAAGGCCTTACCCGCCTACCAAATACTGAAACACCACACCGCCATCAGTTCCGGGGCGGGAAACACCACCAAGCAAAGCGTAGCGGAAACGACCCATATAAAGGGAAACACTCACCGGAATCAAACAGAACACGCCAACGCAGACATGGAGTGAGGGTTGTAAATAATCCCAGTGCTTCTCCTTGCCATATTCCTCCAAAACCGTGACTGACGCCGAAGACGACAATGGTAAGTACCGCAGGCTAGTACACATAGGAAGAAAGGGCACAGTTACACCCCAACCTCAACGCACTCCCAACCCATCCCACCATCCCAAGCCATACATGCCACTACAAGATGTACTTACCAGACACAAGACAACAAATACCTGCACCAATGCACACACCTGTGCACACCACACCCCCACAGTGAAATGCTGAACAACGTCTCTATATTGTGCCAACAGCTCTGCTGGGCACTCAAATTTAATTTCAACAAAGAAAATGAATGTCCAAATAAGGCCATTGGCCTGTCCATGTCAAAGTCCCAGAAGGGCAAATATAGCCCACATTTGACCCCTACCATGGTAAAGGAAACTCCACTGAGAAAGGACATCAATGGGGCAGCCAGGCACCTCAGGGGACAGAGGCAGCGGGTGGCAGGGTGGGGACTCAGGTCTTGAAGGTGGGGTTTGGGTTTAGGTTTAGGAGGTGGAGGTGGAGAGGGTTTGGGCATGCCCTTGGAAGGAGGGGGGTGGGCCTGGACTGGGGGGTGGCAGAGGGACCTGGGACAACACAGGACTTGTTCCTCCCTGGAGAAGGGGCATGGGAATTGGAAGGGCAGACTGGGGCGGACTTAGACGAGGAAGGAGTGGACTGGGCTAGGGCATGGGAACGTTTAGGGACAAGACAGGGGGCCAGTGGGTTCAAACAGATCAACACAGGAGAAAAAAAGCTTCTTAGGTGCAGTTGGAAGGGATTTGGAGCCAGGTCTGGGAGTGGAGGTTGAGGGAGTGGTGGTACAAGCTAAAGGTGTGCTGGATGTGGATGCAGGTGCCTGTTTAGTATGTTTATGTGTGGTGGATGTATGTGGTGTGGATGAGTGTGAGCATTTGAGTGTTTTGGGAGGAGGGGGTTGGACACAGTGGGAGAGGACAGGCTGCCAGTGTAGATGGATGTTGTGTAGGTGTCTGCAGGTCTGGTGAGTGTGCTGCAAGTGTATGTGAATGTAGTTGTGGTGAGTGCAGGTGTGGTGTGGTGTCTGGGGTGCATGACTGGATGTCAGCTGTTGTGGTGACTGCAAGAATGGGGCAGCATCAGTGACTGAGGGTGCAGTGCATGTGGGTGTGCATGGTGAGGTGACAGACATGGAGGAGAGGGAGGCTGACACAGTGGGGGAGGTGGGTGTTGTTGTGTGTGCTTTGGTATGTTGGGTGTGTGCCTGCCTGTGGTGGGAAGTGTGGTGCTTGTGTTTCTCTGTGTGCTTCTTGTGTGTTGATCTGTGTGCATGGCTGCCTGTATGTGTGCTTGGGATGGGGACACTGGCTGCCGTCAAAGAGAAGGCCAGAGCCTGAAAAGATCTCTGTAGGCCAGACATGGCACCTTGAATGCCTTTCATTGATGCATCTGGGATGCTAGCCCCTGGATTGCATTCACGATGGTTGTCTGCCCTACATAGATGGTTCTCAGGAGGTCAATAGCTTCTACAGTGAGGGCAGCAGGGCTGCCTGGAGCAGGGGATGAGGTGCCTTAGGCAAAGGAGACGCCCATCCTCCTGGGTGAGCGGGCATGGGCACCTCGTTGGGGAGCAACTGGAATGGTGGCAATGGTATGGGGGGTGGCAGAAGATGACAAAGAATGGGTGGGCCCAGTACGGTCCGCTACCACCAGTGAGCTGCCATCGGAGGAGGTATCAGCGTCACTACCTCCAGTAGTAGTTGCCTCCCCCGTGGTACTCCACTCGCCATCCAACCCACTGGTCCCCTTGGCATCGGTCAACTCTGCCTCCTTGGAACCATGGGCTGCTGCATCCCCAGCTCCCTCGCCAGATGACACTAATGTACACAGGGACACAAGAGCAGAGGGGTGGGGAAACAAAACAAGACAGACGTATGTCAATTCCAGGAAATATGTACATGTTGGGACACATACACTCCCACCCAGCTCAGGCACAAACCCTCAGCAGACACAACACATGTTATGAATGTGCCCTTGACTAGTAGGCATGAGCCCAGACTATACTACATTCCCATCCTGAACCACTACTCTGATACACTTTGTGAAGTGAACCCATGAGAGACGATGCCAAGCCAACACATCTACAAGTTCATGAGGCTACATTGAATACACTATTACAAAAAGGGGACCCCTCACCGGCCTACAGACACTACCAAAACTAGCTATGACATTATACCACCGACGCGGAGGGGGGCAGGGCTGATGGGACACAACAGTCTATGTGCCTGGCGTTACTATGCATGCACTCCTTAGCATCTAACTACACTCATCATAGTGGCATCACAACAGTGTTGGCACTCTCCCCCCTGTGGCTGCGGTGCTGCCTTCAAGCACCCATCCAAATCCACATAGGCCACCGCCAAAATGCAGGCCATTAGGGGGGTCAGGGTCCAACGGGCACCCCTTCCTCATTGGGAGGCCTTCCCCAGCTGGGCCTCTCCGGTCTTCCTGGCCCAACGCCTCAAGTCCTCCCACCGCTTCCTGCAGTGGGTGCTCCACCGGTTGTAGGCCCCCAGGGTCCGCAATTCCTTGACGATGGCATGCCATAGTCCCCTCTTCTGATGGGCGCTGACCTGCATGGGACACGCAGAGTAAAGAAACAGACATCAGTGTGGGTGCCCCGTACACAAATACCATGCCCGTTCATACTGACATGACCCATGGAGACATGCATATGAACAAATACCAAGCAGAAACTGCCAGACACACTATGGCTGAGGTTTCATACACTAAACACAAACACATACAGGCATCTGCCACATTCACACACAGCTAAGGAGGACAGATAGCAACTCACCTGCTCCTCTGGGCCCATACAACTTGGCATACAGGGGTAGGACCCCGTCCACAAGTTTCTCAAGCTCCTCTGCAGTGAAGGCAAGGGCCTGTTCCCCTGTCACACGCACCATCTCAGGGACCACAGTCAGGACACAGCAGCACACGTAGTGGAGTTCTCTTCACGTATTGCAGGAGTCAAGTGTCAAGGGTTTGTCAAAATGGCAGTAGATACCGCGGCGGTGTGCACCGTCATTGCCAACGGCAATCATGATTGACAACGATGTAATCCAATAATCAGGTGCAAGGCGGTGAACACTGCATACCGCGATGACAACTAATGTCAGCGGAATTAAGTCACTTCCACACTACAATACCTGGATGGCAGAAGGCTGCCATTTTGCTTCCACCAAGTCTCCATAGCCTGGCCGGGGGCATCATCCATGGCCCCATTCTCTTTCCCCCTCATCGAGTACTGACACGACTACTGGTCCCCCACATGTAATCATGGTTGGAAGTGTGCCTACACTGTGATGCCATTATGACTGAGACATCTCACCACACATTAGCCTGATGGACTACCTCATTCTTTCTGTGTGTGCGTTACCTATGTGTCGCATTGTAGAAATGCATTGTGACACCATGTGATGCAAGTGTATGTCCAAACTCAAAATGAGTTCCTTCATCACCCATAGGTTCAGACCCATATGGTGAGGGAGAGCCCCATCTGTTTACAGACCCCTAGTAGATCTGGCCACCATGGAGGAACGTCACATCATCATAACTTACTGACTTAATCGAGCCACAATACTTGACCTCTGTGCAGTAATGGATCCTGTTCTGAAGCCGGGCAATCGGAATCAGCATGCCATACCTACAACTGTGCATGTGCTATCTGTGCTCCATTTTGTGGCCACAGGCTTATTTCAAGTGACAGTGGGCGTGGCTGCAGGGGTATCTCAGCCAATGTTCAGCCACATCCTTACGGGATGCATTTTTTCAACACTTGGGCTGATCTCACCGCCATCAATTCAGGATGTTATGCCTTTGCTTATATCCCCCACATGATAGGTGCCGTTGATGGAACCCACATAGCCCTCATATCTCCAAGAGTGAATGAACAGGTGTATCGGAATCGTAAGAACTATCACTCCTTGATAGTACAATTGGTGTGTACTGCTGATCAGTACATTGCACATTTCAGTGCAAGGTTCCCAGGATCAGTCCATGATTCATTTGTCCTGAGGAACAGCAGTGTGCCACACATGATGGGACAACTACAGGGGGGCAGAGCGTGGCTCATAGGTGAGTGTGTATGACACTGGATCAGTTACATAGCTGACAGCCAGGCTGTATGCAAGTAGATTGTGTGTGTTTCAACCCTCTTTCTCCCACTTTTGCAGGGGATTCTGGCTACCCCAACATGCAATGGCTGCTGACACCTGTGAGGAATCCCAGGACAGATGCAGAGAGGAATTATAATGAGGCCCCTGGTCGTACTAGGAGGTGATTGAGTGCACCATAGGACTCCTGAAAGCAAGATTTTGTTGCCTCCATCTCTCTGGAGGATCCCTGTGCTATGTCCCTGACAAGGTGTGTAAGATGGTGGTGGCCTGCTTCATGCTGCACAACTTGGCTGTGAGAAAAGCTATCCCACTTCTAGAAGAGGAGGGTGCTGTCCAACCAGCCCTGCCACCTCAGAGGAGGGATGAGAGTGATGGTGAGGAAGAGGGGGAAGATATAAACTCCAGGACCCAGCTAATCCACCTATACCTCCAGTGACTCTCAGGTACTATTTTATGATGCTGATAGTGTCATAGTTTGGACTCTTGCTCTGGGCAAGACTGCTGGTTAAAGGATGACAGTACTTTTGTCTGTAGGCGACTATGTCTATCCTACAACAAATCGCAACTGTTGTCCCAACCTTACCGGCTCACTAGCAGCACCTCACCAGAAACACAATAGTAAAAGGTGATTTGTGGCAGCCTTTACGCATGGACTCGAGAATAAGACATCTCAGGGAGTGTCGTGGTTAAACGGAGATTACCCCTTTCTCACAGATATATCATGTCTCATACAAACACAGGCAATGACAAAGATGCAGTAAAGTTTCAATAGTTTTTATTTAACATAACTGCAATTTGCGATAAGTTGCATGGGCTGCAATGATCAGGATAATGAATAATGAAAGAAACAGAATTGTGAAAACGAGAGTCATTATTACGAAGACCCCCACCATCTTGCAATGCATAAGAGAGAAATAAGAGATGTAATATGCCCTAATACCCTAATGTGAGAGGCCTAACCTCCTACCTAAAGGAGAGCTGGGTTTGCTAAACCTAATCTGCCAATGCCAAGTCCATGAGAGGAGTCCCCAACCCTTGACACCTTGGAATGAGGTCTCTATCTCAGACTCCGTAGGGACACGAAGACTAGGTCAGCGTCAAGACGACGTGCAGCATCGATATCAGCGATGGTGGCAATGCCCTCTGGTCGGAATCCCTCTGATTATCTGTCTAAAGTGCGATGTATTTATACAGATCCACAAGAGCCCCTGACGTAGGTGTGTTCCCAAACAATAGATAACAGACATGCTTGGGACGGCAATTAACATAAACAATCCCTCGAAAGTATAGAGAGGGAAAATCCCTAAGTGTGAACACCTACTGTTTGTTTGTCTTTGTTTCTTGATCTTGACCCCTTAGCGCAGTGACACTAATAATGCAAAGCATAACAAGTGGCCTAACTATAAACAAGGCAGCCATCTTAGAAGAATTAAATAATTAAATGGGCTAAGACAGAGCAAGCTAAGTAGGTTAAAAGTCACTAGGTGACGGGGGCACAAGTCTGCAAGCCAGAGACTAAACTAACTCCTGTTTCCCATTAAAACGAACTAAGATTCACTACACCCTCCCCATTGCCGTAACAAGTATGACGAAGGTACAGGAACCCAAACGCTAAAAGTGCTCTGAACTAAAAAGTAAAAGCATAAAAACCAGCTAAAAATCTTTTAAATGTGTTAAAAAAGGTAATAAAAACAATTACGCTAAAACACATACAGAGATGTTAATGTCAACCATGACAAGAACAATGTGCCAAAGCAAGTTAATTTAAATGCATAATTTTGAATCGGGAATGGCAAGTCAATTCATCAAATTATTTGCTGTACGCATGATCTTGAAGAGTGTCATCGAAGTCACCAACCAATGACCTAAAAAATGAGTCAACATCATCTGATGTTAAATCGAGTGCAGGGCGGACAAACGGATCCACAGAGCAGTAGTGAGCAGTACTTTCTGGTGTAACGTCATTTGTTGCAGTGCCCTTGTCCATGGTAGATCTCAAAACAGAAGGCTCATAGGTGGCCTCGCGGAGCAACCTCAGTCTCAAGGGCCATGACGGTGTATGAGCCCTCATCGGGGACATGAGCAGTTCGTGGTCCACAGGAGATTTCGGTGCAACAGCAAGACAGACCATAGGCAGATGTTCAAAGAGGCACCAAATGCAGCGGAAGACTGGTTGTACGCACCAGAAAAGGGGCCAAAATGACAACGACTAATCGTGCTCCTGTTCCACCAGCAAGAGTGCACCGAAGATCCGAACCATGCGTTCACGGCACAGTGGAGTTGGTGGGAGCGGCTCTATTGCTCTGCGTAGCTGGAAAGAAACAACCACTGCGAATCAGAAGAAATAGCAGTAGTAGTCCGCCAATCAAAGCCAAAATAATTGGAAAGCCACCAAACACGCTTGAGAAGAGCGAGTGGATGGCTGACGGGATGACTCCGAAGACAGTCTGGAAGATGGACACGAAACCAGACCCAACAGCCTTAAAGAAATGAACAATCCCAGTGGTGCTTGAAGCATTGAATATTCTGGATACCAGTTCTTCAGAGTGCTTGGGGAAGTTGGTATTTAATAGGTATTGTATCTCGGCTGATGATCTCGCAATCTGGAGAGTATACGTCTCCTTTGGGGAGGACAAGGCGACCTGTTTTTGAAACAATAGCGCCTTTAGCCTGCTCATCTTGTCATAGTTCACATTAATAGTATCTATGTGGGGGCCACATGTCAGATACTTTTATCTCTCATTTGGGGGGAAACAAAACATGTCCACAACATGTAACGACCTTCGAGACCGAGACTGCGTAGGCAATTCCTGGTCGCATGCTGCAACAACTTTGATCGTACCTTCCCACTGCAAGATGTTTCAGGCAGTTTGAGAAACGAAAGGTCGAAATGGGTAAATTAATTATGCCATGTAAGAGCCAGATAGTTAAAGAACTCTCTGCTACCGTGAAGGGCAACTTATCTAACTTTTCTACATGAAGCATGGTGAAACTAGCTTCCCTTTTAGCCATCGTCTGTTGTTCTCTGGAAAAATTAAAAGCAGTGAAGAATTCACTCCCGTAAATGTACTTCCATAGAATATGGCCATTTTTCAGTGTCTGTAAAGTCCAACCCAGCTGCATGATGGAACGTAGCTGTGTTTGCCCATGATATAACCGGGACAAGTCTGTCTGAGTGATATTAATAGCAGACAACACTATATTTGATAGTGAATAAATCCTGTTGGACAGAGTGTTCATGCCATTGTCAACAACCGCTAAAGCCTTTTCTAAATTTTCCTCATCTAATTGCCTTAAACGCGCAGCAGCCTCAAGCTGTGAAAGTTTCCAACTTTAATTATGCATAGCATGTGAAAACCTTTTCAAACGCTTTTTTCTAGGACCCAGCAGAAAATCCGGCAAATCTATATCTTTGAAAAGGGTGTTCAGGTGTTGCTTAACTGCGGCTAACGGGTTGGTCTGTACCCATTTCTGGCACAGCTTACCCACACTGTATGTTGTAACTATACCTGTATGTTGACCCGATATAAAGTGAGGGTCTGGCCTGTTAATTGAAAAAAACCCTGAAGAGTTCAAAAAACGCGCTTGACACTCATTTGTGTCAGTGGGCCATATTACCCACCCGCCGGGACTGGAAAGTGAAGAATTATAGGTACCAGCCTTAACCATTGCGTCTAGCCTATCCTCTGTGATATTAAGGAAGTATTGCCAATCTATAAACCTTGCCAGAGTAGGGATATTGGGTGTGTTCAAGTCTTCAATTTTTGCTAACCCCAGCCAGATTGTCTGCTGAATTGTGTCATTTAAGAAAATCATTTGCACAGGGATGAGGCATGCTCGAAATAAAGCTTCCCTACCCTGTATCTGCCAATCTTGTGTTCCCCATACACTTTTCAAATCAATAGTGCTCTTCCAGTATTCGTAACCTTCAACTGCGAGCCGGGAAACAAAGGGATCTGAATAAATCAGTTTTGTATCATTTAGCAAAATTTTCCTCATTTGTGCCGGATGTCTTTTAAAATAATATGACTCTGCTTCTTTTGTGTCATGCCCAGAAAAGTATATACATTTATCTCTATAGTGCTTTGGGCTCCCCACTGGTGGTGTAGAACAGTGTTCCCACTGTGTGTAGTTTAATACTGGCCTGTATCTAGTGGCACGGTGTAGGTAGTAATGTCCCCAATTGTTATAGCAGAACATTTCCCCATAATTCATTGCATGTTCAATAACATCATCACTTTCAAAAGCGGAATAGTCCTTCATTTCAGTTAGCATGGAATCAACTGTTTGGACATACCAATCATCAGAGACAACATCAGGTGTAATTACATCTGTCATAGAACTTTTGAACACGTATGATATATGAATAATTTCTGTAGGCCTGTATATATAGGAAATGGAACTTTGTCCCACACAATCCCATCAGAAATTGGTATTGATGTAACATTTACACGGGACAAGTCTCTTCGGACCTTATGTGAGGAATGATATGGAGTTAAAGCTTCATCAACAGGCTCCACAGAGGAGCAATCAGGAATATAGGGGGTCATTCTGACCCTGGCGGTCTCCAACCGCCAGGGCCACGAACGACTGAAGCACCGCCAACAGGCTGGCGGTGCTTCATTGCCCATTCCGACCGCGGCTGTAAAGCCGCAGTCGGAAAACCGGGTCCGGCGTTTTCCCGCCGGATTAGCCCCGGCTGGGCGAATCCTCCATGGCGGCCCTGCAAGCAGCGCCGCCATGGGGATTCCGACCCCCTTCCCGCCAGCCTGTTCTGGCGGTTTTCACCGCCAGAAACAGGATGGCGGGAACGGATGTCCTGGGGCCCCCTAACAGGGCCCCAGTATGCTTTTCACTGTCTGCTTAGCAGACAGTGAAAAGCGCGACGGGTGCAACTGCCCAGCGGGAAAGTCAGAATGGCCCCTGCGGTCTTCAACCGCCGCCCGCCAAACTCGGAATGACCCCCATAGTGACCATTTATAAGCAAAAAGAAAACAGTCACAACACCAATCCATAAAAAGAATGCAAAAAATGTCAAACAGAACCATAAATAGTTCCATGGGTATATCAAATAGTTCTTTTTAAGCCATCGATACAGCTTACTCCATTTTGAAACATTGTCAATCACAGTAGTGGATGAGTCGGAAGAAAAGTCATCAATGTCAATGAAATAGCCAGAGGCAGTCTCCGCAAACACGGTAGCCGGTGCACTATCTGTACTTTGGTCCACTTCACGTGGAGGCTCTTGGTAGATGATGTCATTAGTCTGTGATGTGTTTGTGTAAAAAACAGCCAAATCATGGACAGGAGTTGGTACTGAAGTGGTGACAGGAACTAACAAGAGTTCATTTTCTGCCCTCCCCATGGTCGAGGAGGTATCAGGAACACTGTTGGACATTGTTGCATAGTCCGCAGTAATGTTGTGCATCCTACTGTGTAGATGTATGTCCTGTTGGGTAGTGAGAGGGGATCAGGAACCACCCAAGCGACCTCTTGGTCTACTGTGAAGGATCGGCCACGTGGTGTAGTTTGATGTCATCAATGGAGATGAATCTGTTCGTTCTAGAGTCCGACAGCGGTGGTAAGATGACAGTCCCGGTGCCTTGAATTCCCAAGACCGGTACAGGTGCTCTATATGATGGACCGAACTCCTTCTTCACTGCGATCTTCTCACAAACCAGATCCCCATCTTTAGGAATCCAGCCAGTCGAAGTTTTCGCTAAATCCCTTATTCCTAAGGTGGCAGCACTTGCAGATGATTTATCATCACAAAATTGCTGAAGCTCCTGTAAAACAGTGAGACGTTCATTTATGTCAAATGGTGTTTCTGCGGCCACCATACCAGGGGCATCAAGATCTGGGACATACATAGGTATCCCAAAGAGAACCTCATATGGAGTGCGTCCCCCCAAGGACCGTCTTGGCAGATTGTTCAGTGCTCTCTGGACCCCATATAGGTGCTGTAACCAGCTGCGGCCTGAACCTAATACTCGAGCTGTTAAGGACTGCTTTAGATCACGATTCCGCCTCTCCACGACCGAATTTCCCTCGGGATGGTACGGTGAGGAGTAATGGAGTTCAACACCCATCGTCCCCATGGTGTCCTTGAATGCCTTAGAGGCAAATGCAGGGCCCTGGTCCGAATGGAATGCTGCAACCGCATATGTACCGATAAAGATCAGCAAGTCTTTCATAACAGTCCGGGCATCAGCCGACCGCTGTGGCCATACCCACAGGAATCTAGAACAAGAATCTACAGCGACTAAAATTTATTTGTATGCACCATCAGGATGTAAGGGACCACAGTGGTCCAGGTACACATACTGTAGTGGCCTGTTGGATACTAAGAGGGATGTCTGCGGTGGGCGTTTGATATTAGAGCCCTTTATCTGCTGGCAAATGTCACAGAAAAGGACATACTGTTTTGTTCATCTGCATAGACCAGGCCACCAGAAGCGTTTCTGTAGGAGTGTTATTGTGGCCGATATACCAGCATGTGCAGAAGCGACACCCGCATGCGCTGCTTTAATTAGGTCTAATCTGTCATCTTCATTGGGGATCACTCGATCTCCAACCCCAGGAATTGTTGTGTAAGCAACATTCTGCGCACTGATATGGTAAGTATAGTTTGGAGGGTATGCTTTTGGAAGGGGCTTGCCTGCAGCCGAAGCTTTAACGGCAGTCAATATTTCATTATCCAATCTCGTCTGTGAACAAGTCACTGCAGCCACAGAAGCCGTAGCTACTGCTGATTTGGCTGCTTCATCAGCCAATGTATTACCAGTAACGTGTACTCCTACACATTGGTGTCCCAATGTATGTACTACATGGACACACAGAAGCTTATCCTTAAGATCAGCCACCCTTCCCCACAATATTTTGTGTTTAATGGTGTTCCCTTTAGAATCTCTAAACCCGTTCAGTTTCCAACGATTGAGATAGTATTGTAGGACTGAACGCAGTAATAAGGGTCACAGACTATTAAAGTCCGGCATCCTGGCTCAGTATGTTCAGGGGCTAGAATAAGACCCTTAAGTTCACCCAACTGGGCCGTGCAGTCCCCTAGGGTCTGCGTGTAGGTATTGTGTGGGTGGAAGACTCCATCTTCCATCATTCCGCTCACAGCTGCGCAAGCTGCGGGGTATTGATGTTTAGTACCTACAGCCGGTTGTGCTGAACCATCAGTATATATGACAGTATGGTATCTGTCCAGGGGCAAGATATTTATAGGAGCGTGGTACTCCTGTTCGTATTGGGGAAACTCTTGTTTCTGAAGTTTTGGATCAAAAATGTAATCGACATCAGTGGCGGTCAGAGACGTTGCCCATTGAATCCAACGTGGATGTAATGCTTTAGCGTTCGGAACGCTAGCTTTGGTGACAGCCTATAAGGCCGGCACCGGGGAGACAACAATAATACACTTCCCCTGGGCAAGTGGCCCCTCTTTTATGATGGCCATCTGAACTGCCATCAGAATCTTTTCTGTAGATGCAAAACGTTGTTCTGCACTGGAGTATAAATGTGATTTATATGCTATGGGTACTGTGTCACCCTCGTTGAAGGTGACCTAAGTAAATCCAATTGCACCAGGAATTTTTCTGATGACCAAATTTGTTTTATTGTCACATGTGTGCAAGTGTTTAGCTTCTAGCAGGTCCTGTTGCATTTCCCTAAGGATGCGGGTGTGTTCAACCGTCCAATGTCTGCTAGAAAAATTGGGCTGAACCAAATCATAAAGTGGCTTGATACGCTGTGCATAATCTGGAATGTGCGTTCTGCCAAAGTTAAAGAAACCTAGTAATGACTGTAGTTTCTTAAGTGTGTTAGGAGTTGAGCAAAGTTTTCCAGAAAGTGCGGGCCAGGCTCTTTCCCACGTATGATAGCTCATATCCCAGGAATAATACACTGAGAAAGGCGATCTTGCTTTTCTTAAAGTTGAATTTGTAACCGAGGTCTGCAAATCCTAAAATGATCCGATCGACCCTTGCAAGATGAATGTCGAGGACGTCGTCTGTGAGATATATGTCATCTACATAGAATAACTCCTCGGAATCAATATCATGTAATATTGATGTTACATAGGCTGAAAATAGCCCCGGGCTGTTTTTATAGCCTTGAGGTAAACGACAAAAGCGTTTCTGAGAGCCAAATGAAAATGCACCCAGGTCCCGACTTTCGTGTGCTAAGTTCTGGCAGAAAAAGCCATTAGATATGTCTAATGTTGTTTTATATTTTGTACACACTATATTGTTTATTAGTGTTGTGCTATGTGAATTTTGTATAGCATATGTGCGTGTATGACTATTTAAATGTCTATAATCAATGACTATTCTATATGAAAGGTCCGGCCTTGCAACAGGGAATAATGGATTATTCATTGCAGATGTACAGGGCTCAATCACTCCTTGGTACTAAAGCTGGGTGTGGATCTCCCTCACCGGAGCTTTCGCTTCATGTTTGACAGGATATTGTGGCTGCGGTTGGGGTGTAGACCTAATGGGAATAACATGACTAGGAGACTCCTTGTCCCAACCTACATGATTGCAATATAATGCAGGTGCCTGCACTAAAGCCCATTTAGCAGCATAGGACTCTTTGTCTACTTCCGGAACAGGATCAGAGAAAGAAGGCAAAATGACATCTTCCCCATGCCGGAGCTTGCGGACGTGTTCAGATGGTCAGTCTCTTTCGGTCAATAGGATATCACTAGTAAGTTCATCCCAAAAATCACACTAATAGCGCGCTCCACGTCTCCCTCTATCTGAATTTTTAAATCATAAACCCTATCGGGGGGAGAACGCTGCCATCCGCTGTTTCAACTGCGATGCAATCGCTTGTTGCTGTCGCATCCAGATGATCTTTCAGACTCTGGCGACATATCGTGACCTCTGCTGCGCTGTCTAACAGAGTCACTGCCCACGTCTTGTTCCTCAACAGTGTTCTCAAGTATACTGGCATTTTTAGCTGTCAGTGCTGCCACCTTCTTCTTTTTAAACTGTGGCTTTTGCTGAGGAGTCTTTTCTTCTTTTTTAATGGTAGACTGCTGTGAGTCTTTCTTTTCTTTCACGTATTCAGGACGTCGATCTGGACAGCCCCCTCTCTCGCTACGTCTATCCGGTGCGTCCTGAAAGGAACGAGAGGGACGTGAATCAGTATATCTGTCTGGATTTTTAATGTTCTCCCTATTTCTGAGATTGTATCTCCTTTCGGAGTTTTCCGGGTGTGGAGAATCAGCTCTCTTATTCCTTCTTTCTTTGAAATCTTTTGTTTGTCCCAGCGCTTCTTAGGGCCCTCTTGTGCCTGCTTTGTACCTTCCTTATGGGTGGTACCTTGTAACTCCAATTTCTTTGGTTTGGCTCCCAAACTATCCCACCCCATACTAGTATAGGTATCGGAAATAATTTTCAGTAGCTGTCTCTATTGTTCCTGGTGTGGAGTTTTCCAGAGATGCTGGCGTATTGCCAGTGCTGCAGCTTCCCCCTTAATGTTACTGAGTATTATTGAGGAAACCGCGTCAAAATTACGCATTCATTTCATCCCCAAATCCAAGGCAGGTGCTGCCCCATGCTCATTTTGTATTTGTTTTAACACTTCTGGTAAATTGGCTAGTGTCGGGGTACCATGTGTGGTAGTATATATGGCAGCGAAGTCTGTACCCCATGTGGCACAGTCATCCACCGAGGGAACCATTCCAAAAGGCAAGCACATAGT
This sequence comes from Pleurodeles waltl, assembly GCF_031143425.1. Taxonomy (NCBI): domain Eukaryota; kingdom Metazoa; phylum Chordata; class Amphibia; order Caudata; family Salamandridae; genus Pleurodeles; species Pleurodeles waltl. The sequence continues at coordinate 1,211,437,079 of NC_090437.1, forward strand.
GAGCAGTCTATGTTTTTCCTGTGGTCCCGTATGGGGAAACACAGCTTCCAGCTGATTCGTTTTCTGGGAAATCCAGAACGGTATTTTTTCCCGTTCCGTGGGCATTTTACCCATAATAGTATGCACTGTTTGTGGATTAATCCCAGTAGCTAATTGATAACCACCAGGTGATGGCGGTGCTGGACGTGCTGGTGTCGTGTTCAATGTTCGCATTACGAACTGAACTAATCGTCTATATAATGTCACCAATTCATTATATAAATCTCGCAGATCTGCTATTTGCATATTCTGTATGCCTGGGTGAGGTGTGTATGTGGCAAACATAGGCCATGTAGGTCCGTCATTATTTAAGGGACCTAACCTCACTCTTTGTAGTATATGTGTTAGGGCGCCTTCAAAACCAGTTCTAAGGCTCTTGATATGTGAGCGATATCTCATGATACTGGTATGCTCGGTACCGTAAAGGTACATTTGCAACTTCATATGTGTGGAATGTATGCGATCTTTGGTCTACCTCAGGAAAGGTGACCCAACAGTAAAATGTTTCTGTTTGGTATGCTTCATTAGCTGCTACTATAATACTAACATCCCTGCCCTCATCTGTAAGGCCAGGCATTAATAAATTTTGTGTTAGTGCTTGTCTAGCATTTTCAGGAATGTCTATGGCAGCAGCCATTTTTGTTTAGAGAAACTGAACACCACAATGAGGAGTATAAGTCCTTTTATGAGTTCGAGCTCGAACAACCTACAGCTTAATCAGGTGTTACCTTTTCAGCTGAGGATGATTTTCCCAAAGACCACGGACGTCTCCGTATAATGGTACTTAGGGTACCTGTTGTCTGTGAGACAGTGATAGTCGGGGTATCCGTAAATTAGTGCCTAAACAACATTGTTGGTGGCGCCATGTCGTAGTTTGGACTCTTGCTCTGGGCAAGACTGCTGGTTAAAGGATGACAGTACTTTTGTCTGTAGGCGACTATGCCTATCCTACAACAAATCACAACTGTTGTCCCAACCTTACCGGCTCACTAGCAGCACCTCACCAGAAACACAATAGTAAAAGGTGATTTGTGGCAGCCTTTACTCATGGACTCGAGAATAAGACATCTCAGGGAGTGTCTTGGTTAAACGATGATTACCCCTTTCTCACAGATATATCAAGTTTTATACAAACACAGGCAATGACAAAGATGCAGTAAAGTTTTAATAGTTTTTATTTAACATAACTGCTATTTGCAATAAGTTGCATGGGCTGCAATGATCAGGATAATGAATAATGCAAGAAACAGAATTGTGAAAACGAGAGTCATTATTACGAAGACCCCCACCATCTTGCAATGCATAAGAGAGACATACAAGATGTAATATGCCCTAATACCCTAATGTGAGAGGCCTAACCTCCTACCTAAAGGAGAGCTGGGTTTGCTAAACCTAATCTGCCAATGCCATGTCCATGAGAGGAGCCCCCAACCCGTGACACCTTGGAATGAGGTCTCTATCTCAGACTCCGCAGGGACACGAAGACTGGGTCAGCGTCAAGACGACGTGCAGCATCGATATCAGCGATGGTGGCGATGCCCTCTGGTCGGAATCCCTCTGATTATCTGTCTAAAGTGCGATGTATTTATACAGATCTACAAGGACCCTGACATAGGTGTGTTCCCAAACAATAGATAACAGACATGCTTGGGACGGCAATTTACATAAACAATCCCTCGAAAGTATAGAGAGGGAAAATCCCTAAGTGTGAATACCTACTTTTGTTTGTCTTTGTTGCTTGATCTTGACGCCTTAGCGCGGTGACACTGATAGTGCAAAGCATAACAAGTGGCCTAACTATGAACAAGTCAGCCATCTTAGAAGAATTAAATAATTAAATGGGCTAAGGCAGAGCAAGCTAAGTAGGTTAAAAGTCACTAGGTGACGGGGGCACGAGTCTGCAAGCCAGAGGCTAAGCTAACTCCTGTTTCCCATTAAAATGAACTAGGATTCACTACAATGGCTTCACTGCATTGTTTCAGTCTGACTGTAATAAGTACTGTGGTGTCCCTTACCAGTGAGAATGCAACATCATGACTGAAGTGGCAGATGCCAGTGCACGCAATGGGATGTACAGTGTGACATACTTCAGACACTACAGTGTGTTGGATCCCCTCCTGCAATAAAAGTGGCATTATGATGATAGATGGCTAATGCATTCACATTCACAATTGATCTCTCATATTGATTAAGGACAGATATTTTGAGTGCACAGGTGTATTTATTCAAAGTCAAAACATACATGAGTGTTGGGACAGTGGAAGGGAGTGGCACATGGTGAACCACATTCTCTGGTTCATAAGCTCAGCTGTTGGTTGCACAGGGGTATCATCCATTGGGCCATTGGAAGATGGTGAGGTGGCACTGGCATGTCAACTAGGTAGCTCAGTGGCACACAAGGGAGACAGTTCAGGGCAGAGTCATTTCATGGTGCTGGGCTTGGTCTTCATTGGTGTTTCAGTGGGATGTCTGGGTCTGAGGGCACGTTTGCGAAGGTGCAGCTGGGATGCAAGGGTAGGGGTGCTGGTGTCCTGTGAGTCCTTTGGCAGTGCCACCAGTCCAGTGTATGCTGCAGATGTAGATGGCAGGGCAGTGTCATGGCTAATGGTAAGGGCCTGCAGGTGGGTGGAGGACTCAGGCTGGATGTTTGTCTGGCGCTGCAGCACACCTGCAATGGAGCCCATGGTGGCATTGAGCTGTTTATGTGGGCAGCCAGTCCGTGGCCTGGTGACACTGGTGTGTGGTCGTTTGGCCTGGGCTGATGGTGGTGGCTGAGTGGTAGAGGTGTCAGTGGTGTCCTGGGTGGGGCTTCTGGATGGTGACTTTCCAGGGGTGTGAGATGGGCCAGGGATTTCCTCTGTGTCCAGACATCCCTCTGCACTTTCCTGAGTGGGGCCTCTATCTTCAGGTGGAGGACTGGCACTCCTTGATGTCTCCGTCCGGGTGGCATGGGTGGTGGTGCCTGTATGTGAGAGAATATAGATGTGGGTGTCCTATACTTTTTTGTCAATTGCAGCACTGGTCAGCAATAATTGATGGTTGTATTACCATGTAATGGCATGCAGGGTCCCTTCATGTACATTTAGATGCATTTATTGAGGCGGGTGGTGGTGCATTGTCGGTGTTGTAGTGCCACTGGAATTCCATGCATGGGATGGTGACTGTGCACAGGGGGCTGGATGGTGATTTGTTTGGGCGATTGTGGGCATGCAGGTAATTTGGATGTCAGTGTTTGGGTGTTGTGGACTGGGTGGGGGACGGGGTCCTGGTGGTAGTGAGAGGGATGAGGTGATACATGCATTATAGGTGTGGTAACTGTTAAGGTATTGTAGTTGACTTACCCGAGTCCAGTCCTCCAGTGAGTCCAGTGAGGCCCTCTGGGTGCAGGATAGCCAGGACCTTCTCCTCACAGTTGATGTATTCGGGGGGAGGAGGTCGGGGACCACCACTAGTCTTCTGTACGGTGATGTTGTACCTGGATACATTGGAACGAACCTTCCCACACAGGTCGTTCCATCTCTTCCTGATGTCCTCCCTTGTGCGTGAAAGGTTTCCCACTGCCTTGACTTTGCTGACAATCGTCTGCCATAGCTCCATCTTCCTGACCAAGGGTGTCTGCTGCACCTGTGCCCGAATAGGTGTAGCTCGACCATGAGTATTTCGTCCACCATGGTCCTTAGCTCCCTGTCTGTGAAGTGGGGGTGCTTAGGGGGTGACATGGTGTGTGTTGTGGGTGATGTATTAGTGAGGGTGCTGTTGTGTGGTTGGGAGTGTGGCTTGTGACGGTGGTTGTGCTGTGTATGTGTTTTGGTGGTATATTTGTGAGTGTGTGTGACTTGTGTGATGGTCATTCCAGTGTATGCGTGTTGTGTTGTCAATACCTGTCATGCTATTAGCGTAGCAAAGGATTGTGGGGTGTGTATGTGTGTGTTTAAAGTGTTTTGGATGTGTTTCAGGTGTGTGGTTTTCGAACTTGCCAATGTGTGCATTTGTTGTTGGTGGGCCCCATTGCTGGCCGTGGCAGTCCGAACCGCCAATGGTTGTTCGACATTCACTGTCCGCCGAGTTGATTTGTGCATCATTATTTGGTGGGTGGGAGATTTGTCTGCATGGCGGTGGCGGGGTGGGGTGTACTGCCTTTACGCCGTCGTTGGCCCTGGCGGTTGGTGGAGGTTGCAAGATTTTTGGAGGTTTGTCTTTTTGGCATCATTTTACGCGGTATGCAGTACACCGCCACTGGCAGTCTTTTGTTTGCCGTCAGCACGGCAGTCGCCCGTGATTGCCGCCAAGTTCATAATGAGGGCCTAAATTATTGGTATTTAAGTAAAAAAGGCCTGTCCCAGATAAAACTAATGAACCAGAACCTATGCAGATGGGCAGTCTAAGGGATCCTTTAAGTGTGGAGAAAAGGCAAAGATGAAGGACATTAACACTCTCTATATATTGTGGTAATAATGGTAATTTTAGATGATGATTAGTCATCTTGCATTTGCTTTTAGAAGTATTACATAGTCCTGGTCAAGGTTCGTCCCGTCACCCCTTTGGGTCAAGCGTGACTTCTTTTGGAGTCTGTTTCATTCCTAGGGAAGTTGAGAACCATGTTGTGTCCATTTCACTCCTGCGGAAAGGTAAAAGCCCGACAAAATGCCCTCGACCATTCATAACAAGACATGCCACTCCATACCTCTGTGGCCAATCCAAGTTATGTCCAAGTTTGGAAATTCAAGATTCTTGTCAATTTCGCAACTAATGGCATATTTTGTAGCCCAGTGGATGAAGCAGCGTCCTACAATCCAGCGGCGAACCATGGTGTGCTATGGAGATCTCAGTCTCAAGAGAAGTGCTCAGCAGAAGAGTAAGTGCCAGGAACAAAACTGAGTTATATGAGGACACAAAAAGAAGGGAGGGTGGCAAAATGATAAATGTAATCAGTAGGTTTTTGGCAGTTACAAAGATATGTTAGGTTGTGTCGAACTGCTATCTGCATGGTGGAAAGTTACTTGATAAATGGTATGAGCTTTTCTGTTGGCTGACTTTCAAATTTTTTTACGAGCCTGCAAGAGTCTTGTGAGAGTCATTCCATGCTTCAGCAGCTGAAGCTTGATAAGGACATCCTCGTACAATCCCACAAGACAATCTCAAGTTGAATGGAACTTGGCTGGTTGACCCTGACACAAGGTCTTTCTTTCGATCTTGCAAAAGTTTCACGAGTCAGATTGTACAGAGAGAGAAAAGAGCATGTATTACCACAGTTCCAGAGAAATTAACTGGTTAAAACAACCATAAACCAATAGAAGTAATGCACAGATAGTCAAGATGAATTACAAAGGAAAACTAAAAGGCTACACAAGCTGCTACAGGGGATTATGGTACATGTAGTATATGTACTGTGAAACAGATACATTTCGTCTGTGAAGAATCCAAGTATGAGGTTATATTAGGGTCAACCAATACTTGACTTTTCCTCCTCGAAATTAAAAAAAAAAGCTTTGAAGACTTGAGGTCTCATATACTTATATGTGCTGCATGACCTCAGACACCTGAGATTGCCCTGTGTGGTTTGGAGGTGAAGGATGTACAATGTTTTTGACCTGAGCTCAAACGAGGTAATTTGACTCTTGTTTAAAATTGATTGGTGTACCCAGCTACCTTCAAGACGCAGTTTTATTTTCAGGTAAGTGGAAATATACTGTGAGTTAATTGTGCAGCCTGTAACTAAATATTAAAATAAATATTTAGAAAAAGGTTTTCATATATTTGTTTATTGTGCCAGTGCTAGTTATTTAGATTTTTAAAATGCTAAATAGAAATTAAAAGTGCTTGCTATTGAACCTTAGCTGATTGTATATTTCAGATATTGTTCCGTTCATAGCTGTCTATGGAGATAGTTTTATTTTAAGAGCTAGATGTTTTGCAAGCATGGTTGATCTATATTCTAACTTTAGAATTTACTGTATATATTTTTGGACAGTGCGTATCCCAAATATAGTTAAATATACAGTAGAGGGTTTTTTAGGAGTGGGCGGTGAACTCCGCTCTGCTCGCAGATAGTTATGACCGCACGCATTGAGAAACCTTCCGTCACGTTGAGGTAGCTGCCACTCAAGTAGAAAATAAACTTTAGCGGCAGAAAAGAAGCAGCGCCCTCTTGCTCTGCACAGGGAGCCATTTGTGCTAATTTTTCACCATGGGACAAATACCTGGCGCTAAAAATCAACACGAACGGCGCGGCCTAACGCACTTCGACATTTGCAGAACTGTGCGTATAGCGGTAGAGTTTTTTGCCACTTTGCGGAGCTCCGCATACTGCAAATCTGTGAACTCAGCCCAGGCCTAGTGTTTTTGCAGCAAATAGTATGCACTAAGTGCCATAGATTCAGGTCAGTCAGAAAATATGTTGGGATAATGAATGCATTGGTTTCTAATGTGTTTAACAGTAAGATTGCATGCCGTGCAAAGTTTTTTTGTACATAGTGTATGTTAACATAAACGTGGAACATTCATACTCTATAATGTTGTATGATGCACATTGAAGGTTTTATTAAATTGCACTTTATTTAATCTTTAGATTGTTAAAATGTATTGTATTCTGCAGTGTGATTAAAGTGGGTACTATTTCATAAACCATTTAAACATTAAGTTTCTGACAAAAAAAGGTTTAACAGCGAGATGGGTTTATTATAAAAACTGTTTTACAATATGTTGAGAGGTTTCAGTATGGAGGACAATTTGTTAGAACAGTGTTTAGTAATATTGTAAATTATCAAGGAGTGTTTGCGTGCTATGTTTAGCATGTGCTGAGGTGTCATCAGAGGGATGATTTTGTTAGTACAGTTTTTACTGTTATGCGATGATGCATTTAGACTGTATACACTTTTAAAAAAGGAGCTTATTTTTCTTGAAAATGCATTATGTAAAATGTGAGACTTGTTAAGGTGTGATAATAGAGGTGTCATTTTCCATAGTTCCATCTACATGCATCTCTCATACTGTTCAGAAGTGTGAGCACATTGATAGCTCTTTCTGATCTGAACCAAATCCCCTGTGCACTCAGAGAAAACATCTGTCAGGAGACATGGGTCTATTATTAAATACCTTCACATCCTAAGTTTTACAGGGGTGTCAAGAGACATGGGGCCATATGTACGAAGACTTTTTCCCATAGACACAGAATGGGTAAAAACCTTTGCTACATCTGGCCCATGGTGTGTTGTATCAAATGTGAGCCATTCACTCTCTATGGGCTTGAATAAGAGGGTGTTAGTCTTTCATGAAACAGAACCACTACCAAAGTATACTCTGTTTACTTCTGGTAGCCGAGGACCTAGTATGTGTCTAAAACGTTCTACATTAACCCTTTCCACTCTTCAGAGGCATGAGTAGAGACCTTGCTGTTTGTAAAGCCATGTATACACCATTGTCTGTCAGTAGAGATGCCTTTGTGCAGGGGTGAATTACTTACTAAACCCTTTTATACCCAATCCATACCCTCAACACATCTATTAGTACAGTGGAAATATTCTTAGAAAACTGAGGCTTTCAATGTGTATACAAGTGTATTACAAAGTTCTTATTTTAAATCACACTCCATCATGCCTCATCTCCCGTCTTGTAAAACGAATTGTACGGGGAACTGTTTGTCTAAGGCCTTTCACTGACACCATTTACTCGAAAGCAATATTTTGGCCTAATTTAGACCTGGCATCAACACAAAAACATGTATTGAGATATTTTCTAAAAATTGAGTATCCTGCTCAGTTGGACCCAGAAAGTACTGATCTTCTTAAACCAATATGCTGAACACTTATTATCCTAACCGAAGTGTCCATCAAAAGAAAACATGTGTTTGTATAAAGTACTGCAGTACTATACATGCAGAAATGACATAGATGAGAACATTGAGCAAGGAATGTTTGCAGTTACTGGCTGTAACAGATGCTAAACCAAGTCTCATTGACCATTGTAAACTGAGCTGTCAAACAGCACAGAAAAGAGAATTATTTGACTTTGCTCTCTTGCAAAATTTTAAACATTGACATTCAGAGATTGAACTGCTAGGTGATTGTGACTGCTATGAAAATGCTTTCAATGTTGTCAAAGATAACGTCCAATGTGAAGTGTTTCGTACATATCAGAAAGTGTTAAATGATGGAATCCAACAGCATGAAACAATTGCTACAGAAGTTGCAAACAACAGCTCACAAGACAGACATAGCTCAGGGCCTAATAGTCAAGATTTCCTTGGCCAGCCTATCATTTAAAATGGTGCATTCATAAATGAAGTAGAAAATGCTGTGGGCCAAGTGAGGAGTGAGAACATTGATATAGAAGTTTGATCCCACAACTAAATAAAGAACAGTTAAGGGTTTTTCAACAAATACCAAAATCTGTAGAGCATTAACTGCTACATGATAAGTCTGGATGTAGTTGCTAAACATTCAAGCCTACACTTCTCTATGTTAGTGGTCAGGCAAGTGCAGGAAAACATTTTCAAATTAAAGTGCTCACTGCATTAAAGAAATTACATTGCACAAACTACTTATGTTGCCTCTATAATTAGAGAAATTAGTGAATGGTGCAATGAGGAATGTAATAGACTTCATTAAATAGAACAGAGTACAAATATATTCTTATTACGTTTGATCACATTGAGGAAGGAAAGAAATGTGGAAGGTACACTGCCAGCTTTCTTCTGCTAAAATATCTACATGTGAAAAGACAACAGTTTCCTCTGTGCTTGGCCTGTACTGTCACCATTACAAATCTCAAGGATTAAGTTTGGATGCAGCAATGATAAACATAGGTCATACAGTCATTAAAGAAGGAATGTCTTATGTAACTATCATGGGTGGGGACATTGTCAGGGTTATACCTTCTTGATTTTGATGAGATTAGAATAAATGCAGACATATCAATTTTGATAGAGTGCACTCACTTGCGAGGGATCTATATTCCTGATCTGAGCTTCTATTCTATTGCTGACAGGCATCCATCTCACACGAAGTGAAAAAGTTCTGATATTGTAGATTTCGCAAAAGTTTCAAAATAAACAGAAGTATCTACAAAACGTTAAAAAAGATAACATCTAATGAAGACAGTAATGTAATAGGTATTCCATTTTCTAACACTTCTGGAGTTACATGTTACTGTAATGTAGTAGTAAATGTTTTATTTCACCTATATCTGGTGGTTGAAAACATTGTTGAACAAAAAGAGAAAGCTTTATGTCAAGCTTTGACAACTCCTGATTTGTGTACCTTACAGTACCTGACTGCAAGTCAGTGTCATTTGAAAAACTATTTGTAAAAGCTGTATAGAACAACTTCTATCCGGGCTGCACATCAGAAATGCTTTCTACATTGGTTGTAAGACATAGTTCAAAATATCTCATTCTCATGTTACAAAGATGCAGAGCGGATGGTAGCAAAATAAATACTGATATCACCAACTTTAAAGCCGGTCAGATTTCAATTTATGAGTAAACATACACTACTTTAGCTGTTGTGTTTCATCATTTACACTCAGTCAGCTCTGTCACTACATAGTCTACCTTACAAATTCATCTGGCTGGACTGAATATGATGGCGCTTTTCTTACAGTAAAGCAGAGATTACTCTGGAAAGTTCAAAACTAATATCACATTCATACAACCAAAGTTCTAGAACAAACAATATTGACAAACATGTATGTAGATAAATAGGCAGAAAAACATTTAAGTTTGTTTTTATTGTCATTATGTGTCCTACCAAGGATAACAACTATAGAACAATTAAACTTTTTCTAATATTAATAAAAGGGCTTAAAACAAACAACAAATAACTATGTGTGCTATGTATCAATGATTATCTCATGCACATAAATCATGTGATTTTTTTCATAAATCTTAATGATTTATATTTCCACACAATTATTAATGGATTACATTTCTTTAAACTACACTGTTACTATTCTGGTGTATATACGTTTTAAATACTACAGCAGGATATATGCAGTCTAAATGCAAATTCCTTTACAAAAAGTGTGATCTCGTGAGAGACTTGCAAGAGTAAACCAGGAAGCACTGCTCCTCGGAACGCACATATAGGATTGTCTTCCAGCTCCTGCGAGAGGTTGCAACCTCGCAGGAGAGGGCAGCACAAGCTGCCAATTACAGAGGGGTTCTCTGGCTCTAGCAAGAGTCTCCTGAGTGATTTTCAGAACAGCAAACAAAAGGGAAACAATACAAAACAATATATATGATAAAACCAAAGACTATCTCAGAAAAGACCTGTTTTAGTGAACAGGTTAGAGGCTCTCGTGTGAGTAATGGCACCTTTAAAATAGATTGCTTGTATCACACATGCATATGAGAGTCCCAAGAAATAAGCAAATACACATTTACTACTGAAATATTAAATTTTTTGCTATTTAGTACTCACGCGCATTTTACAAACATTTTACAAAGTATAAACCATTCCCTGTTATGTTACAACAAAACACATATTTTTTCAAAACAATTTCTAAGCACTACAAATACTACAAAAGCATTCTGTCAGACATAGACACATACATAATTAATTTACTTTACAAAACCCTAGAAATTCCCTGAAAAACATATGTTACTGTGACATTATAGTTAAATATAAAAAAAAATCTATTTTTGATTTGTTTTTAAACCTTGGAAATTGACTGAAAAAAACAAAGTTTAAAGTAGCATTATAATTGGGTGCATTTTTAAGTAACAATGCTAACATTTTAAAGTAAAAATTCACCAGTTATAGTTAGCAGCACTAACTATAATTTCTGTCACCGCCATGCACTGCTTACAACCTCACATATGACATCACTCATGGCATCACTGATAACATCAAGCAATGTGTATGCTAGTTTGTTTTACAGTTTTCATAGTGGCAGATGACTACAATAGTAGTTTTATACCCAATCTTGTACAGACTAGATCTAGCTAATAGTTGTAAGTGTATAGAAAATGCATGTACACCTAATGCACCATAGATGTGCAAAGGTATTGAGCACATTATAAGTCTTTGCATTGAAGAGGAACAGTTGAGTTGTGCTCATTATGGCCTGCACAATGTTTTCGCTCTGCTGAAAAGGTTTTCAACAGGAAAACACTCTACATACTAGATAATACATTTTATCTAAACTAACTGAGCTAAACCTAGCACCAAACGAGGCTTACTCTAAGTTTCATGGATGGTTCACACCAATATACCTTTCTAAGCAACAGTAGCAGTGTTCAGGAAAACAGCAACAACAGTTGTCCTCATATGGGTCTGCAAGCCAGTAGATAAGCTGAGTAAAGGCTTGGTGTGCCTTCCCTGTAGCCTGCATGGAAAGCTAATTACAGCTTGAACTCTTGGTACACAGTTCCTCTCTATTTCATAAAGCTATCTTCATGTTTACATATTCTATCTGAAATTAGTGAACATTTTAAAAATTAACAAATTATAGTAAAGCTCTTGTAATCCTTCACATACTTTCTGATAAACTTTGCCTATTGTTTAAAAACAATAAGTGAAAACTCAAGATGTCAGTTTCCAGGAAGCCTTGTTCATTATTTAAATTCACTAGAAAAGAAAATTCAAACCATACAGAACTGTGTAGGAAACCTGAATATATTCAAGAAGGCTGAATTATCATATTGCGATGAATAATAACATTAATAAATGTGCATTTTACATGAAACATGCATCTAAATAAACAGATATTTATATATTTCATAACTGGGATAAATGGAAGTGATTACAATATCAACGGAATGATAATTAAGTCTATGCAATTATTATATAGGGATGTATTTATGTGCAATAATAAATTATCTAAAAGGCTGTAATTTCTTATTTATTTATTGCAGCTGGGTAAAAACAGAAGCCTAAACAATAATCCAAAAGCTTTAATAAAGGCACAAAGTTAAATGAAAAATAAAATAAAAATGAACAACCTATGATTATCTCACTTCGATTCATGTTGATATGAGAACAATTCTTTTGCAATAACATTGAAGAGACCACACATTTTCCAAATTCAATGCAAATTCATGAATTTTTTACATGTGTAGATGATAGTGAAAATGTCATTAGTCTCTCAAAAAATGAGGATGTTGAAACCACAGATGAAAATTGTTCCATTGCCAATGTTGAATGTAAAATTACATCAGTTGTATCTGAAAAAGCAGACATTGTTAGCATTGAAGATAAAGCTGAAACATTTTGCATGACAATAATACCTAGAGGCCTAATTTAGAACTTGGCGGATGGGTTACTTCGCCACAACAGTGACAGATATCCTGTCCACCAAAATCTAAATCCTATTCTATACTATGGGATTTAGATTTCGGCGGACAGAATATCCATCACAGTTGTGACTGACTAACTCATCCACTGAGTTCTAAATCAGGCAATAAATCCTAAAATACAGATAATGTTGGGTGTCTGAAGCTTACAAGGGCCAGCATGGGTGGTGTTCACCCAATTGAGGGCGTTTGTGGATTGTTATACATAGCTTCTTGCACTCTGATTGGGCACATTATTTCCCAAATGTACAAAGTTATTACTGGTGGTTGCTTCAATGGAATGCTAAAATTAGCTATTTTAAAACTGATCATGCGCGTGATAGCAAGACCCACTTGGAGACCTTGAAACGTGTAAAATGACAAAGTTCAGTTCTCACGTAATCTGTTCAACAGGTCTCTTCAAAAAGAGAAAGCAATTGCTTCACAGAATTTTTGTTCAGTTGGCATTCATTCTGTCTTTATTTCTTCAGTAAGAAAAAATAAAAATTGCACAAGCAACTATCAGAAGTGTAGTTGAGATTCCTCCAAACAAATATGAAAACAACAAACTGATGAAGGAAGGAAAAATAAAAAAATTGTTTTGAAGTTGGCCAATCGACCAGATCTGATGGTTTTAAAACAATGGACTATGCCTTTTACATTTGATGCATGAAAAATGATGTGCAATAAATCAGCAAATTGTGTACGAACTGTGGGCCTCATTACAACCCTGGCGGTCATGAGCCCACCAGGGCTGTGGTGGAAGTTAGACAGCCGGCAAAGCCGTGGTCCGGCCTCCACATTATGACTGTGGCGGAGCCGCCCCGGTCCTATCACCGGCACCGTCAAGTTGCTGCCAGCTGACAGCCTGGCAGTGCCGGCAGTCTCAATCCGACAGGGCAGCTCTGCAAACAGTGCTGCCCTCTGGATTATGAGTCCCCTTTCTGCCAGCCTTTGCATGGTGGACCCGGCATGGAGGGTGCCGGAAGCAGTGCAGGGGCCCCCATGGTTGCACCCAACACACCGGAACATTGCCGCCGGCTTGATTATGAGCTGGCTTCAATGTTGTGGTGTGTTTCCTGCTTGGCTGGCAGGCAGAAACACTATTTACGCCCACCGGCCCTGAAGGAAACTCTTAATAGGTACCATGGAGGGACGGCCAATGTCAAAATGAGGGCTTCAGTCTGTAGAAGCCGCTGAATTTCAGATGTAGTCTGGGCTGTTTGCAGGGCAATAATTTCTGCTTTAGAGATCTTCTGTGTCAGAACCTCAACAAGCTTGCTTAATTTATTGAAGCACATATATATATTGTCAACTTTTGTCTAAGGAACAGTTTTAAGCATTTTGTTTGGGGAGCATGTTTTGTAATACCACAAAATAACATAGTTGTTTTAACAGCCATTACATAGACCAAACCGAGGGTCAAACCACAGAATATGTCATTTGTTCTAATTAAATCTGAACAACTTCCTAGAAGCATCGAATAAGAATGAATGACTGAAGCAGTTGCTGCAAATAACTTACAAGCAAAGCAGGCTTTCAGAGGGTTATAAGCACTGTGCAAAGTAACAGAATCTGTTGTTTCCTGCAGAAATGCTAATTAATGAGTGATTGTCTTTTGTATAGAAGCTGAACTCAAAAGCAAATTTCCAGACATGATGATTAAAATCATTGTATATTTCTCCATAGCAACCCAAGGAGTTTTTGACAAGCACAAAAAAAGTAAGGGATTACTGCATGCAGGAGCCACAAAAGAGAATAGAGTGCCCTCTACATGCTCTATTTGTAAAAGATTGTACGATGCCTCCTTCTTAAAGATTGTTATCTGCTTTGAGGTCAAATTATAAGGAGAAAACATGACTGATTCATTTGTGAGCTGCTAAAGGAGTGTACTAATTTGCTGAATTTGTACTGCTCAATTCAATTGTATTATTGCCTGCATCTGAGTCTGTCCCAGTTGCAAGAGATTCAGATCTCTTCTTAAAAGATTGAGTGCAGGAGACATAATGGTTGAGATTGTGCATATGTGTTTTGAAAGTGTTTGAAAACCATTGATAATTGATAATTTTAACTGTGTTCTGGATTATTTTTATTTCCTTTTCCCAAATTTTAACTGTAGCTTCTTTTTTAGAATATGCCAGCTCCCCGTTTATAGCATCATATATTAAGGTATATATAAACATATTTTATTTTTTATGAAATGTTGCTGCGGGAAAAATCCATGTCTTTGTAAGCTTTGGCACACATTCTTTCCCATCATTCAAAATGGAATGAGACAGACATTTTTGGCATAATCTGCTAACACTGTACATTGATTCAGTCATTGGGGAATATGAGTATGTGTACATAATGGTCCAGCCTCTCGAGACACAAATCTGTGCATATACATACCAGTATCTATTAGCCACAAAGCCGTACCATCTACACACAGTTAAGTTAGTTAAGTTTTGTTTTACATTCAGCACCATTTCAGTTAAATCACTCTCAGAGATGTTCAGTTTCTATTTCTAACCTGAAATCTTATCAATGTAATCATTCCAATTGATTGTGTCATTAGATCTTTCAAATAGGCAAAACTCTGATGCACGTTTTCTGCTGCACATACATGTTTAGAAATAGGATTTCTCTTGAAATGATCCATGCCCTGAAAAGACCAACAGTTCCCTCAATTGGCCAAAATGCAGTCCCCCAAATACATTTTCTCATTTATACTTTCTTCATAGTATGAACAGCCTTATTTTGTAAATGAGTCAATTAACTGTGTGGAATGATAAATACCAGTGCTTTGAGATCAGAGTCTATTTCAATTTCTTTTCCTGGGAATAATAAATGCAAAATAAAAAGCAGAGAGATCAGCCTGTCATCACCATTGAAACAGGGAAGCTTATCTGGAAATGTTAGTACTATGTGTGAATGGGGTCCTACAATGCTCTCACTGTGAATAATTAAATAATTATCTGGGGCTATTGGAATGATGATTGTAATTGAGTCCATAATAGTGAAACAAAACATCTCCTGGTGATTTTCTGTGTTTCGATGGGGATCCCCATTGTCAAATAAGGCATGTGAACTCAAATCATTCATTGTTTAACAGTATTTATGTACCATGAATTTGCAAAAAGACCAGTCATTATGGGCCTCGTTACAAGTACGGTGGTCCTAAGACAGCCATACCCACTGTGGCTGTCCGACCGCTGCCTCTTTAGCAGTCTGACTTCCAGATTTGGATACTGGCAGTTGGATCCCGTCGTGATGGCAGTGGGGAAGCCATGCAGATCACAATTTGCCTTTCTGCCGGCCTTTTCATGGTGGAGACGCCACCATGAAAAGGCCAGGGGAAAGGTAGAGATGGGGCCTTAAGGGGGGGGCGACTGTACTGCCCATGCCCATGTGAGGACAGTGCAGAGGCCCCACTGTCAGCACAGTCAGAATGCGAACTGTCTCCAATGGCAAAAGTACGCATTCCAACTGTGCTGGCAGCGCAGACAGTAAGGTGGCATTGGCCTCGGCTCTCCCTTTAAGTCGAAGCCAATGCCACTGCACTGTCCCCGCCGTTCAGCCCAGTGGGAACATCATAATATGGCAGTGGGGAGGTCGCCAGCTTAGCGGCGTCCTTTCCACAGCAATATGAGCGGTCCGGCAGTCGGACTGTCAAAGTCGAAATCAGGCCCTATGTCATCAAATTAGATTTTTAAAGCATAGGGTATTTCAAGCATTTCCTTTGGTTCCATTCTTTGATAAGGAGCCCTCTCTCAAATAACACCATCCAGCACAGGCTATGAAGTGATATTCATAGCATTACAATCCTCTTATGCTCTGTGAGAAAAAGAATAAGGCTGCAATTGTGGCTGCAATTCCTGAACCACATGGCACTGTTTGATCAGGTTCCCATGTGCCAAGAGCAAAATGATCAAAATTATAATCCACATTCAAATGGACAGAAACCCAATAGCAATCCAGATATATGACCATGGTGGAAAAAATGTATCTGCCATAGAACCAACATCAAGCAAGAAGCCATCTGTACTGCCACTGACTGGAGGGATAATTACTTCTCTTGCTTCAAAACCTAAAACAGGTCATTTTCATGTAGCATACATTTTTGCAACAGATCTTTTCAATTTATGTTGGTTCTGTTGCTACATAATAAATCACAGTTGCAAAGGTTGCAATGGTTGATATTACCACATCAGGTTAACTTCTTGAAAGTGGTACTTGTATTGCATCATTCAATTTATGATGTGATGTTGTTGGCACTTGGTGTAAAGCTGGAGCCAGCAGTCTTATCAATCACCGGAATGGGGTTGAAGATTTTAACTTGACTGTACTTCTCTTGGGGTAATTGCTCTAGATTAGAAAGAGGATGTGTTGATCTACTCCGATGCTCCTTGGTGTCGACAAAGGTCTGCAGAACAGAATCAGCCACATACTGCTATTTGATGCTACCTTCCTGCACTTCTTTTAATGAGGAAGCAGAGGTAAAATTAATATTTTACAGCCTAATTCCACCACCAAACCAGCGGTGGCAGTCGGACCACCGCACTCTTTGTGGTCCAACAGCCAGATTATGACAGGAACCACCGCCACCTCCAGGATCATGGAGCCCATCGGGGTGACGGCAGTCGGTGTCATGGTAAGCCACAGTCATGCATGCTTATCACGAGTAATCTTTCCACCAGCCTTTTCATGGCGTGGTCCCTGCCATGAAAAGGCTGACAGAAAGCCAGTTCTGGGAGGCCCCTGCAAGCACCCTCGGAATGTGCATTGTCTGCAGTGAAAGCAATGCTCAATCTGAGGGTGCTGTTGTGCGACAGCATTGGGCTTGGCTCCCTTAATATCATAACACAATGTTTCTGCCGGCCAGCCTGGTGGAAACATCATAATACAACTGGGAGGAGGCCGTCAGCATGACAGCAGCCTCCTCCCCGCGGCTTTGGTTGTTGGCTCATCCTCTACTGAGGCCCCTGGCGACTTGTGAGGGACCCGAGAGTATGAGTGTGGGGGTGGGTGTGCCCTTACCCCTTGTTTTAGACTTCTTTATTGCTGGTCTAACCTACCTCACACATATGTGGCCTGGGGGTGCCTGGAATGCCTGGGAACCCTGAAAGAAAGGCAGACGACTGAACAAAGCACAGGGGTGAAGACTGACCACACTTGACTTGGTGAGGGAAACCAGCACAGAACTTCCTCATGCCTACCTGGCACACAACGCACTGGAAACCTGGGCCTACATGGGGACCCTACCTTGTTAAAAGACACACCTGCAGGCACACCACCAGCCTCTTTGTGAGATGCCCTGGGCACACTATATTGGCGACCCCTATTGGGAATTCAGCTTTCCCTATGCTTCATCCGTTCTTTCTCCCCAAATACTCCTGGAGTGGCCTGAACCTATTGAGGGAGTGGTGGACTGCTGCAACTTCCCAACTGCTTGTTGTGGTGCTCTCGGTCCTACCGTCCTACCACGCAACGTGACACATTGGATCCTTTGATTGATACTAGACACTGGAGGAAACTTGTGGTAGAAATCCAAAAAAACAAATACTTCCTGGCACGCGGGTGAGTACCTATGCAGAGATATACCCTTCTCTCCTTCGCAATCAGACAAGGGAGATACTGTTCCTTGACAGTGGTGCCAGAGAGTTGAGTTGTCTGAGCTTCCCATCAGACTAAACTGGACAAGTTCGCCCTTCCTCGCAACAGGACTGGCGGAACATGAATAGATGGTACACACAG
This sequence comes from Pleurodeles waltl, assembly GCF_031143425.1. Lineage (NCBI taxonomy): Eukaryota > Metazoa > Chordata > Amphibia > Caudata > Salamandridae > Pleurodeles > Pleurodeles waltl. The sequence continues at coordinate 1,211,455,125 of NC_090437.1, forward strand.
CCCAGTAGAAAAGACCCTATCCGGAAGTGAGACTATTACACTCAACTATAAAATGTCAGCGATTCAGGGAGTCTGGGGATCCCTGGAAATCAAAATTGACACTGTGTGCGATCTCATTCTTAAAGTCCTCCTCTCGCGTGGACTATCCAATTACTTAGAGCAGGCCCACAGAAATTCCAGGTGCCAAAGGCAGGTGTGCTACCCCGCACCATTATTGTCCCCATTTTCAACTTCAGGGATCAAGATTTAATTCTGAAAGCAGCACAAAGTGTCCCCCCCCCGGTCAAATACGAGAATACCACCATCAGTTTCTTTCCGGACTTCATGCTCCAAGCCCAGCAGTTTTCTGGAAGTGAAAGGTGCCATATGAGATCAAGGCTTAAAGTACTCCATGATATTCCCAGTGTACTTGCGAGTGGTAGCTGAGGGGAGGACTTGGCACTTCACCACCCTCGAAGAAGCTTAGGACTGGCTCAATGGATGGAGGCCAAGGGGTGGGGCAAAGCCCAAAAGCCAGTCCATACAACAGTGACGAAACCCTGATGCCTCAGATCCAAGAGACTAGTCGACCAACCTACAACCTGGGCAGAGATTACTACAATACCAAGCCACTGGAGTGGAACCCCACCAGGAACTGCACAATGAATTGTCTGATGGCGAGGGATGAAGAATGCCGTCAAGGCCTATGTTATTATACTGACTTGTAGCAAGAAAAACCATCCATTGCTTCCTCTTTTCTCTTTTTCCATTTTCCCTTTTATCTATGTTTATTATGCCGTCCCGATTGCTGATGTCAATACAGCCGATCAAGCTATCCATGCAGAAAGAACACTCTTGGTAACACGTGAGCATGCTGAATGGTGGGTGTTGGGGGGGGGGATTGTTTCTTGTGGTTGCCACTGTAAGCTTTTGTTTTCGTACTAGTTCTGGGAGACAGGCACTTTGCAATATTGGGGGGCAGACAGTTCAAATGCTGCTATGCAGGGAGGCAGGGTGTTAAGAGGGTGCAGTTTAATGGGTTTTATTAGTATTTATTTTTTGTTTTTGACTGTAAAATTATTCTGTTTTACACCAGCACTAATGGTAGAAATCCACACAATATTGCATGTCCCCTTGTGCACTGAGACACAGGGGTCGACCAGCCAAACAATTTGACCTGATTTCATACATGCATGGCTGACCCCTTATCTGGGTCCTAAACAAAGCTCCTCTCCTGGAATGTAAATGTCCTGGGAGATAAAATTAAATGAGGGAGTTGTGATGCTATACATTAAACGTCGTACACCTGATATTGTTCTCCTCCAGGAGCTCCATATGATGGTAAACACATGTTGTGTACTGGATAGAACGAGATACAGAATTTGCATACAAGTGGGCTACATCTCTGGTTTCAGGGGAGTGGGTATCCTCATACGAAAATCACTCCCATTAATCATCCACCACACGTGATCAAATGTCCAGGGGGGCTACGCAGCCCTCACAGGGAGCTGGGAGGGTATGATGATAAATGTGTGCTCAGTTTATGTCCTGCCTCGCTCCACAAGTTGTTGTTGACCAATCTAAGCTCCCTACTGCTCCAGTTGACGGAGGGCAAATTACTGTTGGAGGGTGATTTTAGCATGATGTTATTTGAGGAGCAAGACCACTTGTTTCCGACACAAGTAGCATCCTCCTGTTGCCCACTTCCAGACTTTCTCAAAGCCCTTGGTTTGATAGATCTTTCATGAACCCATAGCCGTAGCATACACTGCTTCACCTTTCACTCGGAGGGTGCACAGTAGTCTCTACCAGATCGACCATCCTCATGAATCAACTCCATCATTACTCGGATGTTCAACATTTAGCCAGGGGCATCTTGGACCACTCCCTCATTGGAGCGACCTTTGACCCTCACATGAACTCATTCACCTGGTCCACTCAAATGAGTGCTGGAAAGTGCCAACTGTATGTAGACATAAACGAAGGACACCAGTTCCAAATTAGAATGAATTGACAGTGTGAAATCATACTCAGCCCTTGATATTTTAAAGTGCCATGTATTAAACAGGGCATTATAGAGACAATGGGCAACTATGTAACTGAAAATGGGGCCTCGGTTGACTCACCACAGACCCTATAGGAGGCATATAAAACAGTCATTACAGGACAGAGCCTCTCCTTGATAGACACAAAAGAGACAAACTAAACTCAAGACCCTTGAAAGAGAATCACAGGAACTCAAAAGGGTTCCTGTTTCCCAAGACTCCACAGACACACGACATGATGCAGCTAAAGCAAAAAGAATATAGAGACAAGGCCACCACCGTCACCAAAGCAAGTCATAGAGCACTGCATCACCACCTCTATGAGGTTGGTGACCAAAAGGGCAAACTCATGGCCTGGTAGGTCAAAAGGGAACAGGCAGGTTTTTGGGTGCTAAAGATATGGTTAAGCCCTGAAACACTAGTGAGGGACCCACACAGTGTAGCAGAAACCTTTGCCACGTATTGTACTCAGATATACTCCCCAGTGGCTACCGCCATGGAAGAGGAATCCTGGAAACGTCTCACTGACATCCACCCCCGATCATTGATCAGACTGACAGGGCACTCTTAGAAAACAAGTTAACTTAGACTGAGATCATACAAGCACTACGGGGCCTGAATCCAGGCAAAGTCATTGGGCCAAACAGTGTGCCAATTGAGCTCTACAAATGATTGGCCTCAAGATTGGCCCCATATTTACTGAGTAAACTCAAGGACTGTTGGTATCTCAGATCACTGCTCATTGACCAACGTTTAGCTACTGTTGTGGTCATACCCAAAGAGGGGAAGCCCCCTGATGACTGCAATGCATACTGGCCTATTTCACTCCTCATTTCTGAGGTCAATATCCTGACCAAGGTGTTGGCTTCCTGCTTACTCAAGGTTGTCTTGTGCACCAGGATCAGTCAGGCTTTCTGCCATGCCGCAGTACCTCTCCTAACTTATGACGCCTCCATGGTGTATTACGTCAGTATGACAACTTCCAGGAAGTTGACCTAGTACTTTCTCTTGATGCCAGAATGGTGGTTGGCACAGTGGAATGGATCTACATGTTCGATGTCTTGCCCAGGGTAGGTTTTGGCCCACGCTACTCTACACAGGTGAGGGCAAATGGGGTACTGTCCCTGGTGTTTTTCGTCTTCAGCATGGCACCCATCAGGATTGCTCCCCATCACCCCCTGTCGACATAAATTTTTGCCCTTGTACTGAAGGCCTTGGTGGGCAGGATCAGACAGGATTCACTGGTCCGTGGTCTACACTGGCAGGATAACTGGGAAGACAGAGTATCATTGTATGGAATGACATCGTGTTATACGCTGCAGACACTGTCAATATACTCTGTAGACTCACACAAATAATCACAACCTTTGGCCGTTACTCTGGATACACGATAGCCGAGAGCCGTGACTGCTATAATAGTCACAGAAGGGTTCGCTTACCTGGGCATATAGATCATCAAGTACCCCCGAGCTATTCTACACTAAAATCTCTTATCACCATGGGATATGCTGTTGCGAAGTTGAACACTGGAGGTCCCTGTCCTGTCTCTTCTTGGTAGAGCAGCCCTTTTTGAAATTATATCCCTTCCCTGGTTTTTATACTTTCTGCAGAACACACCCTACCCAGTGCATGCTTCCTATGTCAAGGCCATCAACAGACAACTCAGGACACTGCTCTGGGATGGGGTCCCAGCCAGAAATGCTCACACAAACTCACCAGGGAGTGATATGATGGGGGAATATCCCTGACTGACATTCAGAAATGCTACTGGGTGGCGCAACTTAACATCATCAACAATTGGGCTCATCTCCCCCCAGATGAACCTGCGTGGACAGATTCATTATGGAATCATTGGGTTATCTTAGGGCTTTCTATGGCTTCCCTAGAAACGCCTTTCTCTTTGGCCCCACCGCTACTGTGGTTACCCTTTGGCATGCAGCTCTGAAAGCCTTGGGATGGCAAGGTAAAATCACACAAGTTACACCCCGATGGAATACTGCGGGATTGGTCACCCTTGGTCTGCAGCCAGTATTCAATGAATGGGACTTAATTGGCCACTCCCGAGTAGGAGACCTTCAGTCCCATGAGGATATTGTCCCTTGGACAGAACTCCAATGAGACTATCAACTAGCCCTTGCTGAGGTTTATCATTATGTCCTGATGCGTCATGCACTAAGGGCAGTATTACCGAAGGGAACATTGCTCCCGAGTCCTCACCTGTGGGAAAAATGGGGTCTTTGGTTGGCAGTCAGATTACCCCCTGTTCAAGCAAGGACCCTCATTCTAGTCAGGGTAAAAGAGAATCACCCTCAGCTAACCCCTGCTTACCTTACCCCTTGGTAGCTTGGCAGAGCAGTAGGCACAACACCAGTTTAGAAAAATAGGAAATATTTATCTAAACAAAACAAGACCAAATCGACAAAGATCCACAATATACAATTCAAATTATCAATTAAAAATCAAAAAAGGGTCTTTAATTGTTTCAAACACACAGTAACATTAGCGTGAAAACGTACCTTGGGTGTGTCAAAAATAACCCCGCACGTGCGAGTGTGCGTCAAAAAAGGCTTGTGATGCGCCGATTCCACTCACGAGTGGGACCGTGCGTCATTTCTCCTTTCAACGGGTTGGGCGCATCGTTCCTTCTCGCCGCAGGAGAGCGATGCATCGATCCGGTCAGCACTCTCGGGTCCAGGCAGGCCTTGCATTGTTTTTACACATCCAGCGGTACTTGCGTCGGAAATCCAGCCGCACGATGATCCGAAAACCACGCAGCGCAGTTACGATCTCCCAGCCTCTGTCAGCAATGCTGGGCGTTGTTTTTCCTGGTCCATGCGTTGATTCTTCGGTCGCGTTTCCGGTGAGCGTTTATTTTCAGCCGCGGAGCCGGTGGCGCTTTGTTTCTTCAGCTGCAGATTGGAGTTGCGTCGATCTTTTCCCCGCACGGCACTCTGTGCGTGGATTTCCTCCTATTAGGCTGCCAGCTTCTCCCTTCAGGTTCCAAGGAACTGGATGGGCACCACAGGGCAGAGTAGGAGTCTCTCCAGAGACTCCAGGTGCTAGCAGAGAGAAGTCTTTGCTGTCCCTGAGACTTCAAACAACAGGAGGCAAGCTCTAAATCGAGCCCTTGGAGAGTTCAAGATGGAAGGCTCACAAAGTCCAGTCTTTGCCCTCTTACTCTGAAAGAAGCAGCAACTGCAGGATAGCTCCACAAAGCACAGTCACAGGCAGGGCAGCTCTTCTTCCTCAGCTCTTCAGCTCTTCTCCGGGCAGAGGTTCCTCTTGGTTTCCAGAAGTGTTCTAAAGTCTGTGGTTTTAGGTGCCCTTCTTATAACCAATTTCTCCTTTGAAGTAGGCCTACTTCAAAGCAAAGTCTCTTCTGATTGTGAAATCCTGCCTTGCCCAGGCCAGGCCCCAGACACTCACGAGGGGTTGGAGACTGCATTGTGTGAGGGCAGGCACAACCCTTTCAGGTGTGAGTGACCACTCCTCACCTCCCTCCTTGCACAGATTGCTCATCGGGATATGCGGGCTACACCCCAGCTCCCTTTGTGTCACTGTCTAGTGTGAGGTGCAACTAGCCCAACTGTCAAACTGACCAAGACAGGGAATCCACAAACAGGCAGAGTCACAGAAATGGGATAAGCAAGAAAATGCCCACTTTCTAAAAGTGGCATTTTCAAACACACAATCTTAAAATCAACTTTACTAAAAGATGTATTTTTAAATTGTGAGCTCAGAGACCCCAAACTCCACATGTCTATCCGCTCCCAAAGGGAATCTACACTTTAATCAGATTTAAAGGTAGCCCCCATGTTAACCTATGAGAGGGACAGGCCTTGCAACAGTTAAAAAACGAATTTAGCAATATTTCACTTCAGGACATATAAAACACATTACTATATGTCCTACCTTAACCATACACTGCACCCTGCCTTTGGGGCTACCTAGGGCTACCTTAAGGGGTGCCTGACATGTAAGAAAAGGGAAGGTTTAGGTCTGGCAAGTGAGTACACTTGCCAAGTCGAATTTACAGTTAAAACTGCACACACAGACACTGCAATGGCAGGTCTGAGACACGATTACAGAGCTACTTGTGTGGGTGGCACGACCAGTGCTGCAGGCCCACTGGTAGCATTTGATTTACAAGCCCTGGGCACCTCTAGTGCACTGTACTAGAGACTTACTAATAAATCAAATATGCCAATCAAGGATAAGCCAATTACATACACATTTTGTAATGGAGCACTTGCACTTTAGCACTGATTAGCAGTGGTAAAGTGCCCAGAGTAAAAAAAACAGCAAAATCAGAGTCCAGCACACATCAACAACCTGGGAAATAGAGGCAAAAAGTTAAGGGAGACCATGCCAAGGATGAAAAGTCTAACATAAGTATTCACCAAAACTATAACTAGAAACTCCGCTAAGTTACATCCTAGACAGACAAAAGTAACATTGAGTGAGACCAGCTATGGTGCTGCCGAAATATTGGTTTGCGCAAAACAGAGACAATAGTTGCTTGGGTTTTACTCTTGTTGGAGCCACATAGCCCTTGCAAATCAGCAAAACTAGCGCCAAGGGAAGCAAAAGAAGCCTTTAACTCGTTATGATTAAGTATACAGACTAAAAAGATTCTGGAAAGAAATATGATTAAAAATATGTTGAAATAATTCTGAAGAGGCTGAAGGTCTTATTTTAACGTTAAACTGGCAGCTATGTGGCACGGATCATTTCTGTTGAAAAGGGAAAGAGGGCCTGGGGGAGGGATGCGGGACAGCAACAATCGCAAAAATGTAAGTACGTGTGTGGGGGGGGAAACATGCCGTCAGCTGAGTGCATACACTGAGACATACCAAACGCAACGCAAACATGTAAATACCATGTGTGGGGAGAAAATAAAAATGCCGTCAGCTGAGCGCATTTAGAATGAACACAACACAAGCTATTCCCGCCCGGCTGGCGGGGTGGCTGACTGTTGCCCTCACCCTCGGGGATCACCAGGGGGAAATTAAGTACCCCTCCAGCACACGGGGGAGGAGGGCGCAAAAAACAATCCAGCCTTCACCCAAGAATCATTACCAATCAGCGCAGCTCCGATATGAAGGCACAGGCAAACATGAGTGTTTTTTAAGAACATGGGAAAAACAAGGTCAATGGAAGGAGTGGATTGACACGGGGAGGGGAGATCAACACGGGGAGGTTATGTATCTCTGCAAGCACGCGGGGGAGAAGGGTGCAGCAGGGGTCTAAGTTGCATTAAAACAAAAAATAACACAATCTCAAAAGAAACAAGGTATAGCACCCAACAACTTGTGCATTCAGAAAAAAAAGAAGTCTCTGAAAATGAACGGATCAAGATAAAAGCAGAATGATAGAGAAATTAGCCGCTGCCCCATGGGCTAAAACAAAAGACGATAGGGAGAAACAAAGAAGGGACATTAACCAATTACAGACCAGGATCCGTAAGGGAGAAGCATAATAACCAATAAAAGTCAATGGCTCACCAGCTGCATACAACAGATCGACAGACAGTGCAAGCTCGACCTAAATTTTATTTAAAAGTCATGAGCTCCTTCAATTAATGTTCCTACAATATGGCTTTTAACCCCTTCGCTGCCAGGCCTTTTCACCATCCTGTGCCAGGCCTTTTTTTGCCTATTTGGGGCAGTTCGCGCTTAGGCCCTCATAACTTTTTGTCCACATAAGCTAACCAAGCCAAATTTACGTACTTTTTTTCCAACATCCTAGGGATTCCCCTGAAGGAGGCCAAGAAATTAGCCAAAATACAGTGAAAATTTCGTTTTTTTCAAAAAAATTGGAAAAAGTGGCTGCAGAAGAAGGCTTATGGTTTTTCCCCTGAAAATGGCATCAACAAAGGGTTTGCGGTGCTAAACTCAGCAGCTTCCCAGCTTTCAGGAACAGGCAGACTTGAATCAGAAAACCCAATTTTTCAACACAATTTTGGCATTTTACTGGGACATACCCCATTTTTGCAATTTTTTGTGCTTTCAGCCTCCTTCCAGTCAGTGACAGAAATGGGCATGAAACCAATGCTGGATCCCAGAAACCTAAACATTTCTGAAAAGTAGAAAAAATTCTGAATTCAGCAAGGGGTCATTTGTGTAGATCCTACAAGGGTTTCCTACAGAAAATAACAACTGAAAAAGAAAAATATTGAAATTGAGGTGAAAAAAACATCAATTTTTCTCTACGTTTTACTCTGTAACTTTTCCCTGCAATGTGGGATTATCGAAAGCAATATACCGTTACGTCTGTTGGACTCCTCTGGTTGCGGGGATATATAGGGCTTGTAGGTTCATCAAGAACCAGAGGAACCCAGAGCCAATAAATGAGCTTCACCCTGCAGTGTGTTTTCATTCTATACCAGGTATACAGCAATTTATTTGCTGAAATATAAAGAGTAAAAAATAGCTATCAAGAAAACCTTTGTTTTTCCAAAAAGGGCACAAGATAAGGTGTTGAGGAGCAGTGGTATTTTGCACATCTCTGAATTACGGGGTGACCATACTAGCATGTGAATTACAGGGCATTTCTCAAATAGATGTCTTTTTTACACACTCCCCTATATTTGGAATGAAAAAATGTAGAGAAAGACAAGGGGCAATAACACTTGTTTGCTAATCTATGTTCCCCAAGTCTCCCGATAAAAATTATACCTCACTTGTGTGGGTAGGCCTAGCGCCCGCGACAGGAAACGCCCCAAAGCGCAACGTGGACACATCCAATTTTTTTAAAGAAAACAGGGGTGTTTTTTGCAAAGTGCCTACCTGTAGATTTTGGCCTCTAGCTCAGCCGGCACCTAGGGAAACCTACCAAACCTGTGCATTTCTGAAAACTAAAGACCTAGGGGAATCCAAGATGGGGTGACTTGTGGGGCTCGGACCAGGTTCTGTTACCCAGAATCCTTTGCAAACCTCAAAATTTGGCTAAAAAAACACATGTTCCTCACATTTCTGTGGCAGAAAGTTCTGGAATCTGAGAGGAGCCACAAATTTCCTTCCACCCAGCATTCCCCCAAGTCTCCCGATAAAAATGATACCTCACTTGTGTGGGTAGGCCTAGCGCCCGCGACAGGAAACACCCCAAAGCGCAACGTGGACACATCCAAATTTTTGAAAGAAAACAGAGGTGTTTTTTGCAAAGTGCCTACCTGTAGATTTTGGCCTCTAGCTCAGCCGGCACCTAGGGAAACCTACCAAACCTGTGCATTTCTGAAAACTAGAGACCTAGGGGAATCCAAGATGGGGTGACTTGTGGGGCTCGGACCAGGTTCTGTTACCCAGAATCCTTTGCAAACCTCAAAATTTGGCTGAAAAAAACACATGTTCCTCACATTTCTGTAGCAGAAAGTTCTGGAATCTGAGAGGAGCCACAAATTTCCTTCCACCCAGCGTTCCCCCAAGTCTCCCGATAAAAATGATACCTCACTTGTGTGGGTAGGCCTAGCGCCCGCGACAGGAAACGCCCCAAAGCGCAACGTGGACACATCCAATTTTTAGAAAGAAAACAGAGGTGTTTTTTGCGAAGTGCCTACCTGTAGATTTTGGCCTCTAGCTCAGCCGGCACCTAGGCAAACCTACCAAACCTGTGCATTTCTGAAAACTAGAGACCTAGGGGAATCCAAGATGGGGTGACTTGTGGTGCTAGGACCAGGTTCTGTTACCTAGAATCCTTTGCAAACCTCAAAATGTGGCTAAAAAAACACATGTTCCTCACATTTCTGTGGCAGAAAGTTCTGGAATCTGAGAGGAGCCACAAATTTCCTTCCACCCAGCGTTCCCCCAAGTCTCCAGATAAAAATTATACCTCACTTGTGTGGGTAGGCCTAGCGCCCGCGACAGGAAATGCCCCAAAGCGCAAAGTGGACACATCCAATTTTTTGAAAGAAAACAGAGGTGATTTTTGCAAAGTGCCTACCTGTAGATTTTGGCCTCTAGCTCAGCCGGCACCTAGGCAAACCTACCAAACCTGTGCATTTCTGAAAACTAGAGACCTAGGGGAATCCAAGATGGGATGACTTGTGGGGCTTGACCAGGTTCTGTTACCCAGAATGCTTTGCAAACCTCAAAATTTGGCTAAAACAACACAAATCTGAGAGGAGCCACAAATTTCCTTCCACCCAGCGTTCCCCCAAGTCTCCCGATAAAAATGATACCTCACTTGTGTGGGTAGGACTAGCGCCCACGAAAGGAAATGGCCCAAAACACAACGTGGACACATCACATTTTTTCATAGAAAACAGTGCCTACCTGTGGATTTTGGCCTGTAGCACAGCCGGCACCTGTGGAAACCTAGCAAACCAGCGCATTTTTTAAAACTAGAAACCCAGGGGAATCCAAGATGGGGTGACTTGCGGGGCTCTGACCAGGTTATGTTACCCAGAATCCTTTGCAAACATCAAAATTTGGCCAAAAAAACACTTTTTCCTCTCATTTCGGTGACAGAAAGTTCTGGAATCTGAGAGGAGCCACAAATTTCCTTCCACCCAGCGTTCCCCTAAGTCTCTCGATAAAAATGGTACCTCACTTCTGTGGGTAGGCCTAGCGCCCACGAAAGGAAATGGCCCAAAACACAACGTGGACACAACATATTTTTTCACAGAAAACAGAGGTGTTTTTTGCAAAGTGCCTACCTGTGGAGTTTGGCCTCTAGCTCAGCCGGCCCCGGGGGGGGGGGGGGGGGGGGGGGGCAGAAATGCTCTAAAATAAATTTGACCCCCCCAACCCCCCCCTGCCCGGGAGCGACCCTTGCCTATGGGGTCGCTCCCCCTGCGTGACATTGGCGCCAAAAAACAAATCCCCGGTGCCTAGTGGTTTCTGTCCCCTTGGGGGCAGATTGACCTAAAATCGACCAATCTGCCACCAAGGGGGGCAGAAATGGTCTAAATACAATTTGCCCCCCAGGGGAGCGACCCTTGCCTGATGGGTCGCTCCCCATCTCTAAAAAAACAAACAAAAAAAAAAAACACAAAAAAAAATTTGCCCTGGCGCCTAGAGGTTTCTGCCCCCAGGGGGGGGCGAAATGGCCTAAAATAAATTTGCCCCCCCCCAATCCTCCCCCCCCTCCGGGAGTGACACTTGCCTACGGGGTCGCTCCCCCTGCGTGACATTGGCGCCAAAAAACAAATCCCCGGTGCCTAGTGGTTTCTGCCCCCTTGGGGGCAGATTGACCTAAAATCGGCCAATCTGACCCCAGGGGGGCAGAAATGGTCTAAATACAATTTTCCCCCCAGGGGAGCGACCCTTGCCTGATGGGTCGCTCCCCACCTAAAAAAAAACAAAAAAACGTTTAAAAAAAAAAAAAAAAAAAAAGATCCCTGGTGCCTAGAGGTTTCTGCCCCCCCTGGGGACAGATCGGCCTAATAATAGGCCGATCTGCCTCCAGGGGGGGCAGAAAAGGCCTTCCCGAAAAAATGCCCCCCCTGGGAGCGACCCTTGCCCAAGGGGTCGCTCCCTTATGACAATTTCAGAAAAAAAATCAAAAATCCCTGGTGTCTAGTGGGGTTTCAAAAGCCGGATTGCAAGCAATCCAGCTTTTGAAACCCTGGGAGAGACTTCAAAGGGAAGGAAATACATTTCCTTCCCTTTGAAGCCCCTCCGGGCCTCCCCCAGTGATTGAAAGAGAAATGCTTTGCATTTCTCTTTCAATCGCGCTGGAAGCTGAGCTTCCAGCGCGATGGGAGAGGCCCCTGTGACAAATCAGCGCGCGCTCGCGCGCTGACGTCACAAGGGGGGTGGGGGGAGGCGGGGTGGAAGGGGAAGGCTTCCCCTTCCATCCCCGCCTTGGGGGGAGGGGGGTGCACGGGGGGGCGCGCTAGCGCTCCCCCAAGTTCCCCTGTGCCTTGGACGAGGTGACCTCGTCCAAGGCACAGGGGAACTGTAGCCTTGGACGAGGTCACCTCGTCCAAGGCACAGAAGTGGTTAAAACAGGAATGAGATATTTGAAACACACACCCGCTGCACAAAATGGTGGTCGCAGCATGGCTAGCAAACAAAGAGGCTTAAAGATAAAATGGCAACCACACACACACACACAGACTGCACAAAGGGTTGCTGCTGCATGACCTGCAAAGGAGGCATGGAGGGCAATGAAAAAGTGGTGACCTATAAAAAAACACACACTGGCTACACAAACTGGGCACTGTCGCATGGTCAGCAAAAAGGAGACATGGGAAACAAAGAACATGGTTACCCTACCCAACTCCCCTCCGCCTAAACAAATCGTGTTCACATTGTAGTAAAAGGATTGTGCATATATATATATATTATTTACACAATATGTCTGGGCCTACACATGGGACTGCCCTTTACCCAGTAAATTAGCAATGTTATGAAAGAAAATTAAATACAATTTTAAAATTCCCCAAATACAAACAGCCCAAGTCAATGTCAATTTCAAAATCTGTTAGCAGAAAATACAGTGAAACACAATCCCAACAAAGGCACACATACACAATCTCACAGAAAATGGTGGGCAGGCACATGAGGAAGAAGGGAGCTGAGAACAAAAGAACATGTCAGGATACATGGATCTGGACTCCAGGAGCCACCTCATCCCTCCCACCAACGGGCAGATGCAGACAAAATATAACCTACATTTTGCATTTAATACAAAGTCATCAACAAGCTCTTAAAATGATTAAAAACATATAGCACAGAAGCAATAAGAATATGAAAAATACATTAAAATACATTAAAATACACCCAAGGTCTACTGCAGGGAAGACTAGGCCCCAAACAGTAAAACCACACAGTAACACAACTGTACAAAATTAAAGAAAAACTCACAAGAACATGGATATTATAACCCGGACCTCTACGAGCACAAGATTGTGCAAACATTATCCCGTAAGAACAATAATAGTCATGTCTCTCCTCTTTCAAGGGTGTGGATGCAGCAGAGATTGCTGACTAAAAGAGAGTGATGCTTTTCCTCCAAAATTCAAACACAAAAATGACCAACGGCTGAACAAAGTAGAAAGTGCTGGTTCAAAAAGTGTCCTGAAATTTGGCTCCTGGAGAAGCCATACTTATGCTTGGCACAAGCTAGTGGTTGGGGTGACTCTTGTCCTCTCCCTCAGGTATGGGTAAATGTTCCTAGGACCAACCCTACCCATTATGTCAGGGTACATTCAAGCTGATGAAAGTCTTGGGCCATACTAAACTTTGCCTCTGAGGGCTGGGTGAGTGTGTGTAATTATTCTTCTAGCTGGTCCCATTACCGATCTACAGTATTAGTACTTTACTGCGTACTCTGGTTTTCTACATAGGACACTAGGCCTGCCACACTGAAAAGAGTTTTTGGGTGCTAGTCACTGTAAATATATGTTAACATTAGATTTCTACATGTCCTACTTCGAAATACCATACACCCCACCTTCTGGGATACATGGCTTACATAGAGGAGACTTATTAACATTATTAACATCACAAGGAAGGCTTTTAGCTGTTAAAAAAGGGTTATTTTGACAATCGCTGTACAAGTTTTGCACTGTTACAGTCATGCTGCGATGGAAGGCATGAAGCTATGTATGCACTGCCACAATAGTGGATGGTACAATAGTTTTTGCTTTACACTAGTGCCATTTAACTGCCAGACCTTTAGGTACATTTTTGTACCATATACTAGGGTACATATAGGCATGTTAACTATACCAGTTGGGAGTATGTAAATCTGACCATGTTTAAAGGAAGATCACATACTACTCGTTAGCAATGGGTAAAGTGTATAGAGCTGTAAAGCCGTTAAAAATATAGGGTCCCGTAAAATGCGAAAAGATCTGTGCTTACAACACAGAAAGGTGGATTTTCTACATATGTGATGCAACAAAAGCACAAGGAAATTTTGTGCAGCATTCAAGGAATCTCCGCTTCGGGTTGTCTTTGATTTTCACAGGAATATGTAGTGCACATATGTGATCTTGAATAATTATGAATGGGCTCTGGATGTCTGTATGCATTGGATGGATGTTTAGCAGCTCACTGGGGATACCTAGCTTTGAGTATGGTATATGACGAAAGTGCTAACTCCTGATGAAGGCTATATAGCAGAAATGGTGTATCTACACAACAATATTTAGAACTATATTGATAACATTAGGTTGTGAAAGAGTAATCCAAAATTATAACTAGGCCAGGGGCCAAATTAAAATTATGCTGCCATAAATCACTTAATTTAAATTGATTTTGGAATTATGGTTGTTACACAAAATTCCCTGAATCATGCTGTCACCTCACATCATGTAATTACACAACCTTTAACACAAAATTATAGTACGGTAGCACAGAAACATCACAAACCTCCAGAATGCAAGTGGCTCCTTTTCCTACAGCAATTGTGGTTTTCACTCTATACAAATGCAATCTTATATTAAAACTTAACACGAGGACTCATTTCTTTCTAAAATATGGTGCTACATCACAAATATGTAGTACCATGTAACTATACGTAATTTCACATAATTACAGAAAAGCAAGTTATGCACATTTCCTATACCCCTAACTATAAGTATGGAAATTTGAATAATGGTTTACAAGAAGCCTTTATTGCCCAAGTAATATGGCAAAAATATTGGTGACTTGACATTTGGTAAAAATTGATAAGTAATTTTGAGGGCACTAAGGTAGGCAACTCCTTCTTAGACAGTTTATGTATTTATGGCGACGAAGTCGTGCAAAAAGCAGTACAGATTATATGATGTAAAATGTTTTTATAGAAATCCCAAAAAATATATTTTCAAAATAATAAAGTTGTTTCACTAATAAATTGTGTATTGATTAATGTATAAGGATCATTACCTGGAATATTGTGGTGGAAAAAAATGCATTTTTTGTATTGTTGTTTGTCTTGTGTGAGTTTCCTTCCTAATACTTATTAAGGGTATCTCCTTGTGCATAATATTCTAAGATGGCCATTTAAACAATAATTTCTTGTTTCACACAGTGAGGAATGCCGTTAAGCACTGTCAGGGGCTGGGCAATGTAATGACCCTCCTGGTGATTACATGAAGTTAATTACATCAGCGAGTCCCATACTTCAAAGCAATTTTCTCAGCAGGGGAATTTGTGTGTGGCACCTCCCTACTAGAGCTCCAGAAGCACATTGCACTCCAATGTGGCACACAGACTTTAGAGCTAGGGAAGTTCCCTTCATGTGCATTGCCAAGGGTCCTGGCAATGTATTTACCTTAATGCAGATAGCATTAAGGGCCAGATTTATGGAGCCCTTGCACTGGCCCAGCGCCACATTAGTGTCATTTGTTTTACACTAATGTGACGTTGGAAAGGGGAAAACACTGCAGCATATTTACAAAGTGGCACAATGCTTGCATTGCGCCACTTTTTAACCCCTTGCGCCACATTATGCCTGCGCCAGGAATAATGTATGCAAGGGGGGCATTCCAGCGTTAGGGGGGGGCATAAAAATGGCGCAAAGGAATCTATGAGATTCCTTTGCACCATTTGTATTGGCATTTGTTAACGCCTGCTAAGTGCAGGTGTAAAAAGTTAAAGAGAGGCTCCCATTAATTACACTGGGCCTCTGGATGTTTTGCAGGATTATCGTCAACATTTTTTACAGTAATCCTGCAAAGCGCCAAACTAGCATAAAAAATGATGACGCTAGTCATCCTAACTACCGCCATGGTGCACCGTGTTGTAAATACGGCGCTACCATGGTGGCGTTAGGGGGAGCGCAAGAAAAGTGGCGCTGCACTAGGTGCAGCGGCACTTTTCTTAAATCTGCCCCTAACTTCTATACATTTATCGGCCCCCCACACTGCATCTAAAAAAACAATTGTACATTTGTCTTTGTTTCTGCCCACAGAGCAGCGGATAAGCCTCAATTCCAATCGGCAGATCGAAAAACAGAGGAAATTTCTGAGTTTTGCTTATAGCACTTCAATTTGCCCAGGACTAGTTATATCTGATAAACATAGATTACACTCAGGTGCCCCCCAGGCTCATGGATCATTAACGCAGCAGCTGCAACAGAACATAAATAGGGTTTTGAGATCCCTGATCACCTTCGCTAGTTCCCATTCCCTGTTGTCCTCAATCTCCTAATAGCAGATTGGAGGCTTTTTAGAGA
The DNA here is from genome assembly GCF_031143425.1 of Pleurodeles waltl. Lineage (NCBI taxonomy): Eukaryota > Metazoa > Chordata > Amphibia > Caudata > Salamandridae > Pleurodeles > Pleurodeles waltl. Next base: position 1,211,471,258 of record NC_090437.1, read on the forward strand.
CTAGGTTGCAACCCTCAAGTGAATAATTTATTTTGTATATAGTCCGGCGTACCACACACATCCCATTCTTAAGCAATGCAAATGATGTGTGATACTGACCTTAGGACGATGGAAGGCTGAGCTGGCCTGATTGGGATTTTTACTCAAGAGTATGAACATGAGTGTGCGAAATTTACATAACTTGCTTTCATGTAAATCTATGAAATTACGCAAATTTACATATAATAAAATTAAATGCAAATCCATCATCTAGGGCCACATATACATAGGTTTCATTTTGTGAGTTCCTAATAGCGAATCTTTGTGATTCGCTATTAGGAAATCGCAAACAACTATGTACTAATGTGTCCTTGACGCATTTAGGGGCATATTTATGAAAAGTGGAGCTGCACATAGTGCAGCGCCACTTTTCTTGCACCCCTTAGCACCTCCTAACGCCACCATGTGTGCACCGTATTTAATATATGGTGCACCATGGCGGTAGTTAGAGAACCAGCATCAGAATTTTTGATGCTAGTTCAGCGCTTTGCAGGATTAATGTCAAAAATGTTTATGCTAATCCTGCAAAGCACTCAGATGCCCATTGTAATCAATGGGAGGTTCCTCTTATCGCCTGCTCATTGCAGGCATTAAAAGCGCCATTTCTGTGCACCATTTTTTGGCCCACTAATGGGGGAATGCCCTCTTTGCATACATAATGCCTGGTGAAGGCATAATGGAGCGCAGAGGGTTACAAAGTAGCGTAATGCATGCATTGCGCCACTTTGTAACTATGGTGCTGCATTTTTGGCCATCTAACGCCACATTAGTGAAAAAAAATGACGCTAATGTATTGTTAGAATGGAGCGAGGCCCTCCTAAATCTGGGCCTTAGTGATTCCTAATGGGGTCGCAATTGACATACCTCATTAATATTCATGAGGTAGGTCCCAACTAAAAACACTGGGATGGTGCCCTGCTGGGACAGTAGACCACCATGCCTGTGTTTGCTTTTAAATAAAGCAACTTTTTTTTGCGTTTCAAAAAGAAATATGAAAGGTTTTAGTTTCTTTAAGAGTAGCCAGTGTTTCGTGGAACCACTGCCTGCCCTTAAAAAACGTTTTTACATGCATTTACAAAAGGGAAGGGGTCCCTTGAGGACCCCTTCCCGTTTGCGAATAGGTTATCATCAAATTGAATTTGATGATAAAAAGCAAACGTTTTACAACCGCATTTTAGTCGCAAAACATTCATATATACCACTGCGAGTCGCTATTTGGAAGGGACTCCCTTAACAGGCCCCTTCCTAATACTGAATCCTTAACCTTTTTTGTGATTTAGTAATAGGTTACTGAATCGTAAAATAGGTTTTGTTGAAATGCTTTTTTCAAGTTGCAAACGGGTCGATTCTGCAAATCTGCGAATTGGGGTATTTTGTGGCTAAACGATTGCCACCCCTGGAAGTTGATAAATTGATATCTGTGTGACTACTTTTAATGTAAAATAACAAGTTGAGTACTTTCAATTGAATGAATGAATGAATGGGAGACGCATGCTGATCCCAGAAAGAGTTGTGAGAGAAGCCACACTTTTGGGATCAGTATGCTTGTGTTACAGAACCCTGTCATGCCACATCTAAGATATTTTATGTTGTTTTATGTACCACAGTCTACATTTCCAGCTGGTGTTAGCATTCTAGAATTTCCTCTTCTTGTATCTCTCTGCTACACCATGCTAGAATTATGTTTAGCTTGTTTTAACTTGTTTAAGCGGTTAATGTTGTCAAGACTTACTGAAAGACTTACTGAAAGGCCTATAAATATTTTGTCACCTGGCAATTACCTTGACAATTACCTTGACAACTTCATTCTCATTTTGGAAGAAGTAATAAACAGCAAGAAAAAAAGAAAATGTGTAAAGACACAGAGAGGTAATTGCCACCTTGCAGTTAGAGCATAATGTGACATTTTCTGATGCATTGAAAAAATCAACCTCTTCGGTTTGCTGTTTTCTGTCCGGATTGTGGACTACTTTTTATCTTTTTTCGCAGCGCTATCTTGCTTGGAAGAAGTCGAGCGCTTTGCATGACATCGACCCTGTTACATAGTTACTTTTGCCGATAGGTTTTACTACGAGTGAACTGTAGCAGTGCGATCGCGCTCTTTTTTCCATTTAATGTGGCAAGAAAAGTCCGGTTGGGAGTTTACAACTGCTGATAGCTCTAACTCGGAGAAATGCGAAACTGTTGCATTACAAATGCTTGTTTTATAGCTGTGCAGATGTATCAGTAACCTATGCAGTGCGAAATGGACTATGGGTGCAGTTAAATAGGTCAGTGCATTTCCAACAAACACTGGCAAGGATAACCGGTGTGGCTATCATGTGCCAACTCCTACAAGCACAGGCATGCAGACATGAGCACAAAGTGTGACTGTGGAACCTGTTTCTTTCTGTGCTTCCTGCCTGTGTCCTCTGTTTTAGCTTGCAACCGTGTGCTACTGCTGTGTTTTTTACTCTCCAAGGTTTCAGAGCCTGTGCCGTGCAGCACTGCAAACCTGGCGGATAAGAAATAGACACAGGAGGCACAAAAAGACACAGATTGCACAGAGGTACAACACAAATAGTACATGCACATTTATGAAAACCTGAGTTTCCTGAGTTTCTCAATCTACTGTCTTTTCCAATGCTTGTTTCGATTTAAATTTTAACAATAAGTTTATTAGACAATATGATTTATCTACCAAACATTACAATGAGAACACACAACTATATATCTTAAAAAGTTAAATACAATAACCAGTGATCTTATCAAGCTGAACTTAAAGAACATAAATAGTTTCCCAGCCTGACTAAATACAGATACCTCTGTAAAAATCAATCTATCAATCGATGGATCGTATCACACCTCATACATACATCACAGGCATACTTTGCAGAATTTACATCAATCAAAATACAAAATGTTGCCTCATGACACCAAGTCTAAACAGTTATAAATCACCTGTTAATTGACTTGTCTAAGTACATGAAGGGCTCAGAATCCCCCCATGGCTTCCAAGGTAACAAAATATATTTTGTGTCAATTGGTAAAGAAGGAACACTTGCAGAGCTCTCAAAAACAGTTCTGTTAGGAAAAGGAGACCAATGGCTAATTGACCCATACTCACTTTAAAGATGCTATAATAACTGAATCTTGTCAAGGACACCACAAGTCTAGTATGAATGAGGAGGCTATGCCAATAGAGTAGGAAAGCTTCACATGGAAAGCTAAATCCAATCCAGGAAAACACCTAAAAGCCCATATGCTGCCTGGTAAAGTCCAATAGTATTATTCAGTTCCCTATGAATCGATTGGATCAATGATCCAGGGAGCGCGCTGAAAAGGTGTCCAGTTCAATGTGGCCCACAATGGCCACTTCAATCCAAAACATATTGTTCCACACCATAAAATACCCATGAAGCCATTTTCCCTAAATACATTGCGGGCAAAACTCATTAACCCCGCAATTGAAGACAAAATTTGCAGATTGACGGATAGAAAGTGATTTTTCCAAGTTAACTTGGGTGTAAGTGTTAGAACCAAAAATGCAGTGCCGGTTCCTCTGTGGCAGCGGAGGAGCGTCGCCCCACTTCACTGCTGTGCAGAAAACGCCATAAATAAAATGGTAATAAAATAGTTTTATTACCATTTTATTTTTGATGCTTTCTGCCAGCAAACAAAGTGCGAGGGCAGGGCCGACCAGTGCCTCACTGCTGCCAATCAGTGGCCCCTTTTGTTTGAAGTGAGCATGATGGTTTGGCCGGCTACCTTGCTACGGTCAAACCGACATGCACATTTCAAACCTCTCCAACTTGGCTGTCTTGAACAGCTGGGTTGGAAAGGCATTCAATGCCTTTTGGAGTGTGGAGCCGGCCCACTCCAGCCAATCAAGGCACTTTTTTCATGCAGCTTAGTACCATGAAAAAAGTGTCTTGATTGGATGAGGAGTTGACTGTGGGCTTTGTGCTCTGAGAACATGCTGTAGAATGAGGATGTGCTGAAGGACATAGAGTAAGATAAGTGTTTTAAAAAAAAATTATTTATATTGGTGTGCATGTTATGTGTGTATGTTATGTTATGTGTGTTTGGTGTCGTTTTTTGCGCCTTTCCAATTTATTTTGCTGCCAGCTGCCATTGCAAATATGTATATGTGTAAACACGTTCTAAGCTAGTACCATTCAATTTTCAAACAAACTCAGCCTTCTTCAGCGTTTGATTGACAACAAGCAGTGTCTTTGTTTTTTCCACATTTACAAAAGATGGTTTAACCATCCCCAACTGCATTCATTTTGTGCTTAAGCCCAACTGCATTCATTTTGTGCTTAAGCCCAATGGGGTGAAATAGAACAAAACTGAGTCATCCGCACAAAGGAAATAGGGTATGTGAGATCAATGCATTCTGTTTAATTAATCATGTTAGGGGAAGATTGATATGGTTCATAGAATACTCCATGGGTCTGTCTCGATGCAATTTGCAACAAGAGTCTGTGTAGAAAATCAAGTTTTAAAAATTGATTTGTAAAGTGTACCCTGCACTCTCTCTCCTCTACCGCTCATTGCATTGAAGTGTGGGTCAAATTTTTAAAACACCAGCGAGGCATACAAAAGACCTGTGCCTTCACAACTGAGTGACAATACAGATGTTCACAAAGACGGAATTCATAAGCTATATTGTAAGCGAGTTATTAATTCATCATCATAAACTTTATTTTGGCATATGCCATAAAAACAATATAAAGTCACATAAAAACATAAAACAGTACCTAAATATTATATGTTGAAACACTTAAAATCCACTTCCAGAGCAGAATTAATACACACAGACCCACTTTATCACAATAAAGCAACATTTTATAAGTGCATACTACCTAAAACCTATTTTATTGCATTCCTGTCAACTTTCCTCTATTCATAACCCCTTTGTATAACCATTCACATATACAGCAAAAAGCTGCAAACAGTAAAAACTAATCATTGTCTAACATCTCTTTTTAAAATAGAGAGGGCTACTTGGTGTTCCTTAACACCTAAAAGTCGGCAGGCAGGAACTATCGAGTTTCTCCTCCCCTTTAGATATACCGGACAGAAAAACAAAACAGAATGATCTTCTGTTTCCTTGCCAGCACCACAACAGGGACAGTCACTCCCACCTGAAGCCATCCTACAGCAGTGGCGTAGCGTGGGTTGTCAGCACCCGGGGCAAGGCAAGTAATTTGCGCCCCCTAACATGGGGCAAGGCAAGTAATTTGCACCCCCTAACCCGTGGATTTAGTCTCTTCCAAGATGTTGCGCCCGGTGCGGCCGCCCCCCCCCCTGCACCCCCATGCTACGCCACTGTCCTACAGGACCATTTGGCAGTAAAAGTTGCAATTGGTAGTGTACCATACCTAAACAGCAGGTATAACTTCCTTGCTGGGGTGATTCAACTGCATCTAAAAAGTCTTCTAAATTGAAGTTATCTTTCAATTGAAGGATGCGATCAGTCAAGATATCACCAGGAATAAGGCCACACGGTAAGACATGGTTTCAAAAATGTAAACGTGGACTCAACCCTGTGTAAATATGGCACAGAGAAGACAGACATAATTTAGCTGAATGTGTACAGCATTTAGCTGTTACACAAGAGTTAAAGCCAAAGCACGACACAATAAAAAACACACACCTAATTTTTTTAAAAATAGAAACATTTAAGAACAAAAGTATATTAAAATGTCAAAAGTGCAATAAACTTTTAACAAAGTAAGGAATACAGACACAATAAAATGTAAAGCGCAAATTCAAAGTTACTGGTTTGTGGTTGACCAGGACATAGGTGTGATTTTAGGCTGATCATGATGGAATGTGGGTCAGATGCACTGAACAGGTCTTCTTCTTCAAAGATTTTACCTCATGGTTTAGAATCTGAAATGGAAATTGTAATCCTTTAGTGTGACAAGGCTACATGCTAAATCTGATCAGGTCTTCTCAAAGCTGGATATCCGCTGGATGAGGTCCTGCTGAAGCTATTAGTTTTGGATGGAAAAACTCAGAGCAGGAGAATTTCACAGCGGAGTCCTCGTGTAAGAGGAAACGTTTATACCTTTGCCCAGAATAAAAGTTCTACCTTTAGACTTAGGGGCCTATTTATGAGAATGTGATGCAATGCAGCGCAGCAAGTCATCTTGCTGTGCTGTGCAGCGCTGCATCACAAGGAAAGGGCAGGAATGTGCTGTATCCTCTGTGGTTGCGCCCTTTTGGCAGCCCAGCGCCACTGCAGGCACCCTTGCACTATTGTGCAAGAAGGGACATCATTCTGCACAAAGACAATCCTAAGAGTCATATTCCTCTTTCTATGTGTCCTGCAAAATGCAGCACACATGGGAAGAGGAAGTAACAAGGAGAAATAAAGATATTTCATTTTGTTATGCCTCCCCGGAGAAGGTATATTTTTTGTGCATTCCCAAGTCACCACTTCTGGTAAATCTGTGAATGTATCGAAAACCTTGTGAGTTGTGTAGGAACACCCACACAATGCCCTTGGAGTGTCTTACTAGGGCAGAAAAAGGCAATGCAGCGATTTGCAGTGTGTTGTTTTACACCAGATTTAAGGAGCCACTCAGGGCTACCCAAATGGCCTAGCGTTGCTTCATAAATCACATGTAAGGTTTGTTCTGCACATGTATCACATTGCTTGGTGAATATGTGATGCAAACCAACTCATAAATATGCCTCTTCATCTCTTTTTTGAAGCTCAAAATCCTCCAGCAGGCAAGCCTGGAAGCTGCATTTGACTAAGGGCCTCATTACGAGTTCAGTAGATGGGATGACCCATCCGCCAAACATCCGAAGGGGAGGTTGCCGCCTTACTAGCTACCTCCCTGCCTAGCCCATTGCAACTTTCCAGTTGGGCTGATGGGTGGAAACCAAGGTTTCTGTCCCTCAGCCCAGCGGGAACGTGGTGGCAGTGGCAAGGCTGCCACCCGCAGATGGCACCAGCACCCTATCAGTGCTCACTGTCTTCACAGCACACAGTGAGCATTGCAAGGATGCTGGGTAGGGGGACCGTTTCACTGCCCATGCCAAGTGCATGAGCAGTGCAGGGGCCCCCCTGTGTTGTACCTGCATCTGTACTCCGCCAGCCTTTTCATGGCCGTGATACTGCCATGAAAAGGCTGGTGGAGAACCGGGTCATAATCAGCAGCCCTGCCGGATTTGAAATCCTCCTCCATGTCAGCCCAGATGGCGGTAGGTTGGCGGGGCTGTCCGCCCACCTCTTAATGTGGCAGTAAGCCCTCCACAAATGCGGTGGTCCGACAGCCAACGTGAACACTCGTAATCAGGCCCTCAGTCTTCTCAAGTCAAAATCCTTTGCCGCTAAGTCCCCCTGATGCTCTGGGAAGCTTGGTAGTCCCAAAAAAGTTTGTAAATATCAACTTTTCTGAATTTCTGGGGCATCTCCTCTTGGTCACTTCTAGGGCTCCCAATTGTGTGAATAAAGCATTCTTGTTTTGCACTACATGATTGGATGTTTTGTATTTTGTATTTTTCATATTTTCATGATAGGCAAGCAACAAGATTGAACAAGTTACAGCTTCTAGTATAATAAACATGCAAAACTGTGCTTTGTTAATAACTGTACATACTTGGTCTTCTCACTACCAATACTATGATTTGTAAGCAAGATGTCTAGAAAAAAACGTTAATAAATATTAGACACAATGTTATTATGCATTTGTATACCATACTTAACCTACTATTGTGAACCTACAATACCTATCAACCATATCTACTTTACCATATCAACCTGCCTACCCTATTTAACCCTCATATCTTACCTATCCACTAAATCCAACCTATCAAACTGACCTATCTACTTTATGTATGAAGCCTACCTACAATACCTACCTTCCAACCCTAGATGTACTTGGCTATCATAACTACTGTACACATCAGCCATACTTTCTATATTTATTCTACCTTATCTACTCTGGCATAACTAACTTACTTTACTTGCTCATCATATATACCCTATCAAATCTAACCTAGCTATCATACCTACTCTAACATATCTGGCCCATCATACCTACCTACTATTCCAACCAAACCCTCCTCCCATACCGACTTACCTACTATACATAACCTACTGTATGCCCCTTCCATACCAAAACTATCATAACATACTTACCTACCATACCTAACCTGCCATAACTATCATACTCTACCGAAGATACCATATCTAACTAACCATACCAACCTACCATATGTGCTATACCTTACCTACATATCATACCTACATTACATTACCTATAATCTAATATACATAGAAAAGTGGGAAAAAACGTTTTAATTGTTACATTACTTAACTCTTAATAATAAACCCACATTATATATGTTTATCACAAAATATATATTTTAACATTTTGGTGTACCTCATTATTGTAGCAATCGCTTTGAAAAATGTGTAGTATTTGTAGGAAATGTAAGAAGCTGTCTATATTTTATAACAAGATAAGAAGAACCTCCATATGTACCTTGTAGTAGATGTAAATTACATACAACATATGTAGGCTGTTTCCTGGAATTCTTTTGTGGGAACAGAGGCAATTTGATTGTTTTGTAGTTGAAATATATTCAAAACAATTACATAAACTCTTTGCAATTGTGTAAATTGAACCTGTGTGAAACATAAATAACATAGGTTTATTACCGAGATCAAGAAATCTATTATAGGTGAAATATAGTTGAAATCTAATCACTCTAACTGAATGAAGAAGCGTAGAACAGTAAATAAATGGTGAGTAACTATGTGACCTTCAGGCTTGTAGAAAAAGAAAGCCACCCAGACTTCAGTGTGGATGAACCATTGGTGGGATTCTCTTTTGTGACTATGAGAGAGATTGACCATGGTGTCTCCATACTGCTTATGGAACCATAAATGTATTAGATGTAGTGGGACATACCACACACAGTATATATTGCTATTTTTTTTATTGCAAACTCAGTTATACTGTATCAAGGTACTGTACACAAATGTGTAAAAAAGATATAGAATTGTGTATAGTAATTTGGGAGTAAACCCAGGTTGGGTCGAAGGTGGGTACTCAGAAGCAGTTCCGCATAAAGCAAAAGGTTTATCTTTGGAGAAAAAGGCCTTCGTTAGCATTATCGCATGGATGTTATTCTGCCAGGAAACCCACCTAATATCTGCACACATCATGGGGGAGAGAATGTGTGTGTGTGTGTGTGTGTGTGTGTACATGCAAGTGTCCAGTCACTCATGCCATACAAAGGAGTTAATTGATAAGCACAATAAAACTGTACAAGAGAATGTGGCACATGTTTCTCCCATGTCTTCCAGTTTGTTACAGGAACTGAGAAAAAGGGGTTTAATTTTAAATCACTGGAGCTGAGCTGTGAGCACTCTGAGAGTGTCATGATCCCAAATAAGCTTAGAGAGGAATGTAGAGGTGAGCTGGCTGTACAGGCTGTAATAAAAGGAAATAAAATCATACTACAAAATTCCTTAATACACTTCCACTGCAGGAATATTTGCAGTTATGCCTCATCCACAATGGTGGTCACTGTGGAGGATTATGCTATTAAGTGTAAGTGAAACTAAAATGAAATATTGCTAGATTTGGAAATCTCATCTGACATGATTTCATGGTAGCTGCCATCTTGAATGTTCAATAGAAAAGGAAGTGAAGTGAATCAAATCACTTCCTAAACTCATGTTATGTTAAAAGATTTGTAAAGCACATAGCTGCCACATCAACAGGACTTTCCAGAGCTGGATCCAGAAAAAAAAGAGATTGCAACTGCTAGCATCCTAAAGGGGTGGGCGGAGGCTTAGAGGAAAAAAAGCCATTTCTTAAGAGATTTCCTGAAAAGCAGGTAGTTCTGAGTGTTCTTGATAGGGAGAGGCAGTGATTTCCAGAGAAATTGAGCCAGGGCACGGAAAGAACAGCCACCTGCTCTTACTTTCTGACTCAAGGAATAATAGCAAGGTAGAAGTCGGCTGAGCACAAGTACTGTGGGGGCTGGTAGGGTGAGAAGAGGTTGTGCACAGTGGAGGCCCCCTGGACGTGCAAGATCTCATGGGCAATGCACAGGGTCTTAACTTGAAGTGCGTGTCCACAGGGAGCCAACGCAGCTTCAGAGGAAGGACAGAGGAGGACTAGAATTTAGGAAGGGAAAATAGCAGCCTAGCTGCAGTGTTTTGGGCTAGCTAGAGTCTTCTAACAATAGATTTGTTAGCTCCTAGATACACAGTGTTACCGTAATCGAACCAGGACAGAATTGCCGCCTGGATAATGGTTTGATGGGTACACGAGTCATAAAGGCCCAGGGTGAGTTTAAGGTTTATAATGAGCCCAAAACAAGTGCCAACAGCAGACTTCGCTTGAACTTCAAAGACCAAGGTGTTATTCATCCACCCATTTTGATGGAGGACTTGGGCTTGAGGGGTGCCCAGGGGAGGCAGGCCACCAATGGTCGCACCAAGCATAGGCATGTTTGCCTAAAAGAAGTATTTCAGTTTTATTTGCATTCAGGCAAAGATAGTTGTTGTTCATCCACTCTGCGAAGAGGGTCTTGTTGAACGAAGGGGCACCATGTTTATTCTTAACAGAGATTTGTCTGAAAGGGATGAAGACACCTGAGGCTGAAGTGAGCCAAGATTCCAGGGTGTTGTTTGCTGTCTCAACATTAGGGGCCTGCTGAGGATGGCTTGCTTGAATCAAACTCCCAAGTTTTTGGAGATCTAGCTTATGCCAAGAACGTTTGAGGATAGGATGGGAAACTGGTGTGTATGTTTGGCGAGATAGGTAGATGAACAAAGAGATCTTGTAATGGTCTGTCCAGGTCACAGGTAAAGGAGTTGCCACCCATAAAAAGTTAAGATTAGAAAAGACCTGATGTAGAAGGTAGCCAACACAGTGTCTGGCTCCAATGACTAAATTAGGTTAACTGTATAGCAGCAAGGTCGTCTGTGAAGTCACTAATATCGCTGTTGTGGGTGCCACTGGAATCTTGGAAACCCTGGAGTTTTTCATGTGGCCTTGTGTGTCTGCTTCTCTTCACACTACTGCTGGTCTTGAGAGTCTAGTAGGAGGGTCCTGAACTTTAAAAATCTCTTGCAAAGATTTGCTTGGTACTCTATTCACACCACAGGAGGAACATTGCTGAACTAGGAATTCTTTTATAGAAGCTAAAGACCGAGGTTTCTGCATATTTTGTTAACTTTAGTGGCTTGTGGGTGGCATGGCAAGATGGCCGACAGGACATGGTTGCTGGCAGCTCTTGTCCTGACTGACCTAATCCTACATAATCCAGTTGCCCTACTGATGCATTACAACGGTGGTCCAGAGAATTTGGTGCACTGGAGGCCCTGCTGGATGTGGGCTGCTGAAACTATTGAGGCCTTAGTCACAGAAGATGACATGTGGAGTTGGGTTGGCTGTTCTGTGGCCTGGCAAAGCCTAGCTGAGTCATGGCGCTGGAGGTGAGACCATCAGTGGTCCGATCATGTTGCAGCTGGGGGACTGCACTGGAGACTGCAGTGAGCGGCTTCGGGCTCCCAGTTCCAGAGTGGGGTGGCTGGAGCAGGTGCGCCCCGGGGAGGAGGCAGAGATGGTCATAGGCCCGCATGACGGAAGGAGAAAAAATGGATGTTTTTACTCAGGTGGTGGCACAAGAGATTGTGGGACCCGGAAGAGGTAAGGGACTGTTTTCCAATGCTCATGGAGCATCAGAGTCATCCTGGCTGGCTGCAGCGACGGCTGGATCATGGACTCCAAGCCCTGGTGGACAGAGGGGGTCCCGGCCACATGTGCATGGGTGACTGGGACTTGGCACCTGGTGGGTCTGCAGGCCACAGCTTCTGAAAGTGGAAGTAGGTCCAGAGGGGAGTTGCACCTGCTGGACTCCGGGCATGTCAGCCGATGGGACAGATGAAGAGTGAGTGAGGAGTGAGTGCTGGGGGCCCTCGTGGACTCCGCTGGGCACGCTGCCAAGCCTTGAAGAGTCATCACCAACAACAGGTAGGAACTCTGGGCGGCAGGAGCAGGGTACCCAGGGGATCCTGCCCGGGGCAAACATAAAGGTGCAGTTATGTAATGTAGAGACTGGAAGGAGAGCCCTGGTGACTAGCTCTGGCTCCTGCAGCATGTGCCCCTGACTGTGTGGAGACTGGATGGGACCCTGGCTGGTGTGGGCCTAGCATCAGAGGTGATATCTTTGCTGCCCTGCCTGTGCTTCTGGGGGCCTCTGCTGTGTCATTTTCACACCTTGGTGGCCCCTGCTAATACCTTGGAATGCACTGCTAGGGTGCTTGGTGCCTGCTGGGGATGATCCTTGTTGGCATGGTAGCTTATTCTAGCCCACTGGGAGCAGCGTACTTGTGAGGGCCGAGCTGTGGCTCTCAAGGCAGTGACCCACGGGGAAAAAGTAGCCTGCACAATCGCAGTCCTGCAACACTATCAGGCAGTACATCACACTTATGCTGCCATCGCAGTAGTAGGGTGGCACGGAATCTTGTGGTGCATCCCTGGAGCGAGAGGGGGGAACCTTCGCGAGCTGAGTTGTTGGCAGCTTTCCAGAGCTCCCGGACGGCACTTGAACAAAAAAATTGAGACTGTCCCTGTAGATGTCAATTTACTCAGGGCCGGCCTGCGGAAAGCTGCTGATAAGATCATGGCACTGGAAAGCACCATTGAAAGTCTGCAGGTGGATGTTAACACCATAAAACAACAAATGGGCAAGATGACTACTCTTAATTGGGAGTTGGTTTCTGGGGGTGGAGGGAGCAGAGGGCCGCTCCCATTGCAATAATGTTTGAGTGCTGCCATTCCAGGTGACAGTTGAGGATGCCCTGGTGGAGATATCCCTGAAACATTAGGTGCGACAGCAGCTCCAACCACAGGGCCTCCTGGATTTCTTTGTGGTGAAGAGAGCTTAGAGGCTACGGATGGGGATCGTTGACTGTGAGCTGCTAGAGAACTGGCGGTGCCTATGTTTGACAAAAGTAAAATGGCTATTTATCTTGGCATGCACTTCGAGGGCAAAAATCATTCCTTGCTGTAAAACCAAAACAGCATGCACGACAGTTGAATTATATGCTGTGATACCCTCCAAAACTGAAAGTCATTATTTCAGGGGAAGCACACTTCTTTGAGCATCTGAATGAGGTCTGGGAGCGGCTGGATTTATTTGACAAAAGTCTGGCTCATCAGCTGGAGGAGCGCAGCTGCTCACTGGTCCTGTCTGTGGTTCCTGGTCTGGCCCTTCAGAGGGTGCCAGACCAGTTTTACCTAGTCATGATCCAGGAGGCTGGCACCATGCAGGTGTTGGTTACTGATGTTCTCTACTCACTTGAGGGGGTGACTTTGATTGCCCCCAGCTAGTTTGGTCCCTGAAACTCCATTTGTCACAGCAGACTTTGTGCCAGACATAATGTTAACTGTTTGGTATAGGGCTAGTCCCATTACCATGTTCTTACTCACCTTAGATATGTGATGTATGCCTTGGGGACGGGGGCCAAACTGTGTACCTGTGCTGTGATACACCAGCCCCTGGATGGAATGATGGGGGTGTATACTTGCATAATTTGCCTTTCTGATGTGCGTAATTGTTTCTGTGCGAGTATTGCTGAGTTTATTTTCCTCTGTGGGCGTCCATGTCTTTATGGTGGTGGGGTGGTACCTTAGCAGCCTTCCTTGGGCGCAGGTGTTTTCATTGCATCAGTCGATTGTGAAGAGAGTCGTGTGTTGAGGGTCCTGTCCTTGTTGGACAGGTAGGGGATGCTGTATTGATCCTGGCACATCATTAGGGTGGGCTTACATAGATACTATATTCCAGATAAAAGAAGGCCAAGCGCCTCCTTGCGCCACCTTAGCGTCATTTGTTTTGCTAATGTGGCCCAAAGAGGCCAAAATCTCCATGCCATAGTTACAAAGTGGCGTAATGCATGCATTGCTCCACTTTGTAACCCCTTGCACCAAATTATGCCTGAGCCAGGCATGATGTATGCAAGGGGGAGTTCCCCTGGTAGGGGGGCTGAAAAATGGCACAGAGAAATTGAAAAGATTTTTTCGTGCCATATTGTTCAGCATTTTTGATGCCTACTCAGAGCAGGTGTTAAAAGGGGCACACCATTGGTAACAATGGGCTCCAATGTACTGTTCAGGGTTAGCGCCAAACTTTTGGCCCTAACCCTGAACAGTGCATCAATTGAGTCAATGTTTTTGATGCTATTGCCCTCTACCCTGTGCCATGGTACACCGTATTTTAAATGCAGCACAGACACAGTGGCGGTAGGGGGGCACTAAGGGGTGCAAGACAAATGGTGCTGAATTGGGTGCAGCTCAACATTTCTTAAATCTCCCCCTGTGTTTTACTGTGCTTGTCCAGGGGTGGGAGCTTGTTCATTGTTCTGTTTGCATCGATACAGAGTGCGTTGTTGCAGCTAAGTTGGGTTGTCACAGTACTGCAGAACAAGTGTTGGCCCAGAAACGCAGTTCTCCCTTCCTTATGTGGAGGTTGATGTTGAAAGGAGGTATATGCTACTTCAAGGTATGCTGGAAATTAAGGCCATATCTCTAAACAACACATATGCATTCTAAAGCAGATGATCCACACTTATTTTTCCAAAATACAAGATCTGGTTAGCCAGGATGTGGGCGCACCCCTGCTTTAGTTGTGAGAATTCAATTGTGCATTGGATGGGGAACTAGACAGGCTGCCCCAGTGATCGAGCACAAAACATCGAATGACATCAGCCTTGCAAACGGTGATGCATAATTTGGGGCTCGCAGATGCCTGGTGTTTCCTCAGTCGCTGCACAAAGCATACACATACCACTCTCATACGCATAATACTTTCCGTAGACTGGATAGAGTATTGGTAGCAGCATCCTCCATGAGCAGCAGGTAACTGTGTCACTTTTGGCTAGGTTCTCGTCTGATCATATCCCTGTTTGACAACATGTTTCTACATGTTGAAGTGGGAGGGGGCGGTGGCACAGAGATCAAGTGTGGTGATTATCAGTGGATGTTTTGGGGGATATGGTGAGTAAAGAGCTGCTGTTGCAGGTTCTGGCTGACAACATGAGGCATAATTGGGATACAGTGCCTCGTAGGGCCACTGAATGGGAAGCCATGAAGGTCGTGTTCCGATAGTAGTGCATAGGGTCGACACATGGTGTTCAGCTGCAATTGCAGAAGGCACTACACATAGATGGGTCTAACCTGACTGCTTTGCAGACAAGAGATATGTCAGATCCAGAGCTCCGCCAGAAAGAGGCTTGTGTGCGCCATCATGTTGCAGACACGTGGGACAGGTTGAATAGATACACATTGAAACAACACCAACAGAGGCTCCGCCATGAGGGTGATAAGTTGGGTAGGCTGGGGTTTGGATTTTGCATAGGGAGGTGGTCATTACTCCTAGCAAATGGTGTGATTGTGACTTCACAAGCAGCCATCGTTGCCACTTTGCTGGACCATTTGGAGGGGGTCTACAGGAAGGATTCACATATCATGGTTGACCTGATTCAGAGTTTCCTATGGGATATAGAGCTCCCACTGATTGACAGGGAGTTGGTTGCAAACTTGGACTCCGACCTAACCCTAGACGAATTGAGTGCTGCACTGCAAATGCTCCGTAAGAATAAGGCTCCTGGGGCGGGACGGATTCCCAGGGGAATTCCATCAGGACTTCTCATCTGCCTTTATGTAGGGGCTTCTAGAGGTATTCCTGGAATACAGGGAGTCAGGAATTTTGCTCTCTGACCAAAAGGGTAGGGGTGATTTGCATGTTGCTAAAGCCAGGTGGGGTTAGATCAGAGCCAGCAGCATATCATCTGCTCACAATGATTAATACAGATGTGAACATTTTATGTAAAGTTTTGGCTGAATCTGAGACGACTTACACATGTGCTACATTGGGTGGAAGGGGTGGACAAGGAAATGGCACTGATCTCGATTGGCATAAAAAAAACTTTTGATACTGTGGACTGGGGATATTTGCATGAGGTATTGGGGTCATGGGATTTGTGTCCCACATTCAGGAATGGATCTAGTTACTCTATACACACCACAGCAACAGGGTCCGGGTAGGACGATGAGGAGTTATGAGTAGGGGGGCTGGGAGTGCCGCAGCTGGAGTATTATTATTTTGCAGCCCATGTGCAGCATGTTGCCTGATGGATCGCTGATAGTGATAACTGGAAAAAACGATTGTTGATGGGAATGGTTGATGGGGCTGAGCTTCTGGTGCTGCTGACGGAGGGGTCTGGAATATTGATGGAACTGATATATGTGGTTCTGCAGATTGCATGCGTGTGGCAGAGGTTGGTGACAGTGGTGCTTAAGAGTACATCATTGCACTGGGAATTATCAATATTGATTCTTGCACCGATCAGCCATATGGAAACCAATATGTCCTTCAAGGCATAGCGTGATGGTGGTTGTTACTTGCATGGGGCACTATATCATGAAAAGCACTTTATCTCCTTCGAGGATGTGCAGGCTGAATTTGGTGTAGGATCCAGTCATTTTTTTACATAATGCGGGCATGACAGTGTTTGCTAGATACACTTGGACAGCGTTCCCTGAGGTGCCAGTGGCGTCCAGCATGCTGGGGTCCTTGTTGACCTGTGGCTCGTGATGCACTTGGTGTCAATGCTGTATAAGGCTGTGGCGATGGTTGCTGCCTTTTGGCCTTTGCGGGTCCGGCAGTGTGAGATTTTGATCTGGGGGACCCGCTCTTGGATACAAACATGTTTGTACCCTGATGGGGTCGGTCTCAAGTAATACTCGCTTTAATTTGATCCATATCAATTTCTCCACCATACTTATGTCACACCCACTGCTTTAAGCCAGATATCCCAGGATTGTTCCACTGCCTGTTTTCGCTGTAGCTTCTAGGGGGTGGATTTCATGAACATGGCCTGGGGTTGCCCACTGGTGCAGGCCTTCCGGTTCCTGGTGGTTGATAGACTTGCTTGTAGCCTTACTCCACAGGTGTGTCTTCAGGGGAAACCTGCAGTGATGAGAACACTGACACTGAATTGTAACTGTGCCACCATTAATCAGGTACTTAATTGTTATTGGTTGTATCCCCTTCCTGTGTTACTGTCATGATTCAAGGTATTGGCTTCCTGTGGATTGCTATTGATACAACAACGGAATGTCGTATGTGCTGCTTATATAGTAATGTAACCTACTGTGAAGTGATGAACAGATGGCTGTTGTTGTTATGTAAAATGAATATGAAACTTTAAAAAAAAACCTTACTGGGTTGTGAGTGCTGTTAACTCACCTCATATGAGAACCTTAGAAGTAGGGTGAGTTCATTTTCATCATTTTCTCTATAGAGGATGACAGCATAAAAAGTAATGAATTACATTTTGTTTTTATAGGTACACTTACAAGTTATAAGACACTGAAGGAGAGTAGCTGAGAAAGACATTTTTGTAAACCAGGTACGAATTCGTTTTTAAAAAAGGGACACTTAAATCTAGCTTCTGATAGTAGCCAAAAGAAAACTGATAAATTACTTTCTTTTGTAGACCAGAATCTAATGCTGCGCTTATCAAAATCAGTCTGATGTGAAGAAAGCCTTGCACAAGCTACTTTTCTTTCATATCCCATTCCCCTGTATTCATGATTCACATTGAATTTGTGTGTCTGAAGTGCTGTTTGGGAAAGTAACAGCACCCTTTCGTGAATTCATGGTACTTCCACAGAACAAACACTTCTGGTAGGTCCCCAGAGTTCATAACAGTGAGGGGCTCCTCGTACCTTGTGACGGACAGCCAAAAATATCAACTGTAGAACTCCAACTCACAACTTATTGGACTACAGATTACATTTTTTTCATTATTTTATTGAAATAGTTCATCAATGATACAAGATACAATACAAGTCAGATATTTCAGCATCGTTTTACGTACAGACAAATTATACCTTGTAACCCATCTACTCTGTTTTTATCCTACACGACAATATGTCCCCTCTATATATGTCCTATAGTTCACTAATGCAATACCCTCCCAGAGCTTCAAAAATGTATCATAGGATCTTGAAAGTAGTGCATATTTTCTTTCAAATTCTTAAATGTTTCCAATTTTAGTCTAGCATTACTGGATTGTCAACATTGTTTAGGAGCGCCAATTTTGAAGAATTAGGGGCATATTTATATTCTGTTTGCACCAAATGTGCGTCAAAAAGTTTGACGCACATTCTGCGCAAACCTAACACCATATTTAACTATGACGCTCACCCAGCGAATGTCAAAATCCCTCCGTGTGCGTCATTTTCTGGATGCGGGAAACTGGCTTGCGTTAATGACATGCAAAGTAGGTGTTCCGGTCCAAAAAATGACTTAAAGGCCTGTGCTCCCGTGTCATTTTGACGCACAGGAGGGGGCGAGCCTTAAAAAATGGCGCACAGCCTGATGTGCGCCGTTTTTTAATGCCTAGGTGAGGGCAGGCGTTAAGGGACCTGTGGGCTCACTTCCATGGTCTCTGACCATGGAAGCATTCCAGAGGTGCCCTTCTCTGTCCCCAGGGACACCCCCTGCCACCCTCGCCCACCCCTGGAGGACACCCATGGATGGGGGGGACCCATCCCAGGTAAGTACAGGTAAGTTGAGGTAAGTATATATTTTTTTATTGTTTTAAAGTGGCTTAGTGGGCCTAACTTGCCCCCCCCCCTAAATGCCACTGTGCCCATTGACCATGCCCAGGGGACAGAGGTCCCCTGGGCATGGCCATTGGGCAAGGGGGCATGACTCCTGTCTTTGCTAAGACAAGAGTCATTTCAATGGGGGTTGTGTGTCAAAAAATGGAGCAAGTCTGGTTTGAGCCATGATTTTTTACTCTAACCTGACTTGCACCATTTTTTGTCTCACAACCCCCTTTTTTCCCTACGCCGGCCCTGCCTGGTTTGAGTCTTTTTTTTTACTCTGACCAGCCCGCAGCGCCGGCTAACGTCAATCCTTAAATAAGGCACTCGCCTGGTGCGTAGGAATGGTGTTAGCCGGCGGTAAAAAAAATTACGCAAACCAACGCCGGTGCTGGTTTGCGTCAAAAAGTATAAATATGGGCCTTAGTGACCTGGCAATCAGTGCGATAATACTTTTTGTTTTTGCATAGAGCTGGCAGTGATTTCAGCTGAATATCCGAGCAGGGTTACTTGTTCAACTAATGCATTCAGCAAATCCAATTAATCAAAACAATACTTTTCAATACCTGCCCCAAAAACCCTTATTTTAGAACAACTCCATATGGCATGGGACCAGCTCCCTGACTCATCTATTTGACAGTGGAAACACCTGTTCAGAATTTGGGGATAAATCTTGTGACGAAATGCTGGCGTCCTATACAACAACTATTTGGTATAGAATTGCATACACCTGAGATTTGTCCCCTTTAACAACGAGACATTAAACTAATTTATTTTATTCCAAACTGCAGCTGTTAACAATGTGTCCTCTTTGGCCAACCATTTGTCCCGAGCCTTTGCAAACAGTATGTTAGCCTTCTGCTGTCTGAAAAGGGTCGCCCAGCAACTAATGGACCTGCGAGTTCTCGTTTACAGCAATTCTTCTAGCAGATCTAAGCTAGAGGATAAATGTTTTGGGTCAATTTCATATAAAACTTGAAATAGTTGAATAAAAGTCCAGTTTATAGTGTCTTTAACCCCTTCGCTGCCAGGCCTTTTCCCCTCCTGTGCCAAGCCTTTTTTTGGCTATTTGAGGCAGTTCACGCTTAAGCCCTCATACCTTTTTGTCCACATAAGCTATCCACTTCAAATTTGCATCCTTTTTTCCAACATCCTAGGGACTCTAGGGTACCCAGAGTTTGTAGGTTCCCCTGGAGGAGACCAAGAAATTAGCCAAAATACAGCAATTTTTTTTTTTTTCAAAACAATGGGAAAAAGGGATGCAGAAGAAGGCTTGTGTTTTTTTCCCCTCAAAATGGCATCAACAAAGGGTTTGCGGTGCTAAAATCACCATCTTCCCAGCTTTCAGGAACAGGCATACCTGAATCAGAAAACCCAATTTTTCAACACAATTTTGGCATTTTACTGGGACATACCCCATTTTTACTATTTTTTGTGCTTTCAGCCTCCTTCCAGTTAGTGACAGAAATGGGTGTGAAACCAATGCTGGATCCCGGAAAGCTAAACATTTTTGGAAACTAAACAAAATTCTGAATTCAGCAAGGGGTCATTTGTGTAGATCCTACAAGGTTTTCATTCAGAAAATAACAGCTGAAAAAAAAGAAAATTGAAATTGAGGTGAAAAAAACTGCCATTTTACTCCAAGCTTTACTCTGTAACTTTTTCCTGTGATGTCAATTTTTTTTAAAGCAACATACAGTTACGTCTGCTGGACTCTTCTGGTTGCGGGTATATATAGGGCTTGTAGGTTCATCAAGAACCCTAGGCACCCAGAGCCAATAAAGGAGCTGTACCTTGCAATGGGTTTTCATTGTATACCGGATATACAGCAATTCATTTGCTGAAATATAAAGAGTGAACAACAGGTATCAAGAAAACCTTTGTATTTCCAAAATGAGATAAGGTGTTGAGAAGCAGTGGTTATTTGCACATCTCTGAATTCCGGGGTGCCCATACTAGCATGTGAATTACAGGGTATTTCTCAAAAAGACGTCTTTCTTGCACACTTACATTTGGAAGGAACAAATGGAGAAAAAGACAAGGGGCAATAACACTTGTTTTGCTATTCTGTGTTCCCCCAAGTCTCTCAATAAAAATGGTACCTCACTTGCGTGGGTAGGCCTAATGCTCGTGACAGGAAACACAACATGTGCACATCACATTTTTACATTGAAATCTGATGTGTTTTTTCCAAAGTGCCTAGCTGTAGATTTTGGCCTCTAGCTCAGACGGCACTTAGGGAAACCTACCAAATCTGTGCATTTTCGAAAACTAGACACCTAGGGGAATCCAAAATGGGGTGACTTGTGGGGCTCTCACCAGGTTCTGTTACCCAGAATCCTTTGCAAACCTCAAAATGTGGCCAAAAAACAATTTTTCCTCTAATTTCGGAGACAGAAAGTTCTGGAATCTGAAAGGAGACTCAAATGTCCTTCCACCCAGCATTCCCCAAAGTCTCCTGATAAAAATGGTACCTCACTTGTGTGGATAGGCCTAGCGCCCGTGACAGGAAATGCCCCAAAACACAACGTGGACACATCACATTTTCCCAAAGAAAACAGAGCTGTTTTTTGCAAAGTGCCTAACTGTGGATTTTGGCCTCTAACTCAGCCAGCACCAAGGGAAACCTACCAAACCTGCGCATTTTTGAAAACTAGACACCTAGGGAAATCCAAGTTTAGGGTGACTTGTGGGGCACTCAGCAGGCTCTGTTACCCACAATCCTTTGCAAACCTCAAAATTTGGCCCAAAAACCACTTTTTCCTCACATTTTGGTGACAGGAAGTTCTGGAATCTGAGAGAAGCCACAAATTTACTTCCACCCAGCATTTCCCAATAAAAATGGTACCTCACTTGTGTAGGTGGGCCAAGTGCCTGTGACAGGGAAGAGCCAAAAACACCCCATTATTATTATTTTTTTTATTCCCTGGCATCTAGTAGACTTTCTGCCCCCCCGGGGTATGGATCAGGGGTAATTGCCACATCTGCCTACTGGTGGGTAGAACAACTTTGGTCCCATTTATTTGGGGTGCGGGTATGGCCATACCCCCACCCTCTTATTTTGAAGAAAAAAAATCTTCCCTGGTCTCTGGTGGGCTTTCTGCCCCCCTTTGGGGAAGATGAACCTTCCAAAAATAGGCAGATCAGCCCCCAGGGGTGCAGATATGGTCAACAGTAATGTGCCCCCATGGGGAGTGACCCATGCCCAAGGGGCTGCCCCCCAAACAAAACACACACATACACACACACACCAATCCCTGGTGCCTAAGTGGTTTCTGGCCCCCCTGGGGCAGATCAGCCTAATAGAAGTAGGCCAATCTGTCCCCACGGGGAGCAGAAATGGCCTAAAATAAATTTGCCCCTTCCCCAGGGGAGTGACCCTTGCCTAAGGGGTCGCTCCCATTGTGTGAAATTGGTGCAAAAAAAAAATCCCCAGTGCCTAGTGGTTTCTGCCCCCGCGGGGGCAGATCGGCCCAATAAAAGTAGGCCAATCTGCCCCGAAGAGGGTCAGAAATGGCCTAAAACTAATTTGCCCCCCAGGGGAATGGCCCTTGCCTAAGGGGTCGCTCCCCTTGCGTGAAATTGGCGCAAAAAAATAAAAAACCCTGCTGTCTAGGGGGGCAGATTGGCCTAACAAAAATAGGTCAATCTGCCCTCAAGGGCCTAAATACTATTTGCCCCCCAGAGGAGCGACCCTTGCCTAAGGGGTCACTTCCCATACATAAAAACATAAAGTAAACAGAAAAATATATATCCCTGGTGTCTAGGGAATTCTTAGTTATAATAGACCTACATGCCCACGGGGGCAGAAAAAGCCTACAAATATTTTGCCCCCCTGGGGAGCGGGCTGCTCCCCTTATGCGCAAGTATAAAAAAAAACTTCCCTGGTTTCTAGTGGTTTCTGCCCCCCTTTGGGGCAGATTGGTCTAATAAAAATAGGCCAATCTGCCTCCAACAGTGGCAGAAATGGCATAAATACAACTTGCCCCCATGGGGAGCGACCCTTGCCTGAGGGGTCACTCCCAATACATAAAAACATAAAGTAAATTAAAAATATATATTTTCTGCCCACCCTAGGGGCAGATCGGCCTAATTATAATAGGCTGATGGGGGCAGAAAAGGCCTACAAATATTTTGCTCCCCTGGGGAGCGGTCCTTGTCCTAGGGGCCACTCCCCTTATGCGTAAGTATAAAAAAAATAAAAAACCTGGTGTCTAGTGATTTCTGCCTACCCTGGGGGCAGATCGGCCTAATTATATTAGGCCGATCTGCCCATAGGGGGGGCAGAAATGGCCTAAAAATAATTTGCCCCCCCCCCGGGGAGCGACCCTTGCCTTGCCTTGCTCCTCACATATAAAAAATAAATAAACAAAAAAAAAATTATCACTGGTGTCTAGGGGGTTTCTGCCCCTCAGCCTAATTATATTAGGCCGAAAAGGCCTAAAAATAATTTGGCCCCCTGAGGAGCGGCCCTTGCCCAAGGGGCCGCTCCCCTTATGCGCTAAGTCTGAAAAAAAAAATCCCTGGTGTCTATTGGGCATTTCTGCTGCCCGATCGCATCCAATCGGGCAGCAGAAATGCTTGCAGAGGCATGAAAGGGAAGGAAAGGCCTTTCCTTTCCTTTCATGCCTCTGTCTGCCCCTTCCTCCCGAGTGGAAGAGAAATGCTAAGCATTTCTCTTCCGCATCGCGCTGGAAGCCTAGGATCTTTACTTGACCAAAGAAATGACGTAAATATCCCCTCTAGCTCCTTAAAAAACTTCACCTGTAATGCCGAGGGAAGAGCGGCAAAGAGAAATTTACATGGGGGAGAATAGACATTTGTATCAAGGCAGAACGGCCCATAATTGACAGGGCCATGTTTACCCATTTACTAACAAATTCTTAATTTTAGCAATTAGGGGAACATGATTTAATGTTTACAAATCATTTGCATTTTCAGAAACATACACCCCTAAGTATCGTTTTGGTCTAGCATTGATTAATGGGTGGAGCTCATTGTGAAATGTATCCATTGCGCAGTTGCATAATAGCATCTTTATTTATTTTGTAGCCTCCAATCTCCTGACATATTTGAAAAATCCTGAAGACCTGCTCCTGGATTTCCATTCCCGGTTTCAAAAACAACGCTATGTCATGCGCATATAGTTCAATATCAGTCATACCCCTGATTGGCGCTGTCACAGCTGTGTTCATGCAAATGGTTATTGTTAGAGGCTTGATGAACAGAGCAAACAGTAAAGGCAACAGGGGGCAGCTCTGTTGTGTACCCCTGTCCAATTGGCATATACCAGCATTCTGGGAGTTTACGATTTTTTGTGCCCTTGCGTCCTCATATAGGTGCATTACCATCTGTTTAACATCACAGGGAGGCCGAATTCCCTGTGAATAGTAAACAGTCTTTCCCAGCAGACCAGATTGAAAGCCTTTTCGTCGTCAAAAACATCACCTGAGATGGTATTTTATTTTGTGAGAAAAATCAAGGGCTTCAATTAAAAAGTTCGTATTACTAAACAATTGCTGCCCTGGCACAAAGCCACATTGATCCAGATTAACTAGGGAGCACATCATTTTGCGGAATAGCCATTAATTTTGCAAACATTTTGTAATCTACATTTAACACATTTATGGGTCTATAAGAATGTAGGTTTTCCTTAACCTTGCCTTTCTTTAAGAAACTGACATCTACTGCAACTTGAAATAACGGCGGGATCCCCCTTCCAGAATGTGATTGGGCCACTTTAGAATAACTGAGTTTAGAACCGGCGCGACTTTCTTATAAAATTATTCTGGAAGGCCATCTTCACTGGTTGCTTTCCCATTGGTCAACGATTTCACGGCCTATACAACTTCCTCAAATGTGAATTTAGCAATCATTGCATGGGCCTAAACTGCATATAGTCTAGGAATTGAAAGTTTGCTGAGAAAGGATCTTAGTTGCCACTCATCAACCTGCTGCTGTTTTTTGTAAACCTGAGTGTAGTGTTCTAGGAAGGTAGTGTATATCTTGGTAGGTTCTGTGATAGGGCTATGCTTTTCACTGTCCCAGAGCAATGTAACGCCATTATTCATTGAGCGTTCTCATGCCTGATGAGCAAGAAATTTGCCCGCATATTTGCTTTCCTCATAGACCTGTTGAGGGGACAGGTTGTTGACAGTGTAACCTAATGTATAGTAATAATCTTGCATACGGCACCTAGCCTGCCCTATGGTATCTCTACTAATAAAGCTTCTACTCCGCAAATAGTTTGTACTCGCAGTATCCTAAGAAGCCTCAAGTTCTCATCTCCGCTGATAGCTCTCTACGCTGCGCGATTTCTTTGATAGTATAGTAGCCTTAAAGTCTTCCCAAACATTTTCCACTGTGCTGAGTTAGTATTAGTCTCAAAATAATTGGTAATTTCGGAGGAAATAGCCGAACACCACTCTTCCTTTTTCAAATTGACTCTACTAAAAGACCATTTAACACTTGCCCTTTTCACTCTAATACCTGAAACCTCTATTTTCACTAAGGCATGATTTGAATACCCATTTTGGATATGGTCATAATGTTTTAGTTGCAAATTTCGTGAACATAAGAAGTAATCCAGTCTAGCTGCAGAGTTATATTTGGCTGAATGGCAAGTAAATTCAGATACATCTCTTGCCATAAATCACTGAGATTAAATATTCTTATGTACTGAGCTAAGCAGTCAGCAGTGCATGGTATGTTTTGCTTATGCTTACCCGATGAAAAATCCTGCTCAGGATTCAGAGCAAAGTTAAAGTCCCACCTAAAATGTTTAATCCCAGAATATCAAGCAAGGTCTGGCACAATTCCAACAGTGGTGCCAGATCATCCACCACAGGTGCATAAAAAATGGAAATGTAAGCCTGGTTTTAGCTATCCAACCGCTTACAACTAACCATCTCCCATTCTTATCAATCTGTGCAAATGTAACCTGGATGGAAAAATGTTTATTAAAATACATTGCCACCCCCCCTTTGTGCCACATTTGAGCTGGACATGCAACTATACTGCACCCATTGCACAAATATTTTATAAACACTATTGTTCTTAAATTGTGTTTCTTGCAGAAGCATAACGTACGGGCAATAGGCCGTGATCCATACATCTACAGCTCGGGCCATTCGCTTATTATTGAGGCCATTAACATTCAACATAATTACCCTTATATTATCCTTATATGATGCCATGTACCAATTTGAATATCTGGTCTAAGACCCCTTTCCCTCTCATTGTGTGAGATTTATGTACTGAGGCCATAAGACCTCCCAGACTCAATAAATACTTCTAGTTCTAATGCAATAGTAAAGAACTTTCTCATTTTTCATCCGGCTGTGAACTTCGCACCCCCAACCCCCTCCCCCGTCCTTACCCTATTCCAAACCACATCCCACCCATGTAGGGAGGAATTTCCCACAATTCCTTCCTCGGGCCCAATAGTCCCTTGAGTGCCATCCTATTGTACTCTTGCACGCTTATAGACCACCAGGATGCATCTGGAAGTTCTCAACCTTGCCCCCACCACATACAAAAATAACAAAAAACACACACCCCAGTGCCCTCAGCCTGTCATTCTTTGCATGGAAATGTTTTCCCTACACAAAAGGAAACTTTCAGCCTATCATTCTGCCTTTTTTGTCAACTTCTGAAGAAGTGCTTGTGTCCTGCTTACATCTTTAAACAAAAAAAATTGACTCTTAGCTAAGACCCTGAGTTTTGCTTGCTGCACTATAGTTGCTTGTGCCACATTGGCTTTAAAAGTATCAATCATTTTGACCAAGTCTCTGCGGTTCTGTGCTGAAACGGCTGACATTTTAAAGAAAGGATGTCTGTATGTATGAATAAATAAAAGGTCATGTTAACCAGACATAAAAGGGAAGGTTTTTTATCTTGTGAATCTCCTAACCCATAAAAATCAGTGGTAAGGACATTACTTGGCTAATAAAATAATTAATAATATGGTGTTGAGGATGAGGGGAGTGAGGGTAGCTAGTTCTCCCCAATTTTCTAAAGAATGAGAAACAAGACAAGTATAAATATAGGGGAGGGGGCTAACATGCTTCCATATTGAAGCTTGGATAGGAGAATGAATCATAACAGCTGAATGATTGCTAGTAGCTATTGCAGCAATGTCCATGCATTTCTTCCCCAACTCAAGGTGCATCAAAGTGGTGCCACCATGGCCTAACCATGGGGCACAGCCAAGGCAAAGAAGCACATGGCATGAGACATGGACGGCATGTGTCAAAGGAGATACCCAAGAAGATCACTCTCGCTGTCAATAAAACTGTCTGTACTGTCCTAGTTGGTCTGGTCAAATCAAACAAAGAACTTTTTTCTAATGTTAGCTACTGAGTATTGAATGGTATCACCAAGGCAGATGCTGACCAGCCCATTAAGTTGATAGTTTCAATAACAAACTCCGAGTTGCCAACTTCTTGACTACGGTGGTTTATTTGTTAACTGATAATTGAAGCAAAGAACAGGTCTGCATGCTTTGTACCTGAGTGACTTTTCAAGAAGGTGTTGCCCTTTGGTTTTCGAGATTATTCTAATTCCTATGAGAAACTGCTTAAAACCTGTAGCTGACAAGAGTGCATAGGGTATGCCATATCAGGTCACCGAAGTCCATATATGGCACAGATTTTCTTTCAAGTGCTTAAAGCCAACTTCATTAATAAGGTTAATGATTTCTTTGTTGAAAATGAGGTGCAAAATACTTTGAGTATTTTTTAGCCTTACCATCTACATTCACACATTGGCATGGCATTGTTATTAACTACTGTCACAATGGATGTCTCAAAGGTGGACCAGAAAAACAGTCTTAACTAGGAACTGCAAGAAAGTGTTCAGGATTTAAATAAAGGTGTTTGACATGGTCATGTACTGGAAACAGATGCATATTGTTAGGAGTTCATGGTTTAGATCAATGTGCATGAGATAGAATAGGACCGACTGTTTCCTATCCCGCCAGGAATAGCAAAAACTCAGCAGTGAATGCCTAATTCAAAATGAGCAACTAAGAGAAAGTGTCCCTTAATGGAATCTGACTTCTAAGTAATGAGTGAGAGGCTGCAGTCTCGATGTGAGCTGCACCTGAACCCCCAGATAGCACAAAGAAATTGGACCAAAGTTAAATACGTTTTATCAAGGATAACATTGGCTCTTCTTTGGCAGCGTGGCTTGATCAGTAAGGATTTCCCAAAGCAAATGGTGTGAGATGTTTGGTGTAACAAACCAGCAATGCTGTTAGAAGAATGAAGCGAATACATGTTAGAGAAAATTTTATTAAAGGATTAATAATTAATAAAAGGGAGCATTTTATAAAATGAAAATATCAGAAGTGTAAAAGTAGCCCGAGCAGGAATAATAGCTACCAAAAAGCAGCGACCAGAACGGTACAGTGGCAAAAGTGTCTGCTATAATGAATCAGCGCACCTTAGCCTTACACACCACTCAAAGGCTCGTGGGACTAGGATGAACCAAGTTACCTTGTTTGATGCACACTGCTTCTCAGTTTTTTGTTGCAGGCTTTTCCAGTAGATGCTTGAAGATAGTTCCATCTAGTCTGGTCCCTATGAGCTCACCAGTTCTGAAAATGGTTGGAGGATGGTCGAAAGAGGCTTTGTGTCTCTACAGGATGCATTATGCTACTACATGAGGAAAGACAAGACGACAATATGTCCCATGAGCCAGAGGAATCTCATGATACATGCAAATGATGGCAGCTATGTGGGATGATTACAGTATAAATTCCTTGTGGTCTATAATGTACGTGCTCAGCAATCATGATACATAGTTTTTGCAGCTGAGAAAACTCACAATCTGCTATTCTTAGAAGTCATCGAAAGACCGAATTTGTAGTCAGGGAAGAATTGTAGCACAACACTTGTGTTAACGGAAGTAGATCTGCTCTTGAACATACGTTCAGTAATCATTCATTGAGGACTGTGAACTCTATATTGCACTTGCCTGTTTTTGCGATGAGCCAATTATTAGGATTAGTAACTCTTGGATCGTTAACGTGTGGCCACACAGAGATTTTTTTTTAATCTTAAATATGTGTATATATATATATGGATATATATATATATATATATATATATATATATATATATATATATAAAAATATTTGTGTATATGTATGTATATGTATTTTGCTGAATGGAATTACATCCCAAATTCGGCAGGAAAATAGATCCTGGTACTCAGATTGTGCTTTTGTGATTTGGCGTAAATCCGTTTCTGAGATATTAAAGTTGAAAAAATGTAGATATCTAGGGATGCAGATCTTCTGCGGATCCCACTTTCCCTGCGCTGATATCTGATGTGCTGCCAACACTTCAGCAGTCCAAAAGACAAATTGCAAAAAAATTAAAAGGGGCCAGAGTAGGAATACA
This sequence comes from Pleurodeles waltl, assembly GCF_031143425.1. Taxonomy (NCBI): domain Eukaryota; kingdom Metazoa; phylum Chordata; class Amphibia; order Caudata; family Salamandridae; genus Pleurodeles; species Pleurodeles waltl. The sequence goes on from NC_090437.1 coordinate 1,211,500,347, forward strand.
GTGAGCCCCTAGCCTTGGTCCAGGGGTCACCTTGGGACCCTGCCAGGGCTGAAAAGTATTTTTTGGTAATTCTCGGATGAATCCACAGACTTGTCTGAGATTTGTTTTTTTTAAAAAGCACAGCCTTCCACACTTTAAATTTATTTGGCTCCCAGGTGGGTGAGTCTTGGTGGCAATAGGAACTAAAAATAGAAGGGGGGGGGTCCTCTTTCTAGGGACTGTCACCTTCCCAGGGCTAAATGTGTTGATTATGCGGGAGAGGGCACCCACCACACGTCCCGGGGACCGCCATTTCCCAGGGACTACATATGTAAAAAAATAATAGGGGAGGTCCTGCAGATCCCCGTGGGCCCAGAGTCCACTACCTCGACAGGGCTATGTCTAAAATGTATGCAGTGAGCCATGCAGCCCACCCCAGCACCCCAGGGACCACCAACTCCCCAGGGCTACAAAATTTAATGAATCAAGGGCCACGGGGATGCCCCGGGGACCACCACCACCCCAGAGCTATTTTAAAAAAGGTGTGGGGGCATGCAGACCCTCTGTGTTCTGGGGGCCACCACCTACCTGGGGCAACATACTTTATATAGGTGGTGGCAGCAAGGACCCCCCTGGGCCCTGGGGAGTTTCAAAGGGGTCCCAGGAACATGTGGCCGGGTCCCGGGAGAGAGGGTCTCTGGGGCTGAAATCGGCCTAGGGAGGGGGGCCATGTGGACCCCCCTCCCTTTAAAAAAAAAAATTATTTGTCTCAGAGGAAGTGTTGGTCCTCTCGGCCCGGGAGGGTCCTTGTGTGCCCCTATAAATAGTCCTGGGGAGATGGAGGTCCCTGTGATCTGGGGGGGTCAGTTTTCAAAATGTAGCACCAGAGAGGTGGTAGACCCCAGGGCCCAAGGGGTCGGTAAGGTACCCCATATATTTTATTATGTTTTCCAGGGGTGGTGGTCCTCGAGACCCGGGTTGGTCTGCATGGCCCCCGAAATTTTTTACTATGTAGCCATAGGGAGGTGGTGGTCTCTGGGGTCCGGGGGGGTCCGCGTGGCCCCCCATATATGTATTTAATGTTGTCCCAGAGAGGTGATTTTCCCCAAGACCTTGTGAGGTATGCGTACCCCACCTAAGTTATTTTATTATGTTGCCCTGGGGAGGTGGTGATCCCTGGGGCCTGGCGGGGGTCCGGCCGCCCCCCATATATCTATTTAAAGTTGCCCTGGGAAGGTGGTGGTCCCTGCGGCCTAGGTGGGCCTGTGCAGCCCCCTAAATATATATATTTAATGTTGCTCCCTGTAAGCTCCAATCCCCAGCACTCAGGACAAACTGTGCATGGCGAAGGTGTGAGTTACAGTTACCTTAGGGCGCAAGTTTTATTTATTTGAAATAACTCTGACAATAAATGCTAAATTTTTATGGTTTTGTGCGAGTAAATTCAGAACATAACTATATTTTCAGTGAATATATTTACAAACACATGAGGCACAAGGTCCCCCTCCCCAGGCTGCTTTTGGCCCCAGGGATGCATCCCTTGGGGCCCAGCCATAATTGTAAAGGGGTAGGGGAGCACAAGGCCCCCTTTCCCTGGATGATTTCAGCCCCAGGGACCCGGGGATCCCCGTCCCCGTGGCCTGGTGCCAAAATTAAGGAGAAGGAGTTATGCTGTCACGCTCCCCTGGTCGATTTCTGCCCCAGGGACTCATCCCCAGGGCCTGGCATAGTAACATTGGAGACCGCAGGAGAAGCCCCAAGGCCTGCGTAGTCCCAACTGCCTCCCCACATCCAGCAATAACTGGACATACTGCTGCCCCCGAGGGAGCAGCTAATAATGCCCTCCGGGCAAGAGTAATTATTTAGATTTGTTTCCATGCCCAAGCTTCAGAGGCACAGTGGACCTCATCCCCTATACTATATAAAAACATACACTTATATAAAGACACACACATATATGTGTGTGTGTAAATGTAAATATACATATATAAAGTAAAACTATTAAAAACTATATTTTACATTATATTACAGCTTTTAAATTATTTTAAGTGTACTGTTATAAATATATATAGGTATATAGATGTATATTGATATATTTATAAAATATAAAAATAATAACAAATAACAAATTGATTGCAAAATATTTAAATAACTACCAAGTCACTTGCAGGTGGGCTTTCGGCAGAAGACGGCCACGGTGGATCAGGTCTTCCGCCTTCTTACAATTAAATAGAAGGTGATGGACCTGGGCGGCAGTAGGTTGTTTGTCGCCTTTGTAGATCTTAGATCCGCCTTTGATTTGGTCCCCCCGTTCCAAGTTATGGGAAACCTTGGCCAAAATTGGAGTCCCGGGCCTTTTGTTAAATTTGATCGGGGAACTGTACTCAGAGAGTTTTGCCAGAGTAAGGTGGGGGAAGGACGGAGAATTATCTGATGAGTTTCCCATACAGAAAGGTGTTGGACAGGGTTGTGTTTTGGCTCCTACTCTCTTCTTACTTTTTATAAATGCTTGCATTCCGTATTTATTTGATAGCTTAAATGATGCTCCGAAAGTGGGTGGGATCAAGACACTGTGTTTGTTGTTTGCTGATGATACCCTGCTCTTATCACAAACTGCCTCTGGATTATCTAGGCTTTTGGAGAACCTCTCTGGGTTTTTTAAAGACTACGGCCTACAAATAAATAGCTCCTAAAACAAATGCATGGTATTTGGTGGCCCAAAATTTAGAGCAAAGAAAAGTATAGTGTTGGATGGTAAGGCCCTTGAACCTGTTACTGACTTTGACTAACTGGGAGTTAGACTAGAAAAACTCACATAAATGGTCAGCACATCTGACAAAGTGCCTTATGTCCCTTAAACAAAAGACAGGGAGCCTTTTGAGATTTGCTGCTAGAACGCCCACCTTTCCCATCACACCTGCAGTAGATATTTACAAAATGCAGGCTAGAGCAGGTGCCTTGTACGGTGCTGAGCTGTGGGGCCATGGTAAACACCATGCCATAAAAAGAACAGAGATATTTTTTATTAAGGGGCCCTGTTAAAGGTTCTCTACCTTGCCTATCCGAATGGATTTGACCTTGTACTCTATTGCAGATATTGCTGCTCTGAGACCATTGCAATATTGGATTTGGATTTGGTCCACAGACCCTTATAGAACATGATTAGGCGTTCTCTTAAGAGACCCCCAGGTTGGGAAAATTCCATGGTGTCATTATGTAAAAAGCGGTTTCCTCAAACTTGGGTTGGGTTCCTATTCAGCGGATCCTTTGCATCTCTCAAAAAATGCCTCATAGAACTTGAAGGATGCATACTGGGTGAGTGTACAAATGTCAGCAGCTGTTCTGTCTGGTAGTATGACGTACAGTTTTTTATCATTTAAGTGTCATTAAGAGTTTGAGCACTTTTTTTATATTATTTTACATCCTGTGGCACTTGCACTTTATATAAGATTTAGATTAGGATCCTTACCAGTACGGGATCTTACTTCTAGGTGGAAGCAAACTGCTAGTTCAACACACTCTTGCCCGATGGGTGTAACACTAGTGAATCAATTAGTCATGTCTTATTCCATTGTCCCGCATATAAAAAGCAAAGGGCTCATTGGATAAGACCTCTCTGCAATACCATGGGCATTAGGGACCGCCATTTGGCCCTTAGGATTTGCAGTACTAGTACCCACGGGCCGGTGGTGTGCGCTGTGACAAAGTTTTTAGCAGCAATATGGCGTATTAGAGTACGTTTTATATATTAATACACCATTTATTTAACAACAGAGACCGTGTTTCTTAATCGATTTGATATTGCTTATTTTTAGATTTTTGTTTCTACATTTGTATCATACCAGGCATCCTTATTACATGAGGAGGAGAACACCAAGGTTTTAGGAATTTAAATCCATTTGGTAAAGTTATAATGTGTTATTTGCTTGAATCAGAATACAAGTTTGTTTAATCATTTTATGGTATAGGTTCACAAAATTTTAAGAACAATTAAGCCATATGTATCCTAGAATACCTAGTGTGCGATTGTTATGCCCTGGGCTTTGGTAATGTGGAACGTTTTATCTCGAGGATTTTATTGTATTTTTATATGTTGTATTGTAAATCATGGTTTTATGCGTGTATATTTATTGCTTTTATGGTAGCTGTTGCCGAAAGAAAGCTCAAATGATGATGAACTACCAAACTAATAAAACAGAAAACATTTAAAATCCAGAAAAATGTACTTTACAAATGATAAACATAAAATATATATATATATATAAACATAATTTAAAAGTAAAAAATAAACAGAGAATAATAAAATATATATTTAAAAAAAATTAGGAAAATTCTAACAATAATAGATATACCATTCCCACTCCATCCTGTGCAACATTCTGGAAAGTGTTGGTCTTTGAAGGAGTAAAATTTACTATTTCCACTCCAGTCTGTGCAGAAGTAGGTAAAACGTTGGACTTTAAAGGGGTAAAATTTACTATTCCTACTCCAGTGTCTATAATGGTAGGGAACTTGTTGGACTTCAAAGGGATTAGATTTCATATTCCCACTCCAATCTATGCAACAGTAAGGAAAACGTTGAACATTGGAGTGGTAACATTTACTATTCCCATTCCAGTCTGTACAACAGTTGAGAAAGTGTTGGACTTCGGAGGGGTAAAATTTACTTTTCCCACTCCAGCCGGCACAATAATACAGAAAGCGTTGGACTTCAGAGGGGTTAAAGTTACTATTCCCACTCTAGTCTGTGCAACAGTAGGGAAAACATTGGACTTCAGAGAGGTAAGAATAACTGTTCCCACTCAAGTCTACACAACAGTAGGGAAAGCATTGGACTTCGGAGGGATTATATTTACTATTCCCACTCTAGTCTGTACAACAGTAGGGAAAACATTGGACTTCAGAGAGGTAAGAATTACTATTCCCACTCCAGTCTGCACAACAGTAGGGAAAGCATTGGACTTCAGAGGGATTATATTTACTATTCCCACTCCTGTCTATGCAACAGTAGGGAAAGCGTTGGACTTTGGAGGGGCAAAATTTACTGCACCCTTTCCTGTCTGTGCAACAGTAGGGACAGCGTTGGACTTCAGAGGGGTAAAACGTACTATTCCAAGTCCAGTCTCTGCAACAGTAGGGAAAGCATTGGTCATCGAAGGGGTAGAATTTACTATTTCCGGTCCAGTCTGTGCAATAGTGCAGAAATTGTTTGACTCTGGAGGGGTTACATTTACTATTCCCACTTCAGACTGTGCAACAGTAGAGAAAGCGTTGGACATCGGAAGAGTAAAATTTACTATTCCCACTCCAGTCTATGCAACGGTAGGGAAAGTACTGACATTAAACACAAAACATATCTAAATAATCCTATTAATTTACAACAAATATAAAACTCTTAATAAGAAAATTATTATTTAACCAAAAAATACTATATAAAAATATAAAACAATCAAACTATTTAATTAATCAAACATGATTATTAAACAATTTATGAAATAATTATCTATAAAAATTATGTTGTGCTAAATTACCTTTCCAAACTATAACCCCGGAAACCTAGCAGCCTACACTTAAAATATAACTATAATAAATAAATACAACACAATAACAATAATTAATGATCAATTATCAATTAAATAATTATTAATAAATGGATTATTAATAATTAATTTATTACTTAATTAACTTCCTACGCTATACTCCTATGAACCCAGCAACCCAATATGACACCATAAATTACTATTATCATCTATATTAAAAATTATACATTACTTGAAGTGCCAAACTATATTTACAAATAGATAACACATAAAATTAAAATATGAACTAAAACACAAAAATTGAAAAACAATATTTTGTCAACTATGGGCCTCAATATGAGTTTGGCGGTCGGACCGTCAGACAGCCATTTTGGTGGTCCTGAATAGACTGCCAGGTTGGCGGTCTTTCAGACCACCCTATTACGAATTAAACAGCAAGGACCTGCGACTGCCAACCAACAAAGGCAGACTGCCAGCGGCACGGCGGCCTGGAAATAGGCAGTCTGATCTCCAGTGCCAACAGCACAGCAACCAACCACTGACCTTATTACAAGCACACTGTTGTTGTAGCAGGCCCCTATGGCTGTCAGCCAATGGCAGACCGAACCACGGCAGTCTGTTGTCAGCAAAGTAATACACATTGGATGGTTTTGAAAACAACATAGTTGACACACATTGCCACACTGGACACACCTGCAAAGGACACTATAAAACACACCCCTTCACGGACCACAATCCTTTGCATTTCCACTGCAAGACAACTAAGCCTGAGCACCTTATTTTGTAGAGTACATACATCCTTTTGTCCTTTCCCCCCCCCTAATGCACTTCCCCTGTTTAGAAAGTCACTGTCATCAGTTTTTTTGTTCCACCATGTCACATTACAAAACTCCCCGTTTTTCAGAGATGAGTTGAGTCATGGAGATAAGACAGAGCCACAATTGTTTGGAGCACAAGCCCAGCATGCAGGAAGGAACATGGAAACGTGCCCTATTACATCTCTTTCCCTGGGAGGAGAAGGTCTTGGCCATCCTGCATCCTGAGAGCTTGATAGGAATATCTGGGGGAGTGGAGTCTGGTAAGTGACAACACTAAAAATGTCACCAAAATGCACTGTCATGCATGCTCATTGCTCACCTTTTGCCTCATTTACTATTACTCAACTCCCCAGCCCAGTGTTCACCTGTCCAAAGACCTCTATTTGGCAACTCACAATTGAAGTGTACTCACCTGGGTAGATGGCATTTGTATAGTGTGGGTAGTATAGGAACTGGCATGACTACAACTCCCAGCAAGCACTGTTTCGATAATTCCAAACACCAGACCAGTGGCCACTTGTCCAAATACCCCTGTTTGTTATCTATCAATTGAAAGGTACACACCGGGGGAAATAACATTTGTCACTGACATGACTACAACTCCCTGCAGGCATTATTTCTATAACCACAAACACTAGCACAGTGGTCACATGCTTCAATACAGTTGTTAGACTTTTCATCCTTGGCGTGGTCTCCCTTAACTTTTTGCCTCTGTTCACCAGGTTGTTGATGTGTGCTGGACTCTGATTTTGCTGTTTTTGTTACTCTGGGCACTTTACCACTGCTAACCAGTGCTAAAGTGCAAGTGCTCCTTTCCAAAATGTGTATGTGACTGGTTTATCCGTGATTGGCATATTTGATTTACTAGTAAGTCCCTAGTAAAGTGCCCTAGAGGTGCCAGGGCCTGTAAATCAAATGCTACTAGTGGGCCTGCAGCACTGGTTGTGCCACCCACATAAGTAGTTCTGTAATCATGACTCAGACCTGCCATTGTAGTGTCTGGGTGTGCAGTTTTACCTGTAAATTCTACTTGGCAAGTGTACCCACTTGCCAGGCCTAAACCTTCAATTTTCTTACATGTCAGACACCCCTAAGGTAGGCCCTAGGTAGCCCCAAGGGCAGGGTGCAGTGTATGGTTAGGGTAGGACATATAGGGGGTCATTCCTAGATTGGCGGGCGGCGACCGGAACCGCCAGAAGACCGTACCGCGGTCAAAAGACCGCGGCGGTCATTCTGAGTTTCCCGCTGGGCTGGCGGGCGACCGCCAGAAGGCCGCCCGCCCACCCAGCGGGAAACCCCCTTCCACGAGGATGCCGGCTCCGAATGGAGCCGGCGGAGTGGAAGGGGTGCGACGGGTGCAGTTGCACCCGTCGCGATTTTCAGTGTCTGCCACGCAGACACTTAAAATCTATGTGGGGCCCTGTTAGGGGGCCCCTGCAGTGCCCATGCCAGTGGCATGGGCACTGCAGGGGCCCCCAGGGGCCCCATGACACCCGTTCCCGCCAGCCAGTTTCTGGCGGTAAAAACCGCCAGAACCAGGCTGGCGGGAAGGGGGTCGGAATCCCCATGGCGGCGCTGCTTGCAGCGCCGCCATGGAGGATTCCCTGGGGCAGCGGGAAGCCGGCGGGAAACCGCCGGCTTCCCCTTTCTGACCGCGGCTTTACCGCCGCGGTCAGAATGCCCCCGGAAGCACCGCCAGCCTGTTGGCAGTGCTTCCTCCGTCACCTACCCTGGCGGTCATAGACCGCCAGGGTAGGAATGACCCCCATAGTAATGTGTTTTATATGTCCTGACAGTGAAATATTGCTAAATTTGTTTTTCACTGTTGCAAGGCCTGTCCCAGGTTAACATGGGGGCTACCTTTAAATCTGATTAAAGTGTAGATTCCCTTTGGGAGCGGATGGACATATGGAGTTTGGGGTCTCTAAGCTCACAATTTAAAAATACATCTTTTAGTAAAGTTGATTTTAAGATTGTGCTCTTGAAAATGCCACTTTTAGAAAGTGAGCATTTTCTTGCTTATACCATTTCTGTGACTCTGCCTGTTTGTGGATTCCCTGTCTGGGTCAGTTTGACAGTTGGGCTGGTTGCACCTCACACTAGACAGTGACACAAAGGGAGCTGGGGTGTACCCTGCATATCCTGATGAGCCATCTGTGCTAGGAGGGAGGGGAGGAGTGGTCACTCGCACCTGTAAGGGCTGTGCCTGCCCTCACACAATGCAGTCTCAACCCCCTGGTGAGTGTCTGGGGCCTGGCCTGGGCAAGGCAGGATTTCACATTCCAAAGAGACTTTACTTTGAAGTAGGCCTACTTCAAAGGAGAAACTGGGTATAAGAAGGGCACCCAAAACCACAGACTTTAGAAACACTTCTGGAACTAAGAGGAACCTCTGCCTGGAGAAGAGCTGAATAGCTGAGAAATAAGTGCTGCCCTGCCTGTGACTGTGCTTTGTGGAGCTTTCCTGCAGTGCTGCTTCTGCCAGAGTAAGAGGGCAAAGACTGGACTTTGTGTGCCTTCCATCTTGTGAAGAAATCTCCAAGGGCTTGATTTAGAGCTTGCCTCCTGTTGTATGAAGTCTCAGGGACAGCAAAGACTCCTCTCTGCCAGCACCTGGAGTCTTTGGAGAGACTCCTGTTCTGACAAGTGGTGCCCTATCCAGTCCCTGGGCCCTTGAAAGGAAAGCTGGTGGAAATCCAAGGAAATCGACTTTGGACGACTTCGGACCGATGCCGCTGCTGAATCCGGTGACACCGCCTGCACCCGACGCCGTGACCTTCGCTGGAACGCGACGCTCTTCACAGGCCCGACACCGCTGCAGCCTCGCTGAAGTCCACGACTCCGTGGAAGTCGCCGCACCACGTCGTGACCGATGCCGCTCGAAGTGCGCGGATTCAATGTTTCGCACAGACGCCGCGATCCCCGACTTCGCGCATCGGCTTGTTTTCACTCTTCACCAAAGGTACTGTACTTGGGGGTCTACGCGACTCTGTGTCCGGCGCCGCTGGTGTCGGCTTGTTGGGAACGACTCCGTCACGTCGCCGTGTTAATACCTCATCAAAACATTTTTTTTTCTAAGTGCTGTTTTTGAGTTTAATCTTAAAAAATTCATAACTTGACTTGTGTATGTTGGATTTTTGTTGTTTTGGTCTTGTTTTGTTTAGATAAATATTTCCTATTTTTCTAAACTGGTGTTGTGTCATTTTGTAGTGTTTTCATTAAGTTACTGTGTGTGTTGGTACAAATACTTTACACCTAGCAGTCTGAAGGTTAGCCTACTGCTCTGCCAAGCTACCAACGGGGTTAGCAGGGGTTAGCTGAGGGTGATTCACTTTTACCCTGACTAAAGTGAGGGTCCTTGCTTGAACAGGGGGTAACCTGACTGTCAACCAAAGACCCCATTTCTAACAACAGTTGTTAATGAATTCTCAATTGCAGTGCACTCACCTGGGGGAAGAACATTGGTCCAGTGTGTGTAGTAGAGTTCCTTGACTGAAACTCACAGGAGGCACAGTGGTCACATGCCCCAATATATCTGTTTCACAATTATCAATTGCAGTGTATTCACCTGGGGAGATAACATCTGTATACTGTGTGTAGTAGAGGGAGTGAAATGACTGTAACTCCCAGGAGGCACTTTCTCTGACTCCGTAAACCAGAACAGTGTTCATTCATCGAAAGACCCCTTTTTGGCAACTCTCAATATAAGTTCACTCAGCTGGGGAATACCATTTGTATGGTGTGTGTAGTAGAGGGAGTGACATGACAAGTGACACACAAGTGGGGATGCCTAGCAAAGAGTCCAGGACGTGTGGATGACAAGACACCTACCACTGCCAGCACATGGCCTCTCCTCAAAGGACCTCCTTCATGTGCCACATATTCACTCTGTTGTCTGATCCTCAACCACCTACCAATTTCAATGGGAGAAGTATTCTGGTCTTTGGACTCCCCTTGGTGTGGCATCTACTCCAATGATTTCATTCACCATGACTGACACCTTCACTTTACCTTTTTATTCCTTTCTGTCCAACTGTTATTTTCTGCATCTGCATTGCAATAAATTCACCCATCACAAACTTATTGTCTGCTTGATTGATTACCACATTTTGCTACATAGAGATGTAAGACCATGTGAACCACATGATGAAGATACAAGCTACTTGTGCAAAAAGGGATATGTTCCAGGAACACAGTGTCCTGCTCAGGATTACAACTGTTACACACAAACACATTATTACAAGTGTCTGGTGACACTCAACATTTTATTCCATTGTACAGCACATATGCTGTCTATATGTCTGGACTTTTAGAAACAAGAATGTGCGACTCACACTGAGTCAAAGTACATATTCGAAGATACAGACCCCCAGACAACAGAAGGAAGGGATTTGTCAGACATTTTCCTGTAGATAGGCAAACATTAAAGTGGATGATGTCACAAGCTTAACCTTATCACATGCCATTCCAAAGTAATCCAACATCACAATATCCAAGATACAGATAGATGGTAGTAGAACAGTCCCTGATCGATGCCCATCATAATCCAACGACCATGCATCTAGTGGTATGACACAAATATATGTCAGTGTTGTGGCACACGCACTGTGGCCTGCACTGGTGAAACACATCTACAGCTACATACAGGTCATAAAAGAATAGGGTTTAGCCAATGGAAAAATTACTTAGTCACAATCTATGACTACATATTTAATGCCCACATGATGACACACATGATGCAATCGGCCTACCACAGCACACAAACATGTCCAAGGTGCACTTTTGATCTTCCACCCTAACACTGTGCAAGCTGTCTTGGCACAGGTCACATACTCCTCAAATCTGTGACCTATATTACCTGGACCAATCCATGTCCACTTTGTATGTCAGAGCAGCATCAGATATCTACCAATGTCACAACTCTGAAATGCCCACATGAAGATGTCATAGTGACAGTACCTGTACAAAGACAAAACAACAAGTATAGGCTTGAAAACAGACCTATTACACAAATGATATGTCAAATGCTAACTCATCAAGCAGCCTTTGGCTTACTATTGCAGAGTATCAGCTCCCGAGTTGCTTCTAAAACACTCAACTCCACACATTCTCACAACTACAGTTGATCGTACAGTCAAAGTCATTACACCAAATGACATACTTACACTCATAAAAAGTAGTTGTTGATGAGATCTTCATGCAAGCCAGCTGCTTCCTCTTCACTACTGTCATCCTCATTTGGCATTTTAGGAGTCTCACCCAGTGGCACAGCAGGCTCCCCCTCCTCTGGGATGTACGAGAATATTCCTTCACAGGACAATGTTGTGGAGCATGCAGCATGCCACAGTGATCTGACACACTGTTCTGGGTGAGTAGAGGAGGATTCCCCCAGTCCTGTCTAGACACCTAAATCTGGCTTTCAGGAGTCCAAAAGCCTGCTCCACTACCGCCCTGTTCTTCTATGGGCCTCACAGAAGCAGACTTCCCCTCGCATACTGAGATTCCTTGGTGCTATCAACAACCAAGGATGGTTAGGGTATGCAGAGTCTCCTGTTAAGGAATGGGACATATGTGCAACAATGAGTCACTCAGTTCATGATTGTAGCACCTTACACTGTACACACACAATCAGGACAGATGTGGCTTACCAATCAGCCAGGCCCTCCCTGGGTACAGTTGTGACATCATGACCGGAGGTATGGTGCGGTTCTGCATTATGATGAAATCATGGGCTGAACCCGGAAAACGGGCACAGACATGTGAAAGGTAGAGATCCACCAAACAGACAACTCGCACGTTGATAGAATGGAAGCTCTTTCTGTTATGATAAACTTGTTCATTGGCCTGTGGTGGCACCAGACCAACATGGCCTCCACCACATGTGGGAGGCGTGCAAAAACCATAAGAGTCAGCCTTCACATGGGCTTAACCCTCACGTCGGGGAAACCGAATATAGCCGTCAAGGTGTTTCAACATTGCTGAGAGGACATCCTTCAACGCCAGCCTAAACATAGGTTAGGACATACCAGCACATAGGGCCACTGTATGTCAGAAGGACCCTGTGGCTAGGAAGTGCAATACTGATGACTTGTACAATGGGTGGGATGCTGGTTGGATAACTGATAGCTGGCATCAGATCTAGCTCCAACTGACAGCATAAGTTCACTATTGTTTGACTATCCAGGTGGTAGTGCATGATAATGTGCCTTTGCTCCATGGTCTGAAGGTCTGGCAGTGGATGGTAGACAGTAGGTTGTCGCATCCTCCCTGGCCCAGGGTACCTATGTATGACAAGACAATATTTCCAACATTAGTCAGTGTGTCCACAGCAACATACATGAAGCATGTCAATAATATCATGTAACAAAGCATTTCTGACTGTATAGACATGACACACAGTGCACATCACAGCTGTCAACTACAAAAGGGTCACTTGTGAGCCCCATGGTTTTCAACACGTGTCCAAAACATGGATTTGGACAAAACTCAAAGATGTGCAACATAATTGCCTCTCAAAATGTGACTGTACATCCTGACTGCCAGAATGACTGTCGGTGATGGTGGGCTGTGCCTCACTGTTAATTGCCATCTGTGCCCTACAATATACTACAATCGTGGTTAAGTAGTAGGACCTACCTGACAAAGCAGGATAAGCATGTTTGTGAGGTAAAAAAACATGTTTTGTAGGTGTGAAGCAGCTTATAAAGCCCAATACAGTATTTCAGGCTGCCAAAATGGGCGAATGTCTGACCTACTCCACTGGACATTAGGAACCGCCCCAACCGCTGGCAGAAGTGTTCATGGTGGTAGGTGGTTTCAACCGTGGCAGACACAGCCATACGCTTACATTGTTGCCAGTGATGGTCACAGCCCAATGGTTGTCTCCGCCAGCGGTGATGACCACGTACGTGGCAGGCGTGACCGCCAGGTTCTGCAGATTCACACACTTGACTCCTGACACTGCTGCCAGATCTGGCCTTGCTAAACTGTTTTGTGGAAGGCAATTTGCTGATGGACACATGATGTACTGTCTTGCATGGAAGTGATGGGAATGGAGTGTCATGTAGGTTCTTTATGCTCAGCCTGCAGAGACCAGGGCCTGTCAAATGTATCTCCCAGTATGGGACCTAGTCCAGGCTATAGGAATGTCACTATGGCTATGCAACTATTGCATTGTGCTCACTCCTTGTACCCCAGCAGACCCTGACATGTTGCCAATATGATGCTCTAGTGGCAAAACCTGCCCTGAAAGCCTCAATCCTTTGACTAGATTAGAAATGGATAATTAGGTAAATCATTAAACTAACCTGCATCTGCATTTTACATCATTGTCAATGTGTGTCTTAGACTCATGACAGGCGCCTTACTCCCACAGCTCTGTTGTCACTTTCACACAGGTCATATTTGTCCTGTACAGGCTTATTGCATAAATTACAGTCCCACAGTGCAGACTGGGAGGCCATGATATGTGACTCAGTGGCTTGGTCACATAGCAGAAACTGTACAATGCATGCCATTATATGTTGGATGCAATCTCTGTAGGATAAACACATATGTCCAAAGGACTGTTATGTGGTACAGGTACATACAACAGAACCAACCCCCTGAAGTGGCATGAGTCTGCATTTATTATTCCACATGTCCACACATAGACAAAGAAGACACTTTCTGTACCCATCGTGCCAGCCTCTTGATTGCTACTTAAGTGTAATAGTGAAGTTTGTACTTTGAAAGTTGCCTTTAGCGACTGTTTGCCGTGAGTCATTCTCATAGAGTGTGAATTTCTTGGTCCATTCAGGTCTAAGGAGTTTACCCCTCAGAAGACACATAGGTGTGTAGTGTTTCATTGTGGCTCACATCACAGTACAGGTTGCTAGAGCAGTGGCTACCTAATGTCAATAAGCTTGCTTAGTCATTGTAGTCCATAAGCAGGGTAGTGGGTTAGTCTGCGAATGCTAATACATATGTCTGTAGCCATGTCCCTGTACTTATGGGCTTGTGTTTCACACTTGTGGAGAGTTAACAAATTGAAAGGTTCTAGCTTGGTGTGTCTGACATGTATGTCACTCAACAATTCGTGACAACACTTGTGATTGTAATCTCTTGATTTGTCTTTTGCCTCCAATCAGGTAAATGCCCATCAGAAAAAGGAGCTATGGGGAGCCATCACCAAGAAGTGCGGACCCTTCCGGTCCACAGCTGGTGGAGTGACCACTGTCGCAAGAGGTGGGAGGACCTGAGACACTGGGCCCGGAAGATCACTGAGGTCCAGCTGGGGATGTCCTCCCATCATGGGCGGGGTGCCCTTCTGACCATGACCCCCTTAATGGTCCGCATTCTAGTGGTGTCCTTCCCAGACCTTGATGGAGGAGTGCAGGGCATATTCCTGCCTGTCACATTGCTAAGTGAATGTGTTAGGTTCTGACAGCTACCACTGATGATTAGGGATGAGTTATGTGTAACACAGTAAATGATTGGTTGTGTGTGTAGACATGTCATGTGTTGCACACTGATGTGCCTTGCCTATTAGCCCAGAGACCCAGGACACAACTGTGTATACACTACAAACAATTACTCCCCAGGGATGACATATGGCTGTGTACAGTGATCAATCAAGTGCTGTTTGTTGTTGTAATGGGTGTAATTTCTATGCAACACAGCACTAATCCTCAGTGTTACAGGCCAAAAGAAGGTAGTGATGGATCACTGTTCTCACCATGTGTCTGGTGAAATGAATATATTGGCATCTGCCACCCAGAGGCTACTTCTTTTCAGCGTATGATGGGTGTTGCTGCCTCACTTCTGTCTGTAATGTGAAGATAACCATCAGACATGTGACCTTTCATACCATTTTATGGGCTATAGATCAATACTTTCCCATGGTAAGTGGGGAATGTCCATTGACATGATCACTGTTGCCAACATTCCTTGTGCCTACATGTCAGCATATGTCCATTTCTCTTTTGGAAAACATTTGTAAGCTGCTTTTTAATGCATGGGCTACCTGTGTTGATGGGCTAATTTCTGTATTCCCTGACGTGTATGTGCATGCCAACCTGTGTGTGGAATAGGGCATTTACAATGGGGCTATATTTCATGTGGTGCTACACACAGGAGTATGTCACCATTGATTATTGGCTGACACATACCCTCACCCATCATAGCATGTCATTTGGCCTGTACAACTGCAATAGCAATGAGGGACAAGACGCGTATGACTAGATATTGTAGCCACAATGTGCATTTCCATGTCATTGATGTAGCATCATGTTGAAAAGTGTACTGCACATGTTTAATGGGGAAGGTTTGTAACCTGACTGTTGGCATGCACCATGGAGTGATTTGCAGTTATGCTTAAGTCACATGTGGATGGGTCCAACCATTCATCCACACACATCTGGGTTTGCATGATCCAAATTGAGACAATGATGTAGCTTCCAATTGGGCAACATGTTGATGGCCTTCTACAAGTACTTGCAAATCTCTGGGCCTCTCCAACATCCAAGGGACTAATGGCGTGTATGGATGCACTCAGAGTATATCATTGTAAGGGGTGCCAGGCATTAGTGGTGATTTCCCTGGGGCTTGCTTATTCATTGTGTTGTGGAGTTTAGAGACACATCTCCCTGACATTTTGGACATTTTGGGGGTCATTCTGACCCTGGTGGTCATCGACCACGGAAGCACCGCCAACAGGCTGGCGGTGCTTCCTCTGTTATTCTGACGGTCCGGCGGTTTGCCGCCGGATTTCCCCCGGCTGGGCTGAATCTCCATGGCGGCGCTGCTTGCAGCACCGCCATGGAGATTCTGACCCCCTTCCCGCCATCCTGTTCCTGGCAGTAAAACCCGCCAGGAACAGGATGGCGGGAATGGGTGTCGCGGGGCCCCTGGGGGCCCCTGCACTGCCCATGCCACTGGCATGGGCAGTGCAGGGGCCCTCTAACAGGGCCCCAGCAGGATTTTCACTGTCTGCTTTGCAGACAGTGAAAATGGCGACGGGTGCAACTGCACCCGTCGCACCCCTGCAACTCCGCCGGCTCCATTCGGAGCCGACTTCCTCGATGCAGGGCCTTTCCCACTGGGCCGGCGGGTGCTCCTTTGGCGGGCGCCCGCCGGCCCAGCGGGAAAGCCAGAATGGCCTCCACGGTCTTTTGACCGCGGAGCGGCCAAATGGCGGTTCCCGCCCGGCGGGCGGCGCCTGCCGCCCGCCGGAATCGGAATGAGGCCCTTTGTCTGCAGTATACATTTCCATGCCTAATGTGTGGCCTATCTGAGCAACATTAGTACTACATCCATGACTCCACTGGGACAAATATCACCTGGTGAAGTGTGCATTGTGGAACTGTTTCCAGTGTGACATGAGTATTTCCATGTCACCTCCTATAGACTATTGTACTGTTGTCAGCAACAAGCCATGTTCTGGGATTGAACATATGTTGAGGTGTGCATCTGTGTTCAACTCCCTGTGTCAATCCCCCCCCCCCAAGAAGCTGTGGACTACTCGACCTGTGTTACCTTAGTCAAATGCTGAAGGAGTACTTGACCCAGTTGCTCATGATACATAGTAAGTTGAGCCCCGAGACACCAAGGGTAAAAGGCCTCAGCCCCCCAGTAACCTCTGCATACCTCGTAGCCCTCTGGATGGGGTTCTGAATTCTGACAGCATTCTCCCTGTCATTTTTTATGTTTTATCTTGGTCAAAAAATACTGGAATTATATGTTTTAGAAACATTCTTCACAGCAGGAAATAGCTGTTATTAGTAGAGCAGTCTCCATTGCAGTAAGGAAGGTAGCAGTATCATGGTACATGCGATGGAAGGAGCATCACAGCCCCTGTAACCAGGCTCCAGGTTGTATACCTTCTCCTCCTGTTGAAAACATCTCTTCACACAGTCTGGCAATGCGCAAGCTCAGTTGATTTCTGTGCGGTCTCATCCTTGCTGATAGCGCTAGCCAGTCTGCATGGTGCTGCCTTACGTTCATATACCCCAGCCACGTACATCTCCTTGGTGACCTCCTAGCTCCTCCGCCCATTGGCTGGTGGTGACCAGCTCAATCGATTTCTGTGCGGTCTCATCCTTGCTGATAGTGCTAGCCATAAGCCAGTCTGCATGGTGCTGCCTTACGTTCATAAACCCCAGCCACGTACATCTCCTTGGTGACCAGCTCCCAGCACCTCCGCCCATTGGCTGGTGGTGACCAGCTCAATCGATTTCTGTGTGGTCTCATCCTTGCTGATCATGCTGACCAGAAGCCACTCTATGTTGCACTGTACGTCCTCCGTGTGTCCCAGGCACATCTTCTCCACAATGCTAAGCATCTCCCAGGTGTCTGAAAGCCAGGTGATTCAGTGAGGAGCTAAACTTGGACTACTGTTGCTCTGTGAGGGAGAGAAGCTTGTACTTCCTATAAATCCATATGGAACTTTTTCTGTGTGTGCGGAGTGGCTTTGCTGCTGCTACCAATATACTACCTATTTTCGGCATCTTACTTTAGCTTGGGAAAACCTTTCACTGTACACGAACCATGCCGATTGGCATCGTCAGTGTTTGCTGTACTCTATTTGTCTCATTTTGGAAGCCTAAAACCGGCTCAGTAGTTTAAAGGTGTGTCGATAGTTTTCCAGTATTTAAATATTTCTGCTGCTTTCTAAAACCGTGTTTCTGTTTTGTTAAACTCAGTTGTCATAATTTGACAGTTTAAATTGGCTACTGGACAAAGGGCTTATGTTCAGCATCTTTCTAAAAGAAAAAAAAACTTGCACAATGTATTTCTGTTCTTACCTCTGGTCGCCTGTAATTAGCAGTTACAAGCGTTTCTTTGGAATGAAGAAATAAAATATCTGTGCCAAAACAACGATTTTCGCCATGCCTCCTTGACAAGTTGGCCCATAAATAATATGCTTGTCTGCTGTGGGACTGCGCTTGTTTCCGTAATGTTGCATATACTCGGCCACTTAAACTAAAAATAATCCAGTCACTGAAATTGAAAAAATATATTTACAGACATGTAGGCGTCTCAAAAGAAGGTCACTCTCCGTGCAGAGAATAGATGATTGGAAGTATTAAATAATGTGAGGTTCAGCCATGGGGAAGGGCCCACAGTTGTTGAAAAATCCCTCCGCATGTACAGGATTACATGCCCATAAAGTATACTAAAGTCTTGCTGGTTGCAAAAAGTAGAAACCCCCCAAATAACTCCTTAAATCCCTGCAGTGAAAGAAACCTCCGTTCGTAAAATAGGCCGCTGTAACGCGTAAGTAGACCGGTATTTGATTACAAGTCGAGCGTCCGATGTAGGATATTGCCTCCTTGTGCTTCAGCGGGTGAGAATTAGGGGAGGAAAGAACCATCTCAAAATGAAAACTTACATACTTTCTCCAGTCTGAGATTGTGAACATTGTTTTGTCTTTTTCAAGTTTCTAAATTGAAATTTCCGTTTAGAATCCAGCTAAATATGCACACTAGCATACACGCACACACAAAGATACACACACACCCCCACACACACACGCAACACCCCCTACCACCCTCCCCTGTCGGAGCACCCAACTTACCCGATTTAAGGGGGTCCTCCGGCAGGAGATGGGACAGGCACTGCTGCCAGCAGCAACGTCCGCTAGCAGAACACCGCCAGGCCGTATCATGTGTCATGATACCGTCTGCGGCGGTCTACTGGCGTGGCGCTGCTGCTGGCAGCAGCGCACCCTACCGCCATCTGCGGCAATGGCCACAGCCGGTATTTGGGCAGCCGTCGCTGCGGCAGTAGGCGGCTTTTACTGCCAATGTTGTGAGGGCCTATGTTTTCAATATGGTCATGTATAGATCAAAATTGTGACATCAATGGTAGCAGCCACTTCTCGGCTGCACTACTATAAAGACAGAAATGTTGTTGTTCACTATGTTAAACTCTGGGGGACCCAACATTTGAAGACTGGATAATTCACATCTTCCCAGATTGTGCCTAAAAGTTCAAAAAAATGGGGACGTTTTCTTCGAGATAAAACAAACGCTTAGAGAATTGATTGTGAAATACATGCTCCTATTTCCAGCCAAGTTGCTAGTGATCTGCAATTGAAAGTCTCACTTTTTCAGAGACTCCCAGGAGGTTTGGAATTGGCTGGACATACCTGGAAAAGGTGAGCACAATGTGTAGAATGGACTTCAGCAGACAGCCCAGAACACGGAGATCTCAAAATAATGGCAAAAGAATTGTGGTTGAAAATGATGGAACTCTTGGAATGGAAGGCCATAATACTTTAAAAACAGTTGAGGACTTGGGTGTGGAATGAATACAACACAAAGAGGACTGCAATAAGGAGGGTGTAGAGAGACCAGCCAAGCCAAAGATGATGGACATAGTGTACACTGAGGTGCACTGTACCTGAAGAGTGAATGAGAATCTTGCTTAATTGAGTTGAGTTGAACAAACATTATTACTGAGGACATGTGGGATGGGGTGGCTGGTGTAATACTTGCATTGAGGTGTTCGATGTTGACACTGGTTGATGACTGGTAGATGCCACCATTAACCTTAGTGCTCTGACATTAGGATGATAGTTGCTCACTTTGCATTCTAGGTATGTTTAAGTTAGGGTAGCTGAGGCTGTGATCCATTGGAAGGATTGCTGCTTCTTTACAGAGGTGACACAGTTGAAGTCATGGCCCTCGCAGATTGCCTTATTGAATAGCTTAAATATAACGGTTTAGTTTATGATTATGTTGGTGGGAATATGTTTTAAGTAGAGATTTGCTTGGACCATAATTTAAGGTATTATGGGGTAACACAAGCAAACTGGTTTATTTAGTGGAGACCTTGAAGTTGAGGGTTAATTCAACACATTGTACAACAATGTTAGCATTTATAGAATGAGAGACAACAACCACACTATATGGTATGATATTCTGCACTGTGTTACTCACCAGCTGCTGTCCAGGGATCCACCGCTCATGGGTCTTATCCCTGGAGTTAGTCACACAAATAACTGATGGGCACAGAGACTAAAATAGTTACTCGGATGCAGGGGCCAAATGACAATGTTAAACGATACAGAATTCACACTGATCTCAGACAAGATTTTAAAAATTGCCTTTCTCCAAGCAACTCATTTTACCTATCAGGTGCAATAGAGGGTCAGGAAGAAATGGCTTGACCACTTATGTTATTCCACATACTCTTAACATGCAAGAGGAAAATCATTTTGGATGGCTTGCTTGTTCCTTTCCTGCACCATGTCAGGCCACTCACCTGGAGGACTTGTCCACATAGACAATATTGGACCCTACTCTCTCCCAACACAATGCCCAACCAAGGAATGATAACCTCAAATAAGGTGCTGTCCTAAGAGGGAAGGTAGTTGGGAAAAAATAATAAAAGAAACAAAGACTTGCGCCCTCTGAGTGGTGTCCAGCTCGGTTTCCTGCTCAAGAGTGCCCCAAGTGTCTTCCTCTTTCTGTGTGTGCAGGAGAGTCAATTAAGGGAGGGAACACACACACTAAATTAGCATTGGCATGTACTAACATAATTAGTTCAAATAACATTTGAGCAATTGAAGTACATACACTAGTTCTGGTGGGATACAAAATTCTCACTCCTTTTATGAGCTACGGATAACAGTTCACAGTTTTTCCTTGGCAGCATATTGTGTCATATGCCCTTGTTATGTGACTGTTCTTTCTTTTCTCATTTTTGAATTCTCTTTTTCTTTTAAAACGTTTGGAAATAGTCTCTTGAACTTCCAGCAGATAACTTGGGAGTTCTATGCCAGGATTATTCACAAGCCTTGAAGTTTTTATTTTATGTAGAATAGTTGCAGATGGGAAACAAAGAATAGTGCACTAACCTTGTTTTCTTTTTTTTTGCTTGTCCTTCCTTTCATTGCAGGCTATGCTCTCACATGTCGGAATGTCTAACGGGCCAATTCCTGAATGGATGCATCCGGGAAGAGGATTCCCCACCATCTCTCACAGGTAGGTCTTTTCTGGAATGTGGGAATTGGATGAAGTGGTGAGAGTGGTCAGAGATGACTTCGGGGGCACAGATGTCACCGGGTCAGGCTAGGAAGCTTGGATCAGGGAGAAGAGGGTGCGATGATCCAGAAGACTGGAAGGAAGGATAAGGGTTCTTTTTCGGGAGATAAAGCGAAGCACCCGACTGGGGTTTGACCGAGTATTTATAGGCAGATAGGGTTTTCTAGAAGGGCACATGAATCACTCTGGAAAGTCCCTGACTCGAAAGTCCCCCATTGAAAGTCCCTGTCTTCAGGCACATTAATAATTATCAAGCATGTGAAACCAAGTCCCTGACTAGAAAGTTCCTGTATTGGTGTACATGGATCACTCTGGAAAGTACTTGACTTGAAAGTCCTGATTTGCAGGCACATGGATAATTATAAAGTATGTGAGTAATTACTATAACAGAAAAAAGGCCATCATTGAAGCGAGACTTGTACAAACATGTGGAACAAAAACATGAGGCCTTTTAGTCAAACCTAGGGATAATCACAAGCACCTGGAGCATTGCAATCACAAAGATAATTTAAAGGTTTGTTATAGACAACAGTGATACCAAACTTAGTGCAAACACCCTAAGGTGTGTGAGGTTCAGGAGCATCCACATGATTTAAAATTCAATGAGTTTCAGAACATAAGGTACATAAGGTACATGCTCGGGACCAGTAATTAGGTATCGTAACACACCAGGCCACCACTGCAGATATAGAAGGTAGATATCTGGTGGTTTATTGGCAGCTGGATGGAACAGAGATATACTTCATTAAGGTCTACACACCCAGTGTAGAAGATAAGACCCCTTTTTGGACACTGTATGAGTAGCGTACACCACACATTATATGGACTGAAAATTGTAATTGCATTATTAATGGCAGGATGGATAGGCACCTGCCTAGGACACACACAAAATCAGAGCGCTTCAGAAAGTTATGCATTGATTGGATTGTATGGACATGTGGCGAGATCTGCATCCATTAGCTAAGGAGTATTCCTACTGCTACTTTGCTATCGACAACAGAAATAGTAGAGTGCTTAGGGTGCTGACCACAAAGAGTGTGGCTGTTAAAATACAATTTGTGAAATATTTGGGTAGGTTTTTGTCAGCTCACCCGCCCCTTGTGTTTGATTATATCGAGTCTAGAGCTTGCCCATGCATACCAATATGGAGATTAAATCTGGAGGCTCTCTAAGATGCGCTCTTTAAATCAGATACGGGAGAGGCGATTAATGCATGTTTGAAAAATAACTGGAACATGACCGGGGCCAGCAAGTGTAAAGCAATGAAGATAGTTGTCTATGGGGGATTTGCACACATTTTAACGTTTTTAAAATTGGAATGTAGACATATCAGAAAAAAATATAGTGATACAAAAATACTGTGATGCAGAAATATCGCTATCAAGAATATTGTTTTGTTCAGGTAAGTAATATCATTATTAACAATATTGTTGTTAACATAGTTTTCAATAATATAGTTGTAATGACAATTGCTTTTTTAACTATTTTCATATGTTTTAGTTCATATATTAATTTCACATGTTATAACGGTTTGTATAATTTTCTTTTTTTTAAATATAGTTTGTAATTTTAAGTGATTTCGAATTTTTAATTTAATTGTTAATAGTAATTTATAGTGTGGTAAGTGGGTTGTTGGGCTTCAGAGGATAGGATGGGAAGTTAATTTAGCAATAATTAACTATTAATGTATCCTTTTTAAGTAAGTATGTGATTGATATTTCATATACATAATGTAATTAATTGAACTGTAGGTGCAGATTGCTATGTTTGTAGGGCTATAGAGAGGGAGGTTAAGTAGGTAATAATTAATTTGCAATAAAGCCTTAATTTATCATTAATTGTTTAGTTGAATATTAATTATGTAAATTGTGTAATAATAATTCATTTTTGTTACATTTTAGGTGTAGGTTCCTGGGTTTGTTGGGGTATATCATGGGAAGTTCATTAAGTAATTATAAATCAATAATTCATTATCAATGTATTATAAATATTGAAGTAATTATCAAATATGTACATTATGTTATACTGAAACCTGGTTGGGGTTTGCTATGTTTGTAGGGGTATAGGATGAAAAGTTAATTCAATAATATTTAAATAGTATTAGTTATAATTGTGTAATTAAATATTTAATTGATTAATGATTGTGTGAATTGTGCTTATAATTATATATACTGTTTAATGCAAAAGAGGCTCGTGAAACAGCTCACTTTGTTTGCACATCAGTTGTGAAAAAGGGTACTTGCAAAAACTAGGAGTATCAAAGTTGACCCATCCATCTCTATGACATAGGTCTGCAACTACAGAGCTGCTAAGAAATATTAGTATACAACTTGATTTAACCCTGTGATATATGCAATCACCATTGTAAGGACAGTCAATCTTTGAGCACTGTACAGCACTACGATAACCGTGGCCATGCATGCACTTAATTAAAATTTGAAATAAATAAAAATGCTGTGATAGAAAGAATGGAAGCTAAAACTACATCAAAGCTTGGCTCGTTCTGGTCCAAGATGATGATCTTGGTCTGAGACAGACAACAAGCTTTTAGTGGTTCACTTACATATATGTTGTGATGTACCCTATAATTATATATATATTAGTTATATTTTAGGTTCAGACTGCTGGGTTCGTAGGGTTGTTGCGTAGGAAGTTAATTAACTCATTATTAATGAACAATTGAGTAATAATTGTTAGTTATTTCATTGAATATCAATTATGTAAATTGTGTCATACTTATTTATTTTAGTTGTGTTGCTAGGCTTGTAGGGTTATAGGGTAGCAAGTTAAGTGAAAATTGAATAACCAATTTTTAAATAGAAAATTAATTATTGCATTGTTTATGAAGTTTGTAAATTAGTTAAATGGTTTTTATTTTTAATGTTTATATATACAAATATATATATACACACACAGATATATACTATGTCAAGTAACGGTATTTATATTAAGAATAATATTTTGTCTAAATTAATACGGCTATGCAAATATGTAAGTGTTTGAAGTGAAGTGCTTTACCTACTGTTGCTCAGATTGGACTCAGAAACCCTTTGAAGTCTAACACTTTCCCTACTGTTGCACAGACTGGAGTGGGAGTAGTAAATGTTACTTTTCCGAAGTCCAACGCTTTCCCTGCGCTTTCTTAGACTGTTACATGATATTGTTGGCTCCGATATTATGTCAGTGACCGTGTCTATGTAGAGTGTATGCAGAAACTGTATGGAATAAGCCAATGACTTAGCCAGAATCTGTCCCAACTTGAGTCACAACTGATCCACTCACAGAGACACAAGTGTTGGATTGCGGGATGAAGGAGCAATAGGTGGAGATGAAATGCAGAGTGATGGAATTGAGAGAGACTTCAGAGAAACTGCTCCTCAAGACACACAGACAAGATCCACAGGGAAGGAGGCAAAGCAGGGAAACTCTGGGCCTGGCTCCTAAAAAGGGAAAGTTCTCCCCATTGATGTTTGTTTGCGAGACGCTTCAGTGAGAGCTTAGCGATAGCACAGGTTAGCATAAACAATGCCCCTAACAATAGTTAGCACATGCGTATCAACATCCACTTCAGGCATTGGAGGGCGACATGGCAGAGATAGAAAATATACCCCAACTGACAGACGAACAGGGAGCAGACGTAGAAGCAGATCTTACACAGATAGACATAACAGAGACAATAAGAAAGTTCACTCTCCAAGATAAATTCTGACACCAAAATCTTAATTAACTCTCTGGCTAATAGAATTCGGGATGTCATGACTAATTTAGTGAATGAGGATCAATGAAGCTTTATTTCAGTCTGCTGTTCATTTCTTAGTTTACGATGACTGAAACGTACCTCATGATACAGTGGAGTCCGGAGTGGATCGGATCTTGGTAGAGTTTGATTTTTAGAAAGCATTCGATAAGCTAAACTGGAAATACATGTTTAGAATCCTCTGGCAAATGGGAATGGGCCCAGTCTTTAGAAAGTGGGTCAAGTTGTTGTATACTGACCCTGTAGTTAGGGTGAAATGCTGTGGTATTATATCTGGGCAGTTGTACCTAGAGAGGGGGTTAGACAATGCTGCCCCCTCTCTCTGCTACTGTTTGTACTGGTGATTGTGCATTTGGCAATTAAACTGTGAGAAGTGTTGTATTAGTAGAGTAGTGTGACAGGTGAGGCTGTATGTGCAGTCTTGCTTTATGCGAATGATACATTGGTGTACCTCTGATGACCAGACAGGTCTCTGCCTATATTGATGATGGAGTTGAACAGATTCATAAACAAATCAGTACTGAAGGTTACTGAAGGTTACTAAGGACAGAACAGCAATAGTCCCTCTAGGATTGCAATGCAATATGTCATAGGAGGACCCCCACAACTAAGATTCAATGGGATGCAGAAAAACTTAGATGTTTGTGGGTTTAGGTCGCACATACCACAAAAAAAAGAATGAGTTTTATATGGACAGGGTACTGCGGGAACTCCAAGAGTTGGTGTAAATTTTGAATATTCTTCTACTATCCATATTGGGTAGAATAGCAGTGGCTAATATGGCCTTGCTTCCCAGATGCCTATGTATGCTACTGGTTACTTTCTGTGCCCTGCTATGTTCCACATTTAAAGAGTTGGACAGCCTCTTGGTCTCACCGGTTTGGGTGAGGTACAGAAGAAGTAAGGTATGAGTAGAAACACTATAAAAGGATATATGAGGGGGTGGGCTGGGACTACCCCATGTACAGGGTATTGACACAGCTGCAGCAAGCTGCACAATGGTGTGAGGAGACTGATAACTGAGAGAAACAATTGCTTTATGAAATGCAAGGGCAAGTTCTTTATAGATGCTCCTAATGAGAGGAGAAGGGGAGGCACTTTAGTACGAGTAACCTATGTAGTGTGCCAGTCCGTGACTGTATGTGAGTCTGTGACAAAAAAAAAGTTCTGGGTCATTCTCGTTTGCTGGAGATTTGGAGATGTGGTGGCTTCAGCCATTTTGTGATGTTTCTTTAAGTATGTCAGTGAAAAGTTTAAGAGATGTGGATGTCATACCGTTGGGAATTTGTTCTCTGGTGCAGAATTTATAACATCTGAGGATGAATGAGAGGCATTTGGAATTATAGTCCATCTATCTTGTTTAGGTGAGGCTTTGTGTAGGTGAGAGGTTAAGGCTCAGTCAAGGGGGCAGATGTGTCCAGGCTTCCTGGGAACCCCAACCAAATCCCCCTAGCAGTTCCAGCCAACTTTGCATATTGCAGGAATTGTTTGTGTCTAGGATGCTCAAGAGGCATTTTGAATTGGACAAGCTTAAGACAAGGCACGACTAACAACTGATGGCTACACATCTCTGGAATGTAGAACTGCACACCCTATTGTCGGATAGTAAGTTGAAGGCTGCATGTTCTAATGTGCAGCAGGGTACTACAAATTCACTCTATAAATTAACATATTTTAATTAATTACATCAACCCTGCCTCACATGTGTGGAGAGGCAGAGGCTGCATTCATGTAAGCTAAAGCTCTACTCAAGTGGAATAATAACCAAGCTGGAAAATGTCACTGGCTTTGGCCTTGAAAAGCTTGTTAAACAGTGTCTCCAGGGGATTGGTATCCACCCAAAAATAAGAAAGTACAACATAAGCTTGCTTTTCTGGACTTTGGGCCTCATTACGAGTTTGGCAGGTCCATGACCGCCATGTTGGCGGTGGCAGTCATACCACCAACAGGCTGGCAGAGAAGATCTCCAAATTATGATATTGCCAGTATTCACAACAGAATACAGCCAAAGCATCACCGGGACGGCCATTGCGGTCAGGCCACCACAGACAACGAAAGATACCTGCTAGTTGGCACAGACCATGTTTCCGCCGGACAGATTGCGAGGTTGCACACCGCCAAGGTTTCTGCCGCAGTTGCACCACCATGGAAACGTAGGCAGAAACGAACTGCATAAAAGGAGACACACAGCTTCAGGAAGCAATATTCGTCTGGAGCTGCAATGGAACCAGAATTAGACGTCATTCCGCTGCTCCTGCTCGCCCCAAAGACTTCGGAAGCTTTGCCG
Organism: Pleurodeles waltl; assembly: GCF_031143425.1. Classification (NCBI taxonomy): domain Eukaryota; kingdom Metazoa; phylum Chordata; class Amphibia; order Caudata; family Salamandridae; genus Pleurodeles; species Pleurodeles waltl. Next base: position 1,211,527,756 of record NC_090437.1, read on the forward strand.
CAGCCAACAACAGCAACTGTAAGTATACACACTCACCTGTTATTGTTGTATATTGTCAATTTATGTATACTCACACAACATACAATCGGAAAGGGGGTGCGAGGGTGACACTTACACGTAACAGCACACTGACACACACACTCACATACAGCCACACACACGCACATATACATTACACATGCTAGGGCCACCTCATACACACACACACACACAAGTCACAAACACACACAAAGACTGTACAGGCCCAGTCACACACATTACAACACCTCAACACGTCACACCAACACCGCAACCACACCACCCTGAATACATTGGCAAGCACTCACAATTGACACTACCCAGGGACACATCACACATACTGCACAATGTACAATCAACATGGAACAAATGCACACAATCACACAACCATACAACTTGCCAGTCGACAAACACATCACACACAGTACATTGCATCCATCATTCCACACAAAACATCCAAACGCACACCATCAAAGCACACAAAGCCACCATCATGTCACCAAGCAGCACAGCAACAAACACATGTCAAAACAAACACCACACAATACCATGGCAATAACATGTTTCAAACATACACATGCACATCACACAACACACACCCTATCACTGGGGGTCAAAAGCACTGCAAACACACACACACACACACATACTGCACAAACAATACATGAAGCACAAGCACCACACACGCACAAATACACAACAATGTCAGCCAGGAACAACTCCATTCCCATGAAAAGAAATGCAGGACAAAGATGTAACCTCAAAACCACTGGTTGGTTATAATGTACTTGGTTGTAAGCAACGTAAAATTCTAAGGCCAGTCCAAATGTGCCACTAGTGTGCACGCAATGCACATATGTGCGCCGTAACTTGACTCCTCACTGCCACGTAACATCCACAGGTAGGGGCATCAAGGGTGCAGGGAGGCAACTCATGGATTATGAGGGGTGGCAGACTGGGGCTTGGGAGGGGGCCTTTGGGATTTGCCTTGGGACAGGGGTTCAGTTTAGGCTTGGTGGAGTGTTGGATCTACATGGGAGGGGTAGGCTTCTTGGCAGGGGAGGAGCATGGGTACTGGCAGGTGGGGGTAAGAGAGGCCTTGGCAGTGGAAGGGACGGACTTGGGGAGGGACACTGAACATTTATGGGTTTCTCGGTGGGAGAGGAGTAGGGAAAAGGGCAAACTCAGAAAGGAAAGATTTCTTACACAAACAGGGACAGTCATAGCAAAAGGGTTTGGGTGTGGAGGGAGAGGTGTTGGTGTGGATGTCTTGGGTGCAGGTTTGTGGAAGTTGTGGTTGCACATATAGCTCGATCAAGAGGCATTTGAATGGACAGAGGCCAAAGACCTGGACAACTTACCATCATGATATTGGGAGTATGGAAACTTGGGTGGCAAGTCAGAGACAACAGGGTATATAGAACTGTATAGTAGTACACATAGGACACAGTCACAAGTGCATCACCATATGCTTTTCTACAAAAGGGATAACATAAGTGAGTAATATGTCCATTTATACAATAGAATGTGCATACTTGTGTATCAGTGTTAGAAAACTGTACATCTAGGTGTTCTTAGGAGACCCTTTACCTTTTGCACTTACAACATTGTCACAGCTTTGATTCCTACACATGATACACTGATCTGGCAGAAGTATGTAAATGTGTTTAGTCAGTACTTACCCCCTTGTGGGTGATGTGCTGCCCTCAAACGCCCATCAAACTCAGGGTGGGCCACTGCCAAAATACAGGCCATTAGGGGGGGTCAAGGTCCAACGGGCATCCTTCCCTCCTTGGGAAGACATCCCCAGTTGGGCCTCTGTGGTCTTCCGAGCCCAGTGTCTCAGGTCCTCCCAATGCCTCCTACAGTGGGTGCTCCGCTGGCTGTGGACCCGTGCCGTCCTCACTCTCTTGGTGATGGTACGCCAGATCCCCTTTTTCTGATGGGCTTTGACCTGCATGGATGACACACACAAGAGGAGAAAGTCATGTCCACATGCACATCCCCAAAAAAGTTGGGTGAAAACTTAAGTTAGTGAAAGTAGCCAAACATACCCTTCCTCACACTTCAAACTCTTTTTCAAGTGTTGGCTAGAAACATGTGACCAGGCCACAAGAATGTCTGTAAAATGGTATGGCTTAACAACTATTTGCCACACCACCATTAATGCAAATGCTGTAACATATGTTGTGGATCAAGGTACTAACATCACACAAAAAAAAAAGTACACATATCCATATACCCACACATGATAGCTCACTCCTTCAGTCCTGCACATTTCATGTACATCATCATACACTCCACCTTTCACCCTTTGGTATTGCATTGGACTCATCTGCTCCTCTGGTGCACCATGTAGCTGTTCATACAGCGGTAGGACCTCCTCCACAAGCTTGTCCAGCTCTTCTGGAGAGAAGGTAGAGACCCTGGCACCTGCAGGACATGCTTTGATTGCTCCCAGAAGCAGTACACAGCAGCCCAGGTCCTGGAGGTCTTGATGGCATCAGTGTTAGGAGTCAAGTGAGGAGTACAGCAGAAGATGGCGGTCACATCCACCACGTATAGGAATGTCACTGCCGGCGGACGTCACCATTGGCTCAAGACCGCCAAAAAAGCAGCAATGTGTTCCAATGGCAATGTCCACCACAGTTGTAACCGACATGACGACATCCGTCGGAGAGCTAGGTCTCTTCCTCATGTCCAGTACAGTAGGTCAGGCAGCTGCCATTTTAAGGCTCATATATGTACGGTGAAGTAATGGAAGGCGCGTCACTTCATAAAAAATAGTATTTATGATCATGTTTAAAAGTGCTGGCTTCATGTTTACATGTACATGTCTTTAGTGAAGTAAGTGAAAAAGATGTATTCTGGGTTATGGACATGAAACTGTATTCTCAACATTCGAATGACAGCCTATATATAGTATAGGTGCCACAAATATGTCTAACATTAAAACTAGGTTGATGTAACTTTTACTGTCAGTGACATATTTTGCCATGTTAAGAACATCTGATTGTTTAGGGGATCTGAATGAAGTAAACAGTCATATTTGGCCTAGCTATGTGCCGCACACCAAATTGTATATGCTTCTTCTGACATGATATCAAAATATGTGTGACATGTATGTGATCATAGTCATGATGTATAGATTGAGTCATTCACATAAATTCTGTTGTTGTCCCACATAGTTACCCTGGCATGAGGAAAGCAAGACAACCTCCAGTGTACTGCCCATTAGCAGACCTGCAAACTATGGAGGAGAGACATGCAATCCAAATCTATCGCCTGGATAGGCATACAATCTTGGATCTCTGTCGCGAGCTCTGATGACTGCCATTCGCAATCGCAGTAGCATACCTCCCATCATTCAAGTCATGTCAGTTCTACACTTCCTGGCCAGAATACAGTGGCCATAAACTGCAGGGATGTCCCAGCCCATGTTTAGTCTTGTTTTGAAGGATGAACTACCAGCATTGTTAAAACATCTGGACAGCTACATCAGATTTCCCCAATGTGAGGATTTGGCCTGTGTGAAGGCAGATTTTTATGCTTTGGGACCCATTCCACATGTGATTTGAGCCATAGATGGCACCCATGTAGACTTGGTTCCCCCAAGTCCCAATGAACAGCTATTTAGGAAGAGGAAAAATGTCCACTCCATCAACGTCTATGTGGTCTGTTTGACTGACCTGTACATTTAACAAGTTTGTGCAAAGTTTCGTGGACCAGTCCATGATTCCTCCATCATGCAGAACAGCAATATCCCACATCTAATGACACGACTATACACAGAGAGGGCCTGGCTGGTTGGTAAGTCATACATGTCATGTGTGTCTGTAAAGTGTTTTCCTGCCATCACATATGTGGATGTCCAAGATTTATTTTTGAGTTGTTGCACCTATTCCATACAGGTGACTCTGGCTATCCGAACCATCTTTGGTCTTTGACACCAGTGAGGTACCCAACAACGTCAGGGGAAGTCCACTTTAGTGAGGCCCACGGAAGGACAAGACGTGTCATGGAGCAGGCTTTTGGCCTCCTACAGGCAAGATTTCACAGCATTGACAAATCTGGAGGAGCCCTCCTCTACTCACCCAGCAAGGTATGTCAAATTATTGTTCCCTCCTGCATGCACCACAACCTTGCCCTGAGACGTCAGATACCATTCACACCAGATGAGGGGGAGCCAGCACATCCTGTGGGTGGAAATGCGGATTTGCCAAGTGAGGATGAGCATGATGAAGATGAAGCGAGAGACATCAGGGCAGATGTCATCAATCAGTACTTCAACTGACTCAAGGTATGTGATGTGGTGTTACAATTGAGATTCCCTGGGGTATTGTTGAGGTTATGCCTGGCATGCCATCTCCTATTTACCACCATCAGTGAGGTCTTAAGTGGCTCCAATGCCAATTACTTAGATATGTATGCTGATTGTTACTTGGAATTGTGTACAGATCTGTTATGTATACAGTGTCATGGTTTGTACATGCACAAGCAAAGTCACATTTATACTTATGAATTGTCAATGTGATGTATTTGTTCAACTCTGTCCTATCCCTTATCTTTGTCAATCACAGATTAGCAGAGTGTCTGTTTGGCTCATTCTCATTTAGAAGGCAGATGGGATTTGCAGGATGAGCAGTGGACATGGATGAAACCAGGTACTGTTTAGCATGAGATTTATGGAGTGTGAGTTATATGGCCAGACTATCAAGACAGTGGGATGGAAGTGTGCTTTTCCACCAAGAAGACCTGTTTGGTACTGGAGGTGGTCAAATGGTGCCATGTTTGTGTCCATTTGTGTCTAACACGTCATAATGTGGTATCCAGACCCTCTACCATCACAATGGTTTCTGTTGTATGTGAACTATATTGTACATAGCTGTCAGTGTTTCCACTTTGCAGACCAATGTGCATGTCTCTGAGGACTGACATAGGTGAGTAACAAGCCTACAGCTACCTGACCATGGGAAGTGGAATGTTCCAGGACTGGGGACATCAGTACTGATCTCTGTCTGTATCATGGGGTATGGTTATTTGGAAGCTAAGGTATGGGTGTGCGATAAGGCTTTAGCTGATGATACATTGAACCAATCTGTTTGCCTGCTGGGATGTGGAAAGACTAACATGTCCCTAACTTCATTACTTTGTGGATTGGTAGTGTATGAAACCTAAGCTGAAACTCTGAAGTCACCAGCAGTACTTCTAAATGTGCTGATTGCTATTCACCAAATAAATATGTAGAGATGTACAGTCCAGGTGATTTGTGTCATGTCTATGTTACAATCCCAATGCAAAATGTATCCTGGTTATACAGTACACGTTTGATGGTCATGACAAAGGATTTACGTTAGAGAGGAACATTTTGCTATAAGAGTTGTCATACATGACAGTTGTATGTGGTTGCTACTTTAGCAACACAAAAGGATGATGGACGGAGTGTTGAAACTTTTCAAACACTCACCCCCAGTCACAGATCTGGGTTTAATCCATTGTTCTTTTGCTCACCATGCCACCCCAGTTTGGACCTAGCCATATGCAAATCAGTCTTGACCCTGTTCCCCATGGGAACAGTCCAGCCCAAACTGCCAGGCCAGGTCCTCCCTGGATCGGAAACAAGCATTCTAGGACCGGTTTCAGGGCATCACCCTTCATCAGCTAGGCTAGCTTGAATCCAGTGGCACAGTGAGCAAGGGACCCACGTCTGGGCATACCCTTCCCACTTAGTGCAACTTTAGCAACACAGAAGAATGATGGACGGAGTGTTGAAACTTTACAAACACTCACCCCCAGTCACAGATCTGGGTTTAATCCATCGTTCTTTTGCTCACCATGCCATCCCAGTTTGCAGCCATATGCAAATCAGTCTTGACCCTGTTCCCCATGGGTATATGGTTGCTACATCACACTTACATAGGACCTGTGGTAAAGTGGTATTTATTGGGGAGTGCACAGCAACATGAGTGATTGAAAACAAAAATAACACAAATAAAACAGTAAAGGATTCAGTCATGGTGGATGAAATCATCAGGGTAGCTGCTACACCATTTGGAGACACAAGTCCAGTGGCCTTGCACCATTGGAAAATGGAGTTAGGTTTCAAATCAGTCAACAGGGTGTATCTGTGGCACACAAGGAGAACCAATCAGGAGAGTTTCACTTCCTGACAGTGGGTTTGGTCTTGGCATCTGCTCCTCCTGGATGTCTGGGTGGACATCCATGTTTGCAAGGTGTTTCTTCAGCGACAGAGGGTGGGGTGTTTAAGGCATTCCCTTCCCCTGGCAGGGCCTCAATTCCACTAGCAACCACTGATGTTGAAGGGCCTGGTGAATCATTACTAGTAGAAGAGGCCTGATGTTGGGTGCAAAACCTACTCAAGGTAGTGTTCATGTCCCTCAGCACCCCAGCAATGGAAGCCAGGATGGCATTTTGGACCTGCCACATCTGCATGGCTTCCTGGCGGTTGTCCCTCTGAAGCTGTTGCATTTCCCCATCATAGTAAGTACCTGGCCCATCATGCCTTGGGAATTTTGGTAGGCTTCTAAGACTTGGGAAATGGTCTCCTGGTCAGTTGGGTCCCTTGGAGCCCCCATCCTCTGGCCCACACCATCCCTCCCACGCACTCTACCTCCCACTTGGTGGCAGGACCATCATTGTCAGGAGTGAGACAATGAGGAGACTCAGGTACCCATACTGGGGATGAACACAATGGAAGAGACTTTTCTTGGGACACAGATTTGGGGACGAATGGTTGCCTGTGATGTAGATGAAACAGGCCTGGGAGGAATCGATGTGGTCAGGGTGAGACTGACAGTTGTAGACTGACCAGGTGTCCCTGATGGGCCAGCTTTGTCCTCAGTGTCCAAACATCCAGGGGTGTTGTTCTCACTGGGGCCTTCATCCAGAGGGGTAGTGGCAGTCTCTGGTGTCCTCTCCATGGTGACAATGGCAATGTTACCTGTAGGAAAAGTGGAACATACAGTTGCTGTAAGTGATGCAACAAGTGGTTTAAGTTTGAATACTAGAGATGGAGTGTGAGATGCACACACTGCCTTTACTTGATCCCCTGAAATGACAATGACAGCTGCTTCCAAATCTTAGTTAGAAGAAAGCGAGACTCAGAAATTTTCTCTTCCATACACCATGCTCCAAAACTTTGACTATGTTGGTGTTTAGATGACTGCTAATACTCTCATATATTGTCTGACTAATGGCATGAGTGAGTAAATTTTTTCCCGAGTAATGTGTGTGGCACCATAGATCCAACTAAAAGCTGAACAATGCACAATAGTGTCAGAGCTGGCACACAGTATAGGAGTTACCATTTGATGTTGGCCTCTGTCTGGATGTACTGCATGTGCATCCAGTTTGGCATTTAGTTCCCCCCCACCCCACCCCTGTGAGTGTATGACATTCTTAGGAATCTTTTTTCAAAGGCCAGTTTGGTAGGTGACTCAGCTGTAGCTGTGTTTTGCTTGTAAGGGTACTAGGAGTGGGCCAATGCATTGCTGTCATTGCCATAAACTGTTACATAGTGGAACGTTCAGGATAGGCTACGTTGCTTGTTAGTTTCACATGCATGACATCTTAAATTTAGTGCACTGTTCTGGTTTTCTCTATGGGGGAATAGTGCCTTCTAAGAGTTATAGTGCTGTCAGTTCCCAGTAATTCACATGCCATTTACAAGGCCCCACATGAGTTTAGTGGACATGTAACATGCCAGAGAGGGGTATTTGGACATTTGGACACAGGGATGGTGGGTGGTTTGGTCATTGAGGTGGGGAAAGGTGATAAGTGATCATGCAAGACAAAACCTTTTGGTGACATGAATGTTGTGGTGACTTACCCGACTCCACTCCCCCAGGTATTCCTGTCAGGCCCTCAGGATGCAGGATGTCCAAGACATTCTCCTCCCAATATATGAAAGTAGGGGGAGGAGGTGGTGCCCACCGCAAGTCTTGAGGACCACATCTGGTGCCTGGATGCCATGATTTGTACTTTCCCCCTGAGGTCATTCACCTCTTCCTGATGTCCTTCCTTGGGTGTGGATAGCTGCGTACAGAATTCACCCTCTTGACTATTCTTTGCCACAACTCAATTTTTCTGGCTATTGATGTTTGCTGGACCTGTGCTCTGAAAAGGTATGGCTCTACCCTGACAATTTTGTCCACCATGACCTAAGCTCATCGTCAGTGAAACGTGGGTGTTTTGGTGGGGACATGATAGTGGTGGTAAAGGCGGTGAGGTAGTGAAAGCAAGGTGGAATGAAATGTTAGTGATGAAGTGTAGGTACTTTGATGTGCATGGGTGACAGTTGTGTATTGTGTGTGATAGTAAATTGTGTGTTGTGTATGTTGTGCAGGTGTGGCATGTGTGCATGGTGAAATATGTATGGATGCCTGTTAAATAGATTTTCCTTGTCTGTGAATGTCTGGCGTTGTGGTTGCAAAGGATTGAGGGTTGTGTAGGGGTGTGTTATGTGGTGTAGTATGTAGGTGTGTTGGGTGTGTGAATGTGAGTCAGCTGTGGGGTATTCATACAATCCAATGTGATGTGGTGTTCTGTCTGATGTGAGTTCAGACCGCAGCGGTTCGCACCACCAATGGTTTTCCTCCATGGAAGAAGCACTGTCATGAATTGTGGGTCGTAATATAATGGGAGGATGTTTGTCAGGCTGGTGATGCCGGGGGTGAGACAGCCTCTTTTTCATCCTCCAGTGTCCTGGCGGGTTTGTAATTTTGGCTGTTTTTTGGGGGACTCCACAGCGCAACTCTTAATACGGTGGCTGGATTATCGCCAACATGGCAGTCTTTTGGTGGCTGACTCGTAATGAGGCCCTTAAGGCCTGATTACAACTTTGGAGGAGGTGTTAATCCGTCCCAAAAGTGACGGTAAAGTGACGGATATACCACCAGCCGTATTACTAGTCCATTGTATCCTATGGAACTCGTAATACGGCTGGTGGTATTTCCGTCACTTTACCGTCACTTTTGGGACGGATTAACACCTCCTCCAAAGTTGTAATCAGGCCCTTAGGCCCTCATTCCAACCCTGGCGGTCTGTGACCGCCAGGGCGGAGGGCAGCGGAATCACCGCCAACAGGCTGGCGGTGCTTCCTGGGCTATTCTGACCGCTGCGGTAAAGCCGCGGTCAGAAAAGGGGAACCGGTGGTTTCCCGCCGGTTTTCCCCTGGCCCAGGGAATCCTCCATGGCGGCTCTGCTTGCAGCGCCGCTATGGGGATTCCGACCCCCTTCCCGCCAGCCTATTTCTGGAGATTTTCACCGCCAGAACCAGGATGGCGGGAACGGGTGTCGTGGGGCCCCTGGGGGCCCCTGCACTGCCCATGCCCTGGCATGGGCAGTGCAGGGGCCACCTAACAGGGCCCCATACAGATTTTCACTGTCTGCTTTGCACCCGTAGCACCCCTGCAACTCCGCTGGCTCCATTCGGAGCCGGCTTCCTCGTTGCAGGGGCTTTCCCGCTGGGCCGGCGGGCGGCCTTTTGGCGGTTGCCCGCCGGCCCAGCGGGAAAGTTGGAATGGCCGCCGCGGTCATTCGGCGGTAACCGCATGGCGGGCGGCGACCGCCGCCCGCCGCGGTCAGAATGACCGCCTTAGTGTTTACCAGAAGATGTATAGCAAAACTGGAAGCCCCCTGGAATATCCCATTGGGAAAAAAGTTGTGATGGAATGGGCTTTAAGCAAGGAGCTCAGAATAAGAGAAACAGGATTTGTCTATATGGGCTGAACTGCTTAAAGAATTTATGGGACAAAGTGAAAATGCAAGTATGCAGAACCAAAGTGTATAACCTGAGAAACCTCGCATTGGGTGAGGTGATGTTCTAACGTATGAAGTGTTCCAGAAATTGTGGTAATCCTATTGGGGAGGGCTGTAGGGACAGTCCCAATGATTATTTGTATAGTATCGTAACTGTGATGTCGAAGAATACAGCAGGGTGTGTGGCCTGAGGTGACAGAAAGCAAGCAAGGAAGGTGGTAACCTTAGTGTAATATATGTAATATGAACTTGCCCAGTTTTTTTGCAATCATTTTACAATGGTGATGAAAACATAAAAATAAAAACTATTCAAAAAGTGTATAAAAGTTTATGACCATTCCAAACACAATTCAACAACCGTGGCATTGAATTACAAAAAATAAAAGTAGCACTACACAAAGTTTACATTCCATGATACAATTTGCACATATCTCTCCCCCCATTTTATGACTTATCTAATAAGTTGATACCATTGACACAAGCAGTATAGAAATCAAGTGGCCCTAATCGGTGTTCCTGAAGACATTATTTTATTTTATTTTCTCCCTCTATGTTCCCCATCCAGTGCTCCACACCCCTAGCACCTCCCTTCCCTGTGGAAATCCCTCCCATAATCCTTCGTGGCTAATAAAGCCTTTGGGGGCATACTGAGATGTGAAGGGATAATAGGCAAAGAAAAAATTAAGAAAATGAGCTAACAAAGCAGTGAAAAAGATTTTAAGTAGTCAAGACTAGGAGCTGCAAGGCAAAGTTCTAGCCAAACCCATCCTCTCATCCTTCTGCCTTAATTTAATTCTATATCCTGAGAGAGTTGAGTCACAAGTCTGGAATGCACATCAGGCTGGGGCACTTTGTATCCCAAAGTGAGGTTAGGTCTTCTGACCTGCTCTGATCTACCCTTACAGCGCATCCGCCTCCTTGTGGTCCCTTAAATTGTGTATTTTGCTGCCAAACATTACCCTAAGGGTGGCGAGTAACCTCAACTGGGATGTGGCCCCTAACTTCCCAAATTCTTCTATTCTTTTTCCTAGATGCCGCTGCCTATTCATGGTAGTGCATGAGCTGTCAGACCTGATTTCAAAAGAGAAGCAAATCCCTTTCAGGAAGTTCAGTTACAATGGTGGGCTCTTCCTTCTTGCCCCGTTTTCCTCATTAAGCGGTGCCTTAGCTAAGTCAGGTACAGCTTTTGAGTTGTTAAACATTGTTACTTTAGTTTAAACCTTAAGAAAGGACCTAAGTGAAGGAGCTATTTTCAAATGCTGTTGTTTAATGGGTATGCAACTTTGACCCTCCCCTGGGTCGCTTCTACAAGGAAGCTTGGTCGACAGGGTCTGGTTGTACTGGGAGTATTGTCTGGGAGAGATATTACTCGTTTTTTTTTCCCCCACTTTATTCGCCTTCACTTTAATCTCTAAGAGCTCACAGTTGCTCTCTGACAGTCTTTAGTGGGAGTGGGGAGAGATAAACTATCTCTCACCATTCCCACTTTGCTCTTTAGGGTGTATCTGTTTCTTTTGTTATTCCTTCATTTCACTAACCAGTCCTCCATCTCACCCTCTGTCCACCTATTTTCTGTTGCAGCTAATTGGGAAAATTGTGCCGCTCCTCCTCCGCTGACTCCCCTGCGCTTCTCTGGGCTTCAATGTCTGCCCTGTCTCTTTCCTCTGTTGCAGCTTCACCTGGGAGTAGGGAACTCTGACTTTCCCCTAAACTCTGTGAAGCTAACTTACGAGTACTGCCACTGCTACACTTTTCCTGCAGTGCAATCCTGGAAGTGGCTCTGGGTGCCTTCTTCACTTCCTGGGTGGCCCTCAGCCACTGTTCTTCAGTCTCCCCCGACTCCGCTTCCCAGGCAGTGTTTACTGGCAGTCTCCAGGGAGGCCCACTGCAGCCCCAGCTGCTATCCTTTATGATCTTATCCTCGCTGAATCAGCTCAGGATCTCCACATCTTGCCACTGGTGAGCATTGCTTCACTCCTTACTGTTTTCAGTTAGACTCCCACATACCTCACCTGAGCGATCTCGCAACCTGCAGCTATGTTCTCCTCCAATATTTCACCAGCCCAGATTATAGTGTCACAGGAAACTCATTTGTCTAGGGTAAAATGTTTAGATATCTTAAGTACACATCAGTGTTTCCAGCAGGTGATATGCTCATATCAAACCTGCCTTACTAAAGGAGTGGCCCTCCTGAATAAAAAGCAAGTGGGGATCTTTAGTAAGGAGTGTAAGACAGACAAGATAGGTAATTGCAATCTTGAGGATAGTTGTTAGCATTTGTATCCTAGTGGGGTACTATGGTCCAAATGTAGATGATGTGGAACCCCTTAAAAATCTATGCTTAGAGCTTGCAGAGGCTTCCTATCCAATATTATTGACAGGAGGCTTTAATACTGTACTAGATAACACTTTAGATAAATCAATAAAAGAGCGAGTGTATCCTCTAAAATGCAAACCTACATTGAATGCCTGATGAGACAGATGGGATTGTGTGATTATATGCTTTCACATCATTGTATTATCATTGATATATGAATTTATCAATAGTTAATTAGCTAACAGATCTAAGTGACTAATGTTACTTTTATTTATTGTTTTTTTTTTCCTTTTGATGTCCTCATTCACCACAATCACTTCTGACTGTCCACCTTAGTTTTCCAAGTACGAAACCTTCTTGCCAGTTAGGGAAGACTCTTATGGATCGGACTTTGCTCATCAATATGTCCAAAAACCTGGAAGGGTGTAATCATACGGTGAGGAGGGTGGGAACAAAACGAGGATGCACCTATTATAATTAAAATACAGACATTCATATAGAATAGACTGCTTTTTTGTGAATCAGATAATAAGGAAACACACCTTGAGTATAAGGCATTGACCTGTAAACCTTTCTGACCATATGGCAATTGTCCTAGAAATGAAAATTGAGACAGGGCATACAGCAGGGAGATGAACCTAAAATTGTGCACTCTGAGCTGACCAAAGAATTATAGATAAAATAAGACTGGAGGCTGCTAGTTTCTTCACGTAAGTGTTGACTCAGCGACTCTGTACAAAGTTTGGGATGCCCATCGGGCCTTTATGAGGGGCATCCTAATTAGCATTTCTGCCTGGGTGAAGACAATTGAAAATATAGAGCAAGTTGCCTGGAAAGGCAACTATGGGACCAGCACCAGTCAGGGAGTCATTGAAGTGCACTATTTAAAGAGATGCAAGATCGAAAGGTCAGTATCGCCTCAGTCTTGGATGCTAGAAAAAGGGCCATGTGGAAAGCAAGCAAGCTGTCCGACTTTGAGTACATTGAAAATGCTGTTAAACTCCTAGCTTTGAAAACCAAGGTGGACTCGGTCAAGAATGAGGTGAGAAATGTTAGATGTGGGTAGATTGGACAACGTCTAACAAACAGCCAATAGGTTGAAAAAGTCTTTCTAAAGTTTTTTGGTGTGCTATATACAGAGGATTTGAACACCGATGTAGAGCAAATTACCAAGCGGATGGAGGGGCTCCCAATAGTTAAGCTCTCAGAAGGCAAAAATGAAAGTCTTGTCCAGTTGATAATGCAAAGAGAGGTTTGGTAGATAATAAACAAGGGCACGTGAGGGAAAGCTGCTGGCCTGGATGGTCTACCCAATGAATCTTATAAGGTTTTATGTGTCACGATCGTACCTTTTCTAACTCAACTTCTTGTGGGGATCCTAGAAGAAGGGGCTCCTCTCCCAAAGTTGTAAGGGAGACCATAGTCACTCTGATCCTGAAACCCGAAAAAGATCCCACTTCCTGAGAGTCCTATTGACCCATTTCTCTTATTAATTGTGATGATAAGGTTTTTGCAAATATCTTAGCTAACAGACTGGGTATGGTGGCTTGGGAGGTAATCCAAGATGATCAAAATGGCTTCATAAAAGGAAGATACCTGAATGAATTTACCCATGAATTGATTGGGGCCATGACCAAGCCTTGGTTGGTAAAGAACCACTTGCCATCTTAACGCTAGATGCCACCAAAGCATTTGATAGGGTAAATTGGCGAGACTTGAATTTAGTCTTAGGGGAATTCCATATTGGGGAATAAATTCTGCTGGTTGATACACTAGACCTATAAAACACCCTCAGCAAGAATCCTGTTATATGGCAAGTTAACCAAGGGTTCTAACACAACAAAGGGCTAGATAGGGCTGCCCCCACCCCCTCTCCTATTTAAACTGCGCATTGAATCCCTGGCTTGTAAGATCAGAGAAGAGAGGGAAATAACATATACCTGTGGTCCCTGGAAAAGAAGAATCTCCCTATATGCTGATGATCTACACAGTAAATGTAAGCTTCACGTTACTGAACGTGGAGCGACTGGTATATGACTTTGGAAAAAACACAGGTTATGAGGCATACCCATCAAAGACAGAAATCATGGGATGGAATATGGAGGAAGAAATCAAAAAGGGAATTGAAATACCTGGGAATTAGAATTAACAGGACTTGGATAAGTTAGCCGAACTAAGGCCCATATTTATGGAAAGTTAGCGTTGCCTTGGTGTCATTTATTTTATGCTAAATCAGCGTTAATTTAACTCCATATTATATTTTGGCGCTAGACCCGTCTAGCGTCAAAATATATGAGTTAGTTCCATTTTTAGGAAGCGCCAACCCACCTTGCGTCTCATTGTGACAATGATATGCAAGGTAGGCGTTCCCTTCCTAAAAATGACGCTACCCCCCAGTGCCATATTTACCATCCAACGCTAAAATGACGTGCACCTAGGAGGCGGACCTAAACAATGGCGCTAAGCCCGATTAACGTCAAAAATTTAACACCTGGTCAGACCAGGCGTTAAAGTGCTCGTAGGCCCATTTCCATTGGGAAACACCATGGAATGGGCACATAGATGTCCACTCCAACCTCCAGCATCATCACCAACCACACCACAGGGACACCACTGGTGGAGGGAGCCCATCCCAGGTAAGTTGACGTGCGTTGTGTGGTCTACTGTGGACCCCTTACATGGGGCCCCCTGGCTGGCGCTGGGTCTGTTGGTGTTGTCCTGGTCCGCTGTGGTGGGCATTGGGGTTGTAGTAATGACTCCTGTCTATACTTAGACAAGAGTAATTTTTTGGCTGCTTGTGTGTTAAAAAATAATGCTAGGCTAACTAGCAGCAGATATTTTGCCGCTAATCAGACTACTGTCATTTTTGACCAACTAGTGCCATGTCCCCTGATGCTATCCATCACAGGCTAGCATCTTTATTTGAGGCGCTAACCATTCTTTACCACCATTGTGCGTCTTTTTTTTAAATATGGTGAACAGATGGGGTTAGGGAATGAAGTTAACTCACGTTAAAAAAAATGACGGACAATTGCTCTAGCGCAGTTGCGCATCATTTTTCATAAATCAATAGCGCAATAGTGGAAAATGTCAAACTATTAATGAGCTGGTCGCACCTACCATTAACAATATTTGGAAGACCGAATTTAGTCAAAATGTCCAGCCTGGCAAAATACACTTTCCTTTTTAATGCCACCCCCTACACTTCAGGAAACACTGGCTAGAGACATTACACTGGAAAGTAAATTCCTTTACATGGGCTTCCAAGGGTACAAGAATCTCATGGAAAAAATTGCTCTGGAAATGGGACAAAGGGGTATTGCACTACCAGACTTCAGCTCTATGTGTGTGCCTTCCAGCTCAAAAACTGTAGGCATTTACTGACAAATTCAGGGGTCAGCCCCATGTTCAAAACAATGCTGAAAGAGGTGCGGGGGGAACCAAGTTCCTGTATCAGTTCGAAAACATGAAGTTTTACAAAAAGGTGAGGCTAAAACTCTTTCAAGCGATGGCACAGATTAGGTGAGGAACACACCTCATGCACTACAGCAGATATCCCCCAGGGTGGGACTCCCCAGGAACCCCCGAGTGATTGGAAGATAAGATGGCAACCACACTCAAAATTTGGGTGTACACGAATGGGGCCAGCTACTACAGGAGGGGAAACTCTGTTCTTGGGAAGATCTTCTGGAACTGACTGGGGGATCCACCTCCAAATTCAGGTTCTATAAGCTGAGCAGCTGGGATTAGTCCCTGGGGGAAAAGAATAGCAACACAAATATGCTGCAAGAATGCCTGGAGGAAGGGTCCCAGCAGAAGAACGAAGTGTCATCATGGTATTGACTAGTGTGCGACATCATGGACGGAGACTTCGACTTGCCTGACATGTGGTGAGGAGAATACTTGCTGAGGCTGCCGATAAAATAATCGTTTTTTTGTACAGTAAAATGTGCCTTTTTGAGAAGGAACCATATTTTCTTCTTTCACAGGGTGTTTTTGACACCAAGAAGAATTGCCAAACTGAGAGGGACAGCAAGACGAATTGCCAAACTGAGAGGGACAGCCTCGGTTTTCTGCATGAAATGTGGGCTGTGAGATTCTGACGACATCCACATGTTCATGACATGCCCAAGCATTCTGTAGTTCTAGGTAGAGATTGGTACGATCCTGAGTGACATACGTTGAGTCAACATCGATTTAAACCTTGAGATGAAGGTCTACGGGTCCATGTCAGAGCCAGGAAAGTTCTGCAAAGATAGCCCCAAGTTGTTGTTCTACCTAATTTTACTGGGAATAAGAGAAATTTGCAGGCAGTGGCTTTCTAAGTCAAGTTCATCTAAGGCTGACTGGCTGAGTACTGCTAGGTATGTATGTAAAATGAACTTAAGAGCTGCATGCTGCATGTATAAGAAGAGGCAGGCTATGGGCCCCATTAATAAGATGGATGGAGAGAGAAAGCCCAGGGGATCAATCAGGAGGAATATAGGTGTATTAGAGAAGAATCCGCTCTCCTCACCGTCCTATGATTACATCTGACCAGGATCCTAGACAGATTGCCAGGCAAAGTCCGATCCATAAGAGTCAAAACCTTCTTCCCTACCTGAGAAGCCTAGCACTCTCCAAGTATAAGATAGAAGGGCAGCGAAGAGGAGATCTAAGTCAGACAGTCGGAAGTCACTTTGACCTGTGAGCTAATTAACTGTTGATAAATTCATACATCAGTGACAATACAGCGATGTGAAAGCATATAATTGTTGGACCTGGCTTTTTGACAGGGTCATCCCCAAACTTTTTGCCTCCTTCCTCCTATTTTTTCTGACCTGTTGTTGTTGGCTTTTGACCTCTGGGCACTTTACCACTGCTAACCAGTGCTAAAGTGCATATGCTCTCTGTGTAAATGGTACTATTGATTGGTTTATCCATGATTGGCTATTTAATTTACTTATAAGTCCTTAGTAGAGTGCACTATATGTGCCTAGGGCCTGTAGATTAAATGCTGCTAGTGGGCCTGCAGCACTGGTTGTGCCACCCACTTCAGTAGCCCCTTAACCCTGTCTCAGGCCTGCCATTGCAAGGCCTGTGTGTGCAGTTTCACTGCCACTTCGACTTGGCATTTAAAAGTACTTGCCAAGCCTAGAACTCCCCTTTTTCTACATATAAGTCATCCCTAATTTGTGCCCTAGGTAACCCCTAGAGCAGGGTGCTGTGTAGGTAAAAGGCAGGACATGTACCTGCGTAGTTATATGTCCTGGTAGTGTAAAACTCCTAAATTCGTTTTTACACTACTGTGAGGCCTGCTCCCTTCATAGGCTAACATTGGAGCTGCCCTCATACACTGTTGAAGTGGCAGCTGCTGATCTGAAAGGAGCAGGAAGGTCATATTTAGTATGGCCAGAATGGTAATATAAAGTCCTGCTGACTGGTGAAGTCAAATTTAATATTACTATTCTAGAAATGCCACTTTTAGAAAGTGAGCATTTCTTTGCACTAAAATCTTGTTGTGCCCTTCAATCCACGTCTGGCTAGGTTTAGTTGACAGCTCCTTTTGCCTTCACTCAAACACACCCCAAACACAGGGTACTCAGCCTCACTTGCATACATCTGCATTTTGAATGGGTCTTCCTGGGCTGGGAGGGCGGAGGGCTTGCCCTCACACAAAGGACTGCCACACCCCCTACTGGGACTCTGGCAGACAGGATTGAACTGAAAGGGGGCTTGGTGCATTTCTTAGACACTCTTTGAAGTCACCCCCACTTCAAAGGCACAACTTAGTATAAAACAGGGCCTCTGCCCTACCTCATCAGACACTTGCTGGAGAAGAAACCTGAACCAGAAACTCCATCCTGCCAAGAAGAACTGCCTGGCTGCTCAAAGGACTCACCTGTCTGCTTTTCTACAAGGACTGCTGCCTTGCTGTTGGCCTGCTGCCTTGCTGAACTGCCTGGCTGCTCAAAGGACTCACCTGTCTGCTTTTCTACAAAGGACTGCTGCCTTGCTGAACTCTTGTCTGGCTGTAAAAGTGCTCTCCAAGGGCTTGGATAGAGCTTGCCTCCTGTTCCCTGAAGTCTCAGGACCAAAAAGACTTCTCTCTTCCTCTTGGACGCTCCGTGTGCTGAAATTTTCGACGCACAGCTTGTTCCGCGGCAAGAAAAACGCCGCACATCGACGCTGATCGACGCAACACCTTCGGGACGACCGAAACTTTGACGCACGGCCTCGCAAGGACAACGCCGCCCGACTTCCCGGGAGAAATCGACGCGACGCCTGCCGTGAGATCGAAACTTTGACGCACGGCCTCGCAAGGACAACGCCGCCCGACTTCCCAGGATAAATCGACGCAACGCCTGCCGTGAGATCAAAACTTTGACGCACGGCCTCGCAAGGACAACGCCGCCCGACTCCCCAGGAGAAATCGACGTGACGCCTGCCGTGAGATCGAAACTTTGACGCGCAGCCCCGCAGAACGACGCGCAGCCGGAAAACAAGCAGGAAAATCCACGCACAGACCCGGGACATCTGGTACTCCCCGCGAACCACAGAAAGAGACTGTCCGCGCGCCGGAAAATGACGCACGACTCCCCGCGTGGAAAATAACGACGCAAGTCCGTGTGTGCTGAGGAGAAATCGACGCACACACCAGTTTTCCACGTATCTCTTCTCCTGTGGCCCTCTGAGGAGATTTTCCACCAGAAACCAGGTACTTTGTGTTTGAAAGAGACTTTGTTTGCTTTCTAAAGACTTAAGACACTTTATATCACTTTTCAGTGATATCTTTACAAATTCATATTGCAACTTTGATCGTTTTGACCTGAAAATACCCAGATAAATATTATATATTTTTCTAAACACTGTGTGGTGTATTTTTGTGGTGTTATACTATGGTGTTGTATGATTTATTGCACAAATGCTTTACACATTGCCTTCTAAGTTAAGCCTGACTGCTCGTGCCAAGCTACCAGAGGGTGGGCACAGGCTGATTTTGGATTGTGTGTGACTTACCCTGACTAGAGTGAGGGTTCTTGCTTGGACAGAGGGCAACCTGACTGCCAACCAAAAACCCAATTTCTAACATTGGTGATCAGCGGTGAGGATAGGACTTGTGTTTGTGCAGTGACATACAGTAGCTAAGTATTTCACTACCTACCCACAGTGGAAGGTCAACTTGATTTTTCATCTTTTTTGCCTTTGGTTCTCTGATGTCCTCCTGGATATACTATTGATATTTTGGACTTTGGATTTTGGTTTTTGCCAGTAAGACTTTATCAACAATGAGATTGCTTACCTACTCAATCTTTGTGCCTCCTGACCACCTCACTAAGGCTGACCTAAGAAGGCTTTGCAGAAAATGGGGCCTTCCTGTATCAAGGAGATCTACTAAGATGGAAATGCTACATGCCTACATAGTCTGGGGGGAAGAAAGATGGGCAGAGAGAGAGGCAGAAAAAAACCAAATGACTAAGTACCCCTCAGATGAGGAGGGAGACTGCTCAAATGAGGAGGAAGACTACTCAGATGAGGAAAGAGAACCAGTGAGAGATGAATGGCTCCTAGCTCTAGAGCGGTGTATGGAAGAGCTAGATGAGCAGCTTGAAAGGGCTGAGGCAGCAAGTCTCTTAGCCCTGGAAGAAGAAAAGATTGCAGCTCAAGAGCTGAGCTGTAAAGAGCTGAAACTGGAAGCCGGAAGGGCTGAGTCCAGTTCAGATGGTGGCAGCAAAAATCTTGCATCTAGTACTGCTGAAGAAGGGCACAAGCCCAGAGATGTGGTGCCCAACTTGAAGAAGGGAGTTGACACACCCCAGGCGGTGCAAGGGTATGAGGTAGTTCCCGTTATGCACAGGGTCCCTGAGAAGGATTGGGGAACTGGCACAGGGAGTCATATTCCTACTGGGGGGAGGGACACTTTACTGACTCTAGCAGAGAGTGACAGAGAAAAGGGTTCCCCCCTGGTGGACGTCCTGGTTATAGAGTGTAGAGACATCCCAGAAGAGTATGGGTTGAGTGTCAGGGACAGTCAGATACTGTCTCACCAGTCTCAGAAGGGTGATGTAGAGTGCTTTTTCAAGGTTGAGTCACTGGATGGTTGGGTGAAGGGTACTGTGGTTAATACATGTGAAGGGCAGAGTGATGTAATTGCTGGAGAGCATATGTCTGGTCCTTATTTTCCAGAGCTACGCCAACACCAGGTGGAGTGTGAGTTCTCTGACCCCAGGGAACTTACAATGGAGGCAGACTTCTGGGTGAGTACCAGAGAGTCTGAAGAGGCATTTGGGGGTGCTCCTGAAGGGAGTGGTCTAGGTGGTTGCCAACCGAGTGAGGTGGGAAAGGATTGTAGTGTCCCAGGTAGGTCCCAGAGGGTTCCATGAGGGAACACCAGGAGGGAAGCCTAGCCTGTACCGTAGGGCCACCTTTTGAGGGAAGCCCCGCAGTGTCAGAAGAACTTGGGGGGGTGACTGTAGCCAGCATCCCAACAGTTCTGGTGTCTGGCAGTACCCCTCCTAGTGAGGGGGTGCAGAAGTCCAGACATAGGGTTGAGAGGGGGTTGCAGACCCCAGTGGAGGACCTTGAGAGTCAGCGGTCAGCTCTGAGAGCAGAGCCCCCCAGGAATGACCCAGGTGAAACCGTTTCTGGTTTGGGGGAAACCCAGACTCTTCCGGATGGGCAGAGGTCAGGAGACCTGCGCCAACCAGACTCTTGTGTGGCCCTTGGGGATGGTGTGTCCCTTGTGGGGGGTGAGAGTGCCCCCCAGGAAGTCCTGGCATGCCAGGCAAAGATTCAACCTCAGGGTGGTGACTCTGGGTTGGCTAACCAGGTTCAGAGGATAAACTCTGACCTGTTGGGGGGTAGGTGTGCCCCCCAGAAAGTCCTGGTATGCCAGGCAATGGTTCAACCTCAGGGTGGTGACTCTGGGTTGGATACCCAGGTTCAGAGGTTAAACTCTGACCTGGTGGGGGGTAGGTGTGCCCCCCAGAAAGTCCTGGCGTGCCAGGCAATTGTTCAACCTCAGGGTAGTGACCCTGGGTTGGAGAACCAGGTTCAGAGGTTAACCTCTGACCTGGTGGGAGGTAGGTGTGCCTCCCAGAAAGTCCTGGTGTGCCAGGCAGTTGCCCAACCTCAGGGTGGTGACCCTAGGTTGGAGAACCAGGTTCAGAGGTTAAACTCTGACCTGGTGGAGGGTCAGTGTGCCCTCCAGGAAGTCCTGGCGTGCCAGGCAATTGTTCAACTTCAGGGTGGTGACTCTGAGTTGGATGGCCAAGTTCAGAGGTTAAACTCTGACCTGGTGGAGGGTCAGTGTGCCCTCCAGGAAGTCCTGGCGTGCCAGGCAATTGTTCAACTTCAGGGTGGTAACTCTGAGTTGAATGGTCAGGTGCAGAGGTTAAACTCTGACCTGGTGGGGGGTAGGTGTGCCTCCCAGAAAGTCCTGGTTTGCCAGGCAGTGATCCAGTCTGAGGGTACAGACCCTGGGCTGGAAGACCAGGTTCAGGGTGTCCCCCCGGACCTGGAGGGAGGGGCTACTGATAACAGTGCCCCTACCATGTTGTCTTCTGAGGAGGCCACTCCTAGTTGGAGGGTGCTGGACCCCAGAAGGGAGGGCAGGGGGAGGGAAGCCTCACCCCGGGCCCTAGTCCAACCTGAAGGTACAGACTCCAGGTGGAGGGCCAGTTGCAGGTTAACAGCCCTGCACTGGTGGAGGAATGGTACAGGGCGACTTCTATAAGCACCCTGACCATGTTGGACTCTGGGGGTACCGCTCCAGGAGGGAGGGTACAGAGCCCCAGACGGGAGGACCAGGTTCAGGCTGTCATCCCTGACCTGGTGCAAGGGAGAGTGGTTAAAGGGTGCCCAGCACCTGGGGCTACCGCCCCCCACTCTCCACAGCCACAGTGGTGGGAGAGCTTTGAGAGGCCTGGGGCCTGGCTCTCATCCCTGGCAGCTGTCAGTAACCACTGTGGCTTGCTGTCCGGGTGGTCAGAGTTATCCTTGGGGAGGGGACAAGTGTCACACCCCAGGGGTAGAGTGGGCAACACCACTGTGTTGGTCATGGTGGTACTATCCTGCTCCTGGGATACATCTGTGAGAAAAGTAAGGTTAGGTGCTGCACAGATGGGATCCGCAGGTAAGGAGAAAGGTTCCCCATGGGTTGGCTTAGTGGGCCCTGAGTATGGACAGAGGGATCCAATTGGAGTCAGGAAGGTGAAGAACTGGAGCATGCCCCTGCTGTTGTGGGCCTGGGTCCTTGTTCTGTCGCCTCAAACAGGGAAGTACATCAGGATAGCGATTGTTCTCCCCTGGCTTTAGGCTGGTAGGGGGTCATGTTGGACCTCGCTTTTTGACAGGGTCATCCCCAAACTTTTTGCCTCCTTCCTCCTATTTTTTCTGACCTGTTGTTGTTGGCTTTTGACCTCTGGGCACTTTACCACTGCTAACCAGTGCTAAAGTGCATATGCTCTCTGTGTAAATGGTACAATTGATTGGTTTATCCATGATTGGCTATTTAATTTACTTATAAGTCCCTAGTAGAGTGCACTATATGTGCCTAGGGCCTGTAGATTAAATGCTGCTAGTGGGCCTGCAGCACTGGTTGTGCCACCCACTTCAGTAGCCCCTTAACCCTGTCTCAGGCCTGCCATTGCAAGGCCTGTGTGTGCAGTTTCACTGCCACTTTGACTTGGCATTTAAAAGTACTTGCCAAGCCTAGAACTCCCCTTTTTCTACATATAAGTCATCCCTAATGTGTGCCCTAGGTAACCCCTAGAGCAGGGTGCTGTGTAGGTAAAAGGCAGGACATGTACCTGCGTAGTTATATGTCCTGGTAGTGTAAAACTCCTAAATTCGTTTTTACACTACTGTGAGGCCTGCTCCCTTCATAGGCTAACATTGGGGCTGCCCTCATACACTGTTGAAGTGGCAGCTGCTGATCTGAAAGGAGCAGGAAGGTCATATTTAGTATGGCCAGAATGGTAATATAAAGTCCTGCTGACTGGTGAAGTCGGATTTAATATTACTATTCTAGAAATGCCACTTTTAGAAAGTGAGCATTTCTTTGCACTAAAATCTTGTTGTGCCCTTCAATCCACGTCTGGCTAGGTTTAGTTGACAGCTCCTTGTGCCTTCACTCAGACACATCCCAACACAGGGTACTCAGCCTCACTTGCATACATCTGCATTTTGAATGGGTCTTCCAGGGCTGGGAGGGTGGAGGGCCTGCCCTCACACAAAGGACTGCCACACCCCCTACTGGGACTCTGGCAGACAGGATTGAACTGAAAGGGGGCTTGGTGCATTTCTTAGACACTCTTTGAAGTCACCCCCACTTCAAAGGCACAACTTAGTATAAAACAGGGCCTCTGCCCTACCTCATCAGACACTTGCTGGAGAAGAAACCTGAACCAGAAACTACATCCTGCCAAGAAGATCTGCCTGGCTGCTCAAAGGACTCACCTGTCTGCTTTTCTACAAAGGACTGCTGCCTTGCTGTTGGCCTGCTGCCTTGCTGAACTGCCTGGCTGCTCAAAAGACTCACCTGTCTGCTTTTCTACAAAAGACTGCTGCCTTGCTGTTAGCCTGCTGCCTTGCTGAACTCTTGTCTGGCTGTAAAAGTGCTCTCCAAGGGCTTGGATAGAGCTTGCCTCCTGTTCCCTGAAGTCTCAGGACCAAAAAGACTTCTCTCTTCCTCTTGGACGCTCCGTGCACTGAAATTTTCGACGCACAGCTTGTTCCGCGGCAAGAAAAACGCTGCACACCGACGCTGATCGACGCGACGCCTTCGGGACGACCAAAACTTTGACGCACGGCCTCGCAAGGACAACGCCGCCCAACTTCCTGGGAGAAATCGACGCGACGCCTGCCGTGAGATCGAAACTTTGACGCACGGCCTCGCAAGGACAACGCCGCCCGACTTCCCAGGAGAAATCGACGCGACGCCGGCCGTGAGATCAAAACTTTGATGCACGGTCTCGCAAGGACAACGCCGCCCAACTCCCCAGGAGAAATCGACACGACGCCTGCCGTGAGATCGAAACTTCGACGCGCAGCCCCGCAGAACGACGCGCAGCCAGAATACAAGCAGGAAAATCCACGCACAGACCCGGGACATCTGGTACTCCCCGCGAACCACAGAAAGAGACTGTCCGCGCGCCGGAAAATGACGCACGACTCCCCGCGTGGAAAATAACGACGCAAGTCTGTGTGTGCTGAGGAGAAATCGACGCACACACCAGTTTTCCACGTATCTCTTCTCCTGTGGCCCTCTGAGGAGATTTTCCACCAGAAACCAGGTACTTTGTGTTTGAAAGAGACTTTGTTTGCTTTCTAAAGACTTAAGACACTTTATATCACTTTTCAGTGATATCTTTACAAATTCATATTGCAACTTTGATCGTTTTGACCTGAAAATACCCAGATAAATATTATATATTTTTCTGAACACTGTGTGGTGTATTTTTGTGGTGTTATACTATGGTGTTGTATGATTTATTGCACAAATGCTTTACACATTGCCTTCTAAGTTAAGCCTGACTGCTCGTGCCAAGCTACCAGAGGGTGGGCACAGGCTGATTTTGGATTGTGTGTGACTTACCCTGACTAGAGTGAGGGTTCTTGCTTGGACAGAGGGCAACCTGACTGCCAACCAAAAACCCCATTTCTAACAATAATCAACAAAAATTCACACATAAAAAAAAAAATGCCAGTTAGTTGGGGATGACCAGCCCTCAAAGAAACAATTGCTGGGTCTGTACATTTCGTGATACCCAGGCGAATAAAAAACTGATTTCATTAGGTGTCTAAGCTCTTTAGCCATACCCTGGCAAATACATAAGCTATGCATAAGCGATTCCTTTAGTGCAAGGCATAATCTGCTTTCCTACAAAACATCTTGTTTGGTCACTTCTATCTTGGCTGGTTGTTTATCTAGGAAGCTATTTTCACATATCGGCTGAAGTGAACTAGAATTTGGCTGCAGGATTAACTTTTGGGCTGGTAGATAGTAACTTAAGGGAATGAGTACCGATGAGATGTTTGATTATGATGTGGAGGGAAAGTAGTCAAGCTTGGTTTTAGAGGAGTTAAAATGTAGTGACCAAAAAGCCATTCTGGAATATGTATTATTGAGATAGTCCTAAACACTTGGCTAGAGGTGGGATTTGATAGGAGCAAAGAAGAAAAGATTTGTGTGTTTGTGAAATGGGGAGATAATATCTCCAAGGTAGATCCATTACTAAGAGAACAAGAAGGACCAGGACAGAGGCGTGTGGTCCTATTGAAATAGCTGGAAGTCTCAGCGATTAGCAATTATTATTTAGCCTTTTACAAAGTGGCTTTCAGCAGGACTGTGGGGTTGAGGACAACTCACACTGTTCATTTTGAAACACTCCATTCCACATTCATTGACAACAAGGGGCGCAGGATAGAATCTTGTGGTACACTTGCTGCAAATGGAGTGAGAGTTGATGTCTTGGATCCCCAGGTTTCCCGTACTTGTCTGTGTGGACAACGGGTGTAGTTCAGATTGAAAACCACACCCAGTAATGATGCTGCAGGAGCAGCATGGATCCAACAATCTCTCCCTCATTCAGTCAGTCAAATAGGAAGATTCAACGACAACATATGATCTTCACTTAATTAATCCATCACCTGTATCCATTCACTTTCTAATGTATGCTCTCGAACCATTCACTCTCATGGCAAACTCTTGGCATCATCCTCACCTCCAGATTTATGACTCACCACGCTTGCTCTGTCTATGCATTTGCTGCTCAAAGATCAAGGTCACAAGAGTCAAAACGCAAATTGCGACCTAACTCAATTTGCTCCTAACCTTGATCAAATCCACCATGATATTACTCTTCTTCTTCATTCCACTTGGTACATCACATCAAATGAAACACTTCAGCCTATTTTTGAATCGTACTACTCACTCCAATCTTGTGCCCCCGTTTACAAGTCTTCTAAAGGCTTATTGTGGTCGACATTTTGTACTTCAACAATCAGGTGTGCACTTCCCTTAACAAGTGGAAGAAGTCCTAAGAAATGTTCACCTTGAAACCAGCAGGTATATACACAGTGCACCTACAACATTTAGCTTAAAAATTAGCCTATTACCAAAATCTCTTTCATTGTGCTTCAGCCTTTTTTTTACCTCCATTCATAAACCTGAGCCAGGTCTGTTTTCTCTTTTTTGGGGTTTTTCCTCGTGAGCCAAGAATGAAAGCCAAAATAGTGACCTCTAATGTAAATGAGAGAGAAAGATAGAGATACCCATTTGGTGACTGAAAGCCAAAATGTGAAAACAGATAACCTGAAATTAACATCAGATTGAATGTTAGGACAAATTGTGTGATCTTAGGCAAATATTTCATTTCACAATGCCTCACTTTTCTATATTATCACATTTAAGCACATTTTTAAATACTTGAGTTTAGGATGTGTGCAGGACAAACATCGCTTATGTTTGAATTAATAAACAATAAGGGTCCTACATGTATAATAAGAATTTAGGTAACATTTAGGATTTGCATGACTTACAACTTACCTTTTTGTTCACTAATGAGATTGTTGGCTGGTGTGCCATTAATGGTTTCTAAACACTAGCACTTTCCAAATAAGTCTGTCTATGCAGTAATATAATTTGATTTACTAAAGTGAAACACTTCTGTATGTTAGATAAATGGATCTTTTGGGTTATGAAGAGGTTGTACCATATGTTTTCATTTTGTTTCTTGCAAGATATACATTGCAAAGGTTTTCATGGCTCATCTTGTGCATGGATTCTTAGAGCCAAACCATACCCATGGCTTGGTTCTGGCTTGGCTCGTCCTATTAATTTATTGCTTGTCCTAGTCTATTTGAACCTCAGTCTTAGTACATAGGCTGTCAGTCATTGATTGTTTCAACATTTAATTGCAACACAGACATCACTCAGATTCCAATACTGTTTCCATTGGAACTACTGTTTCTTTGCAGTGAGCATGGACATTGGAGTTCACAGAAATCACTGGGAAAATTATTTGATCTCCTTATCTCTCTAGTCATATCAGTTATTACTTCCAACTGGAAATCCTCAGACAATATTAATTTTTTATGCTGGCGGAATCTTGTATGCCATCATCACAGACTCGATTACAAAATTGACTTGTTGCAGCTATCAATTAAGCGCACTCAGATATGGATGCGCCTCACTAAATATTTAACATCATGCTAAAAAACATATATTATCTTTCTCTTGACTTTTATTCAATGTCTGACAAAGGTAAAAGTTGTATATTTGTTTTTACAAGGCCACTAAAATATTGTCTTATTATCCTTGCTATCTTTTCTCTCTTTTACTTCTCTGTTTTCTCTTATATTAAAATGCTTGTTTTTCACATTTGCATTGCCTACCTGCTTCAACTTTCTATCTCAATTCTGGCTAACTTTTTTCTCACAATGATTATCATTAAACTTAATACTTTATATTAAAATGAATATGCATACATTATACTGTTTTTGTTTCACACAATACAATTTTTATTAAAAAATAAATAAAAGTAATCTTTGAATGGGTGCAAATTCACTGCTTTTTGGAATTCACACACATTGGCAGCCAAAGGTATGCAAAGCTGCGGTAGTCTCAGGTTTCCATGGGTACTACTAGCAATCAAACAACCTAACAATGATGGGATGAGTGCTTGCACATAGTCTAACCAGTGGCAATCGCTTGGGTAGTCTTTCAACCCATACTGTTTTGCCCACTGTGCCTCTTTAGACATGTAATGGAAATGAGTACTGACAGTGAACTAGTGCATACTGAACATTGATCAACTCACCCCTGAACCCTGCAGCCACAGAGCTTTTTAGTTGGGGAATTTGAGATTCACATCCCTAAATCCCACTGGCTATGTTGCACCCCTTTTGACACCTCAGCAGTATTCATCCCACCACAACGTAGCTCCTTCCAACTTCCTAGGTACTACTGGTACCATATGCTAACAGTGTCCTTCAATTTGTCTAATCTCTCTTCCTTTCTTTCCTGGAGCTCCTTCCACTTCTTCCAACGGCTAAATATGTGTCTCTCTCTTATCTCTGGCAGCACTACCTGCCTCTATTGCTAATGATGGAGTGAATTTCCCCATTTGCAAATTGAAACACATTTAACTCAGAAGTGCAAAATGTTATTCTGTATAACACATGTACAATAAATTCTAATTTGTAGTACATAACCATACTTAAGCACTGTCAGCATGTACATGAAGTGACTTAATGTCAGCCTGACTACTGATGCCATATTAAAATGTTGATTACACGTTAGGGTTAAAAGTCCTGTTTTCTCATTAGACTGTTGTCTTGGACAAGAAGGTTTTCTCTTCCACTACAGATACTGTAACTTTCCAGAAGCCTTCTTTTATCAAGTGAATAGGCATTTTATATTTATTAGACAGCTAATAGTGAGTATCTTGCTGGGAGGAGAGGAGATGGCAGGAAATGTGACTCATGGGAAGAAGTGCCTGAACCACAGGATGTGCCTAGTGCATCATGCCAAGGACTCAGTTCTGTGCTTCATTGTGAAGACATGAGAAACTAGGGAGTTTACCTGCTCCCAGAGTTTACTGAGCATTGATTGGTTGTTGAATATCACAAATGCAAAATTTGTTACCAACAATGTTTTTGCAGATTTATATTAATGTTTGCTCCTTAATGTAGAGCAGAGCAGGGATGGATAGAAGAGTCCCATCTGAGCCCTTTCCTTTCTCAGCCATAGACTATACACCTGCTGATTTGTAGCTGAGAATACTTTCTAGCCGTGCAATTTTTCTATTGCTTAGGTGTGAATGCTTCTTGCCGATGCATTTTCATTCTCTCATCAGAACCTTTCATGTGGGTTTCTGAAACTGACACCTTTCTTTGCTTATTGAGGAAATTTCCTTTTTATGCCTAAACCTCTACTAAGTTAGTTTAGGGATTTCTTTCATGAAACACACTTGCTGTATTTTCTCCTTTTTATTTGTGATTATTACTAATGTGGTATGTTATTTTGTTCTGAAATATTGACTAATGGATTATTTGAATTTTTAAAAATGATGTCTAAATGTTAATACTTACTGAGTAAATAGATTGATTTTAATGAATTGTTAATAAAATCCTTTAACTCACACCAACTATTTATTGATTCTTTTGAAGCCGCAACTAGACTTCACTGTTCATGGTCTGTGATGTTGATAATTGCTCCTTTTTATTTCTCCTTGTTGACGGACAAAGGTCCATGTGACTATTGGAGGAGGCAATTTAATGATTATACTCAAAGGCTAACATACAAGAATCCCTGTTCTAGCAGTAACTGTATCTCCACATCTGGCTTCTCCAAGCACACACATCTTCTCCTTTCACTCATTCTCCTCTTACATCCAGTCTGTTAATGCCTCCCAACCCCCAGTGACCAGGTGACCCTCCATTCTCTCTTGCTTAACTCCCCGTTTCTTTCTCCTCTGAAAAACGTATAGCCTGCCTTTTGTCAGGAACACCTGCAGGAGGCCAGCTTCCATCCTCACTCTTGCCACCAAATCCACTATGTCTTAACTACTGAACATCTGTAAGATTTGCTTTATGATTGACATTGTCATATCCCTGGTCAAAACCCTGGCCAGGAGCTGACACCATCACTGTAACTGCATAGTAGTAGATAGTCATCAGCAATCCTTCTCTCCAATGGACAAAAGTGTCATCTTTGCTAGCCACACTCTTTCCATAACACATGCATGAAGATGTGAGATTTTCTGTAACCATTTCTGGCATTAACAGACATTCCAGAAATCAAGCTAGACAGTGCAAATTAGCCATGGTTACAAAACAAGAAAGGTGCATACTTTTGGTGGATTCTAGGGTGCATGTTTCCCAATGAAGGCTGGGAATCTTGCCCTCCTTATTTGTTTTAGCTGCACTGTTTTATTCTCCCCAAGTCGAATCACAACCAACAATGGCTAAAGAATGACCGCTTTGTGTGGAAATAGCTGGTTTACAAGTGAAGCTGTACAAAGGGTGTAACAAAGAAGGGCCCTCCATCATGTCATCTATGGACGTACAATGGTTTTCCATAGACATCATTGCATCATTCATCACACTCAAACATAATGCTGAGCATATTAGAAGATATTAGAGTCAATAGCATCTATTTGACTGGTAGGCATGGTGTTCAGCGAAGGATGATTTCTGCAGAAGTTCGAGAAAGTAGTCGACAACCATGCATGTGGTTTTTGCCTCAAAATGATGACAGGCTAAGTAGCTTCAAAGTTTAGTGAAGAGACAAGCGATGTGCAAAAAGTCCGAGTTTCAGGGAACTTGAAATGGGTTTTTCTGAGATCATCTTGAAATCTTGCTTGTGCATTCTCACTCATAGAAACTAGGGAATGCTCTAGAGAGTCTCATGGATTGAGATGCTCCAGCTTCCTCAGGTGGATCTCCCCTTCATACGTGCCAACCCACATTGTCTCATCCCTGTGGTGAATCCATTTTAGTTCCCCACTGGGCACAGGAGTTAGCTTAGCCATCGGCTTGCAGGCCTCTTGCCCTTTTTACCTAGTAACCTTTTACCTACTTAGCATGCTCTGTTTTATTCCATTTATTATATTATTTCTTTTTAGCATTTCGCAACTGCATACATTTTCTAAGAAACATTTTGCTTGTGCTTATCAGTGCCATTCTGAGAAGGCATCAATAAGTGATGTACGTAGGTATTGTCATCATGTCCCTTTCTTACTTACGTTTGAAAGGAACATAATGCACACTTGTTCGGGATTGTTTATTTAATTGCTGACACAAGTCTGCCACATTATCCCTTGTTTAGGTACATACTTGCCTCACCTCACACAGACAAGGCCATTAGAGGGGTTCCTTCCTGATACCATCTATGCTGCACATCACTTTGCTGCAGAACACAGCCTTTGTGTCTCCACGGAGTCTGACCTAGAGACCTCATTCCAAGGTAACTTGTTCTCGTTAGGGTAGAAATTAGGTTTTCTTGGTTAGGAATTTTATACCCTATGTTTATTGGAAGATGGTGGGGGTTTTCATATACTCAACTCTCATCTTCACAATTCTGCTTTTATTATTGTTCATTATCCTAATCATTGCAGCACATGCATTTCATCGTAGATTGCAGCCTTTTCAATAAATCTATTCAAAACTGTCCTGCATCTCCTTCATTACCTTTGTGTATATGAGACTTGTTGCTAACGAGAGAAAAGGGAAACTTCAGTTCCACCACGATCCCCCTGAGACGTCGCAGCTAGAGTCCATGCGTAAAGCTGCCAGAAATCACCCTTTATTATTTGAGTTTTGGCAAGGTCCTGCTTGTGAGCAGGGAGGGTTGAGTCCGACAGTTGTGACTTGTTGTAGGAGTGACTCAGTCGCCTACAAACAAAAGTGCTGTCTCCCCTAAACCAGAAGTCTTGCTAAGGAGCGAGAGTCCAAGTAATGTTGCTGGAAGATTCTAATGCCATATGTACTAACGCACTTTTTTTTCACAAACCCTGAGATTCAGTACACCAATAAATTGTGGCTTTCAAATGTATTAAACCCATTTAACTATTTGGTAACATGTTACCGAATCGCTAGATGGATGTAGAACTTTATAAAGTATCGCTATTTGGAAGAGTTGTGTTTAGGACGTCCCTTCCAAATAGCAATTTCTCGTGGAATGTATTAATGTTTTGATACCGAAATGAGGTCACAAAACATTAAAACTTTACCAGCACCTCAAAGGAGGTTGTAACCTGTTTGAAAACATGAAGGGATCCCCAGGGAACCCTTTGTGAATGGTTCAAAAACACGTTTTAGGAGTCGGCAGTGGTCCATGCCTACTCCGAAAAAAATTATTTAATAAACTTTTTTTTTTTTTTTTTTTAAATGCATCCTGCAGCACTTTCAAAAAATTGCTCTATTTGAAAGCAATCACAGACATGGTGGTCTGCTGACTCTAGCAGGACACCATCCCTGTGATGACAACAAATCGTACTGGGTCGCAATTTGAGACCTACCTCACTAATGTTCCTGCAGTAGCTCTAAATGCAACCTAGTTCAATTCAATATTTTGTACACCAACCAAATAGTACATTTGCAAAATACTGTTAAATTCAGTAAGGGGCAGATGTACCACCCTTAGTGTTTGCGAGTCGCAAACACTGATGTACAACAGTGTCTGAGACACTGTTTGCAGTTCCCAAATAGGTCCCAAGGGGCCTGCCTCATTAATATTCATGAGGCAGGTCACAATTTGCGACCCATTGGGAATGTCTGGCACTCATAGGGATGGTGGCCTGCTGGGTCAGCAGACCACCATGCTTGTGACTGCTTTTTAAATAAAGCAGTTTTTTTCCCAAATGCAGCCCATTTTCCCTAAAGGAATATGGGATGCATTTCGAAAAAATAAAAATGAAAAGTTTTCTTTTCATTTTTTTACAGCGGGCAGTTGTCCACAGAACCACTGCCCGCTCTAAAAAAATGTTAGCGCCCCCATGCACAAAGTCGCAAAGCATTCATACATACCAATGCGATTCACTATTAGGAAGGAACGCCTTTTACAGGACCTTTCCTAATAGCGACTCGCAAACCCTATTTTGCAAGTTGGTAATAGGTTACTGACTCGCAAAATAGGATTGGTACCTACGAAAATGCATTTTACAAGTCGCAAACAGGCCGATGGGCCGTTTTTGACTGGTTAAATGCGTCATACATCTGGCCCTAAATGTCAGGGCGCAAATTGCGACCACATTTAGCGAATCCAATGTGGGTACACCTGGCCCCTAGGACTTACACAGAAATCTAAATCATAACTTTGCCATCTTAGCTCATAAATAGAATAACATTTTAGATGAAGCACTCCCCATGTGCAGCAAGAGAAAGGCAAAAGTAGAGAAACATAAAAATACACATAGTAGGTAATGTGGGATGAAGGGATCATGTGGTTCCCTAAACATTTATTTCCAATCTAACAAGATATTTTAGAAAACAATTCTGTATTGCTTATTATTTCACTGCTTCCGGTCCTATTTCAGGCTTAAATATGTAAACAATGGCCTGAGTCGTCCAGAGTGAAATAATTCTTTATTTAGCTGGGATAATTTTGATTTTGCTATAGGTAAAACTTAAATAGTTAAAACAAAATGCCACTAGCAGACATAATGTCACCAACATGTACATAACTCTGGCTTCTGTCACGCTGAAATGGAGCTCAGTTCAATTTTATGTCATCACACAGTGTGTGGTGTTGAAATCCGCAATTCCCATACACAAATGAAGAGTGGCACCTGGGAAAATGGCCTGTCAGCTGCAAAACACGCTTCAACAGATCCACGCAGCATCCTGCTCCCTGTTAGTCTACTGTAAAAGAATACATTACACTGACGGAAATACATGCCACAAGTGCACGTAAGGTAAGGAAAAATACCGGACATGTGCACGTAGAAACAGTATTACCCTCACCAGTGTAAGTCTTTGCAAGATATTGGGACATTCAGCAAATTGCAAAAAAACATGGTTAATAAAGCAGAAGGAACAAGGGAAGGTGGAAATATAACAATTATTGGCAGAGCCAATAGGATTCGCCTATGCAAAATCTATTGGATTTGTCAATGTGTTTTACATGTCGCACAGCAGTTGACCTGCTGTGCAGCACTGCTTAAAATAAAAAAAAGTGCTATGACGCGGAGGGCATTGTCAACGTCATAGCGCTTTTTGTTGTACTTTAAAATAAAATAGGAAAGGAAAGGAAAGAAGTGAGTGAGTGAGGAAGGAATGGAGTGATGGAAGGGAGAAGCGAGGGAGGGAGGCAATGTCTGAATCACACGTCGTGGAAGGGAACTCATGGAACTGGGTAGCTTTGGGCACGAAATGGGCACTATTAAAAGGGATATTAAGATTGAACAAAGTTTGAGAAGGACACACGCTCTATATTCGTTCTGTTTTCTTTCATTAAAGAAGGGTGCCTGCTGCCTCGGGTGTCACTGGAGCTTTGTTTCGGTGACACGACCTGCAACCCCCTTCAAACACTGCTCCTTTCACCGGGAAATCCCGGAGCACCTAACAACTCCTGCGTGCTCAGGGGAACGTGGCTGCTGTGCGAGGCGCCTAGCAATGACTGCGTTATGAATTAAAGCACTGGGGTTGGAGCTTATTTACAAACCACTCAGAGCGTGTGAGTTAAGGTGTGACAGGGCGACCTTCGTGCCCGGCCTGCATTACTTTTTAAGTGTCACTGGCAATGCCTGCTACTGCATGGACATGCCATGCACAATAATATAAGACTTCTTCCTGGGAAGGGTGTTTATCATTATGGATGGGATAGGACGAGCCGGCACTGAATCTCTCTGCATGGAGAGGGACAAGCACAGAGAAGTAAATAAAATATAAGCCTGCAGGAAAAAATGGGTTAAACAGGAGGCGGTGCAGTTGCGAAGAAAAGTTGAGTGGTTTAAAGAGAAGGGGGAGTGTTGAATGTAAGATATGAAGAGCGGTGGGGAGAGGGTCACGCTTTCTGGTGAGTGCTCAATTTCAAAATTTAAAAAGTACCTCTACAGGTGCATGGACACTGGGCACCAGAAACAGTACTTGGTCCAGGCTCCACAGCAAGACGACGGAAGTGAGGAGAACTAGCTGACCAGCATAGTGACATGGAAGCGTTCATTGGAGCCAGCCAATGGTAAGTAAAGTGAGGAGGGATCCACGTGGGATCCAGCCAATGGAAGCTTAAGTGACGCAGGAGCGACTTGGGAGCCAGCCAATGGTAAGTATAGGTAAGAGGCAGGTTCTAAGCCCATTTAAAGATTTTTTTTCATTATTAACAAAAGGCTTTGCAAGCATGAGCCATGCAGACAGAACCTAAAAATGAGAAACATTAAAAAAAGAAATACCAATCATTGGCAAGGCCAATAGACAGAACATTTTGTTATTGAAAGTGTTTCGTAATAGCTGGGTGCCTGAACATGTATTGCTTTCAGCTATCCTTGGATACAAATCAATGATGCAGGAGCATCTTGCGCTACAACAACATGGAAGGTGGAATTGGGTCCTCTTTCTTGACCAGACTGAATCAGATGTGTTAAGTTGTACTCTCACAGAAGAGTGTATGAAAGGAGTCAGAAAATGAACTTTTCTTTATAAGTTGTGGACTTAAAAGGAATACACATCTAAATACTGCACAATAGATACTTTTGACAAAAAGCCTTGGATGCCGATTCACCAAAATGCCATGAGTAGGGGAAGTGCCTTCAGTTGACAGTAAGCGACATCACATGACTTTTGACCCAGATAACCTCTTGAGAATCAAATATGTCACAGTAAGTGACATTATTGAAGTAAAACTAACAGGCACGTGACTAAAAAAACATAAAATCACTACTAAAGCTGATTACTGTCTAATTGTGTTACAAACTGCATATTAACTAGTGTACCGCCATGATAAGCTGGAAGCTAAGCCTTGATATGCCAGGGCTATGCTGTCATCTACACAGATACAACCATCATATGCTTAACATAGCCATAGGCAATTAGAGACTAAAATGCACAAACATGCCACAAATGCCCATGCGACCCCTAAATAGCCATGCATAAACATCATATGCCCAGCCACACCCAACATATTCTGAACTTTAGCCTTACAGTACCAAGCGTAGATGCATTTGCCATGTGCAGGCTGTAGGATGACCATGTCACTCAAGATCATTATGAACATTGTCTCTAGTCCTGAACTTTTTATCTTTGTGTATGCTGGTGTAATTGGCTCAACTAAAGTGAGCCAAGACTACAAACACCAGAGTGCACTTATTAGTTATATGAAGGTATCCT
This sequence comes from Pleurodeles waltl, assembly GCF_031143425.1. NCBI lineage: Eukaryota > Metazoa > Chordata > Amphibia > Caudata > Salamandridae > Pleurodeles > Pleurodeles waltl. The sequence continues at coordinate 1,211,563,682 of NC_090437.1, forward strand.
GCCATCTTGATATGATTTGGAAAGCACTAGGCATTTTCTAATGTAGAGAGGTGCCAGGTACTAAAGGCTAAAAGAAGGAGCGTACCCAATGGTCCCAGGTGAAAAACGGCAAATGAATGAAACTACCAGAATATTATCATGACAATGCAATGAGGAAACTTCTTTTGGTTAGGGAGAAACCAGGCACAACTTTACATGTAGCACACATAACTGCATAGAGGTGGCCGGAATACCATTTTTATTCTTGCCCACAGCACGCACCCCTTTTACACCCCATCCGTGTTGCTGAGGGAATCATGAAAAAGTTCTGTATTGTTCTCACAAATCCATGTTCCAGTGGAAGTAGATTTTTTCAAAGGCTAGGATCGCTGCATACTGTTACTATACCAGGCTGTAAACCCTCTGTAACCCAATGAAGGGCTATGTAAAATAAAACCTGTATTCGACAATGAAAAATCAGAAGACCCTTTTCCTGTGCATAATTTGCACAGAAAAAAGCTGTATGCCATCCGCAGACCTCCCAGGAATGTGACAAAGCTTGGTCCCCAATACTGTCCTCCCCAACCCTGCCTCATAAGTAGATGAGCAGCTACAGAAGAGGTTGGCTACAGCCACTCTAAATCATCTCACCTCTGTGCCTTTGGCTTAATGACAACAGGATCCACTTTTATTCACTGCCTTTGTGACTACAGGGGTAAGGGGTTTGCAAGGTCAGTGCCAGGGGTTGCAAGGGACAGGCCAGGGTTCACGGTTGCGACCCCTGAATGACCTCGATGCAAAAAGCCAATATTTTCGTTGCATCTTGGGAACGCATATGGGCGTGCACCTCTTTTCTCCATAAACCCAACACCATGTTGCAAAAAAATAATATCACGGCAGGTAAGTAAAACAAGCATTGGCAAAGTAATGGGTCTTGTCCTGGTGTCCATTGCTAATGCTTATTGTAAATGCTATGCAGCAACACAGAAAAAAGCAGGGCCTGTGAGCGCAGCCTCAACACAAGATGATAGGTGTGTCTGAGTACTCATCTACATATATCTGCATTCTGATGGTTATGTCTGGGCAGGATGGAAGGGAGGGGCTCATGCTTCACTTGAATAGGAAGATTCTGTCTCATGCAAAGGACTGATTATCCCGCACAGATAGCCTGGCAGACAGGACTGGGTTGAAAGGGATACTTGTGCACTTCAGAGAGCTGCTTTAAAATCACTGCCATATCAAAGGCACTTTTGGGTATAAGTACTGGGTCTCTGACCCCCTAAAATCAGCCACTTCTGGATCTTGAATTGAACTTCTGTCAGAAGAACTGTGTCCTGCCTAAAGGGCTCAACTGGACTGCTTTTCTGGAAGGACTGCTTTTCTGTCTGTAGCACTGCTGCTCTCTGGTCCTCCTGAAAGGGGAGCTGGACTCTGCCTTTTGCTGCAAGTGATCTCCAAGGGTCTGTTGGCTTGCCTCCTGTTGGTTGAGATTCAGGGATATTAAAGCCTCCAGCCCTGCTCCTGTGCCTGGTTCACTTGAAATGGCCCAGATACTTGCAACACAGTTTTTGACTCATCTCCTGGTTGCATGTAGCAGAACCAGTGCATTGACCCGGTTGCAGGAGTAGGAGTGGCACATCACTTTCGGCACCGTTTGGCATTGAGAGACTGATGCATCATAACTGTGATTCACCGCTGGACCAGTCTACGGAGATCAACGCATCCAATGACTACGTGGAGAAACCCATTGTATCGCACTTTGACACCAAAGCATTGTAGCTCCAGTGCTTGTCTTCAAAACTGACGAATCACCATCACTGCGTGGGACAGATCGATGCATCACCATCCCTGTGAGGACCCGTTCAATGCATCTCAACACGCATCTCACTATTATGACCAGGAAAGTTACTTTGTTCACTGGGGCCTGTGTGGAGCCTGTAGCCATCCTGCGCTCCATCCAGGTCAGCCCAAACTTTGACTTTGCCCCAGTCCAGTATGAATAAGCAAAATGTTTTTTGTAGATACTCTGCAGCTTCAGCAAGCAAAAATAAAAGAAGAAAAGACACAATTTCACGGCTGTTGCTGGTGGCTGTTTTATTGTCTCTGGGAATGGTACATAAAAAAATGCAACTTTTTATAAGGAAAGCGAAAATAAAAATGAAAAAAGGACTGTGAAGCAACATAGTAGTGGATGGGGTGAGGAGGATAATATCGGCACACAAGAAAGAGAACAACGGGGCTTGATGAAAAGCACATGCTGAAGGGAACAACTCCTAGTGTAGGTGTGGAGTTTGGCACTGAGAAGCACAAGGCAGAGAGAGAGAGAGAGAGAGAGAGAGAAAGAGAGAGCGAGAAAGCAGCACACCAGAGAAAGAGCGACACAGTGTTCAGGGTGGGTATCTTATTGGAGGGAATCACTCTAGGGAGAAAACACATACACTCACATGGAGTACTCAACCAAAAAGAAAAATGAAGTGGCACATTTAAGAGCCCTAAGCGCCATTCCAACGCCACATTAACATATTTTTTTTACGCTAATGTGGCATTAGAAGGCCAAAAACACTGTGCCATATTTACAAAGTTTGTAACCCTTTGCGCTACATTATTCCTGTGCCAGGTATAATGTATGAAAAGGGGTCGCTCCCTTGTTAGGGGGGGGGGCAAAAAATGGCACACGGAGATTTCCTTGCATCCTTTTTTTCAGCACTTTTAACGCCTGCTCAGAGCAGGCGTTAAAAGGAGGCTTTCATTGCTTACAATGAGCCTCTGGGTACTTTGGGATGCTAATCCTGCAAAGTACAGGACTAGCGTAAAAAATTCAGACGCTTGTCCCCTAACTACTGCCATGGTGCGCCATATTTTAAATATGCCACACACATGGTGGGGTTAGGGGACACTAAAGGGCGCAAGAAAAGCGGCGCTGCACTGCATGCAGCGCCACTTTTCAAAAATATGCCCCGTAGTTCCCAAACCATAAGATGCCAGCCAAACATAAGGATGGCAAAGAGGCAATAATCCACACAAGAAGGGAAAAGCAATCCATTAAATATGAAACAAGCAAGTAAAAGTGTTAAGCAATGGGCGACCTGTAAACAACTGTACATTGTTAGTAAGGCTACAGTTGTTCTCATGCAGCTTGTGCTGTCTGGTAGGCGAGGCCTAAAAATTAATGCTAATGGGTGATTAGTAAATAGCAATGAATTGTGATAACAAGATATGGCACACAAATAGGTACTTCATAATTTGGAAAAGCCATAAACCAGCAATAAAATTTCATTGTGTCAGTCAAGCAAATTCTTTACACTGGACAGACTGGCTCTGGTATAATAAAGGGACTACTTGAGCCCCATCACCAAAATCAAATGGGAACATAAATGGGACAGCATAACCATCCACACAATGACGTGGCAGTGGTGAACAGCTAACGCTGTCTATTCTAGTTCTAAAAAGGAAAGAAGTTTGCAGTTGTCAGTGCTTTTATCAAGAAAGGATGAATGGATAACGCGTGTATTTGTTGTTTTTGTCCTTTCGAGATCACACATGGTTTGCCGTCAACAAAAACAGATTTTTATCATTTTTCTGTATACAGAGGTTTAATCAAATTTCAAAGGGAATGGTTTCTGCTCTGTGATTAAGCATATATATTATTCGGGGAGAAGGGCAACTGTCACGGAATGTGATGCCGTCTATTGAGACTGGCGAAGTTTATGGATTGGGGGGATGTTTTTTGACCCTCCGTGCTCTGTGAATGGCTGACACGTGCCTAGGGGAATCAGATGTGCGATTAGTTAAAGTGTTTGCCAACCAGGTTTTGCGTGATTTGCATATGTGGGTAAGTGACTGGGGAGAGAAGTTGAAGTTTGGTTTCAAATGTTTCTAGTTAGTTGAGTTGGAGAAAACCCTACTTTCTATTTTCCCTACTCTGGGATGGTGCTGCACAAGAGCTGTACATGAAGAAGGTAGAACTCCCGCTGACCAGCCACAGACGGAGTAGAGCTGCCATGTCAACAGTTTACTCAAAGTGGGAGAAGCACTGACCTCACTGACAGACAGGTATATTCTCTGTTTCATCTGACCAAGAGGCAACAAGTTAAATTCCAATTTCTATGCAAACATAATTAAGAAGTCCGAGCCTATCACATCCGGCTGTTTCAGATTTTAACAGATCAAAAATGCCCTCCTTTTTCTGAGTAAAAGACTTGAAAAAAGCAGTGCAGTATTTGGTGCTTTAAATGCCGATTCTGACTGTTATCCTCATTACCAAGTGAAAAATTAGCAATAGGACAAATGTACCACACCTGGTAACAGTGCTTAATTTGTAAATAAAGAGGTGCCGGTGCTCAAAGTCCTTCTCTTAAACATGAGACTGCTGTAATTAAATCTGCCAGCAATGAATACTGAGGCAGCGTAATCCTGAAGCCATTTCGGGCCTCTTCAATCCATTTACGGCCACCCTTGCCCCTTCAGCTCATCCTGCAACTTTCTACTTTCTCCTTTTATGACGCATTTTAGTTTTTCCGTCTTCCGTCTTTCCGATATGTGTCTTTTGCTCGTAGCAAATGCTTGAGGCATAAGAATAAGCCCCGGCCCTCACAAATAAGTGCTCAGCACCGGAAACAACATGCACAAATTAAGCACTGCCTGGTAAGTACCTGACCTCAGGGTAAAGATATTTTTACCAACGTGGTAAATTATTCACCCCCTCAATTTACTATGCCCACTTATGATTGGTGCTGTTCCCACAGAGCCAGGACTAAGTCTACAATTTTCCACTCTCGCTGTCTCATGAGTGGTTGGGACAAAGTGTATGACTTATGTTACTTATGACAGTCCTTTGACTTAACAAAGTTTATAACTTAATTGAATCTGTTTCACATTGCTTTTTTATTCCCAGTTAGACTGCTGTCTTACTGAAAGTAATGCAATAGAGTTGAAGCATGTAGACAGTTTCTTGCATTCATGTAGGGTAACTCACTGGATCAAACACCCAGTCCTTACATAATGAAATCCTTTTCCATCGTTTTTCAGTTCAAAGGATTTGTCAGCTTTATTGCCGAAGGGGTCTGGTTCCCAATTGTGCTAGGGTAGGTGGCCCCTCACCATGAACTGGATCAGAGGAAAGGAGTGCAACCTCCCCAATACTCTGAGCCACATATTATTTAAGAAACCACCCTCCACATTGGAGGCACTCTGAATATTAATTGGACACGCCAACCTGCAAACCACTGTGATTCTGTATTTTGAGGAACCAACATATTGGTACATAGGTCAGTTCCAAAAATCAGATTGCATTCACAAAAACTGCACAGTTTGCAACCAATTTGCAAACATCTTTTATGAATGTGCTGTTTGTAATTTAGGTCCTAGATGATAGACCTGTTCAAAACTAATGTGGGGCTTTCACCACTTAAAATTGAGTGTGATCACTTGTCACACATCTTTCCGTATCTCACATTAGCAAGGCAGAGAAGGGATTTTTCTTGCTTCCACTGAGGCTAAAACTTAAAACGACCTTGCTCAGTTCTGTTTTAGAACAACTAAATATTATGATGGTGGGAGCTTCTGTGTGCTTCCTGAAATGTGAATGAAATACTTGTGTATTGTTTGGTTATCTGAAAGGAGAGTTGTCCATGCAGAGAAACCTCTGTGCCCTACACACCACTAAAATATACTATCAATTGGGTTTAGACAAAGAGATGGACAAGTTGGTAGAGGGATGCTGTTGGAAAATGGCCCTCTCTGAAAGGTTGCCCAAACGTTTTGCCTTTTTCCTTCTTCTTTTTGCTGTATTTTTGTTGGCCTTAGGACTCTGATCACTTTGCCACTGCTAACCAGTGCTAAAGTGCTTTTTCCCTAAACATGATGACATTGATATATACCTGACTGGCAGATTTGATTTACTAGTAAGTCCCTTGTAAAGTGGCATACCATATACCCAGGGCCTGTACTTCAAATGCTACTAGTGGGCCTGCAGCACTGATTGTGGCTCCCAGATACGTAGCCTTTCAAATTTGCCTCATGCCTACCATTGCAGGGCCTGTGAGCGCAGCCTCAACACAAGATGATAGGTGTGTCTGAGTACTCATCTACATATATCTGCATTCTGATGGTTATGTCTGGGCAGGATGGAAGGGAGGGGCTCATGCTTCACTTGAATAGGAAGATCTGTCTCATGCAAAGGACTGATTATCCCACACAGATAGCCTGGCAGACAGGACTGGGTTGAAAGGGATACTTGTGCACTTCAGAGAGCTGCTTTAAAATCACTGCCATATCAAAGGCACTTTTGGGTATAAGTACTGGGTCTCTGACCCCCTAAAATCAGCCACTTCTGGATCTTGAATTGAACTTCTGTCAGAAGAACTGTGTCCTGCCTAAAGGGCTCAACTGGACTGCTTTTCTGGAAGGACTGCTTTTCTGTCTGTAGCACTGCTGCTCTCTGGTCCTCCTGAAAGGGGAGCTGGACTCTGCCTTTTGCTGCAAGTGATCTCCAAGGGTCTGTTGGCTTGCCTCCTGTTGGTTGAGATTCAGGGATATTAAAGCCTCCAGCCCTGCTCCTGTGCCTGGTTCACTCGAAATGGCCCAGATACTTGCAACACAGTTTTTGACTCATCTCCTGTTTGCATGTAGCAGAACCAGTGCATTGACCCGGTTGCAGGAGTAGGAGTGGCACATCACTTTCGGCACCGTTTGGCATTGAGAGACTGATGCATCATAACTGTGATTCACCGCTGCACCAGTCTACGGAGATCAACGCATCCAATGACTACGTGGAGAAACCCATTGTATCGCACTTTGACACCAAAGCATTGTAGCTCCAGTGCTTGTCTTCAAAACTGACGAATCACCATCACTGCGTGGGACAGATCGATGCATCACCATCCCTGTGAGGACCCGTTCAATGCATCTCAACACGCATCTCACTATTATGACCAGGAAAGTTACTTTGTTCACTGGGGCCTGTGTGGAGCCTGTAGCCATCCTGCGCTCCATCCAGGTCAGCCCAAACTTTGACTTTGCCCCAGTCCAGTATGACCTAAAGTAACCTTTATAGCGCTACTTGCTTCTGAGTACTGTACTGCATTTATGCCTCTAAAGTTCAAAATCCCATCTTCTATACATTAGATTTTTGTCATTTTGGTCTTTTTTTAATATAATAATCTATTTTTATAAACCTGTGTGAAGTCTTTCTGTTGTGTATTTATTCTGTTACTGTGCCTGTGTGTTTTGCACAAATACCCTACAGATTGCCTCTTTAGATAAGCCTGATTGCTCTGTGCCAAGCTACCAGAGGGTGTGCACAGGTTATCTTTTAGTGTGTACTTAGCTTACCCTGACTAGAGTGGGTTATTCATTTTTCACTTCCAGGTGAAAGATACACTTGTACGTTTGCCTGTCTCCTGACACTCCTCCTCATCTGCGCAGAACTATGTGGTAGGGTGAGAGACAAGTGGCAAAATATCCTTTTCTCTGAAGCTCTGTTTGGAGATTCAGAATTCTACCGGGCATGACCCCAATAATATCGGGCAATGTAACATGGATTGTTCTGTTTCTAATAATGCAGAGATGTGTTCTTTTGTTTCTAAATAATGCAGCGATAGACTACCTAGGATCTATATACATACAAAGATAAAATAATTGTTTTAAAGAGCCTTATTGCATTTTATGGGTCTCTCTTTCACACTCATTCTGCCAGTTGCACCTACCAAGGTTAGACTTAAGTTCTGAAGTGAAATAAGTGTGAGAAAAGACAACACCCATTTACCTGCCCTGGAGCCCAACTGTGAAAAATACAGCTACTTATCTGAATCCTGCAGTGGTACGTTCCAATTCTGACTGAAATCTGTGAATCAGGGTCTCTGATTTGTGAGAAAAGATGTAGGGGCATATTTAAGAAAAGTGGTGCTGCACACAGTGTAGCACCACTTTTCTTGCACCCCTTAGCGCCCCCCCTAATGCCACCATATGTGCGCTGTATTTAAAATATGGTGCACCATGGTGGCAGTTAGGGGACTAGCGTCACAATTGTTTATGCTAGTCCAGAGCTTTGCAGGATTAGTGTCAAACATTTTTACGCTAATCCTGCAAAGCCCATTGAGGCCCATTGAAATCAACGTTGTGCTTCCTTTTAATGCCTGCTTTAAGCAGGTGTTAAAAGTGCAGAAAGAAATGATGCAAAGAAATCTCTCAGATTTCTTTTCACCATTTTTCGTCCCCCCTAGCAGGGAACGCCCCTCCTTTCCATACGTTAGGCCTGGCTCAGGCATAATATAGCGCAAAGGGTTACAGAGTGGCGCAATTCATGCATTGTGTCACTTTGTAAATATGATGCGGGGATTTTGGCCTCGTTGGGCCACATTAGCATAAAAAAAAATGCCGCTAATGTGACGCAAGGAGGCGCTAGGGGCTATTAAATATGCCCCGTAGTTTTTTGTGTTTACATTTTTGCAATAATGGTTTTGAGAACAATCTCCTGAGTTCTCCATAAATCATGACATGGACATAATAAAGTAAGGATATTAACATAAAGTAAAATTATATTGTATAAAACGAACAAAGTAAACAAATTTGCAGTATATAATAGAAAACACAAAAGGGAAAGGCTTTCATTGCAAACAAGTGAAACAGGCCCACAGGTTAAACAATGCCAACCACATCAAGATGCAACAAATCAGGTGACATATATAACCTTTTTTGAGAGTTAACGATCCTTGAATTAATAAGAAATGCTCAACATGCTACCCCACAACATTGAAAAACTGTTAATCTTTTAATATCAAATAATGATAACTAAGAAAAGCAAAGAAGTAGAAGACAATGTCTCCTCCCACACCGTTGCAAATACAGATGGTAAGCTAGCCTTGAGACCACATACCTCACAAATCCATGTCAGCCAAGAACCCAAATGCTGAAAGTGATCATCACTCGAGAAAACATACATTACCCTTGTCAAATAATAGAAAGAGAAGCCACAATTCACCTAATGGAAATGTGAAACATCACAGTTTCTCCAAAACATGATTCAAGCAAATGAGAGTCCTGGAAGCACTGAGCATTTCATTATAGCAGGTCTTAACTTTCTGGACTACTGGCATTTTATTATAAGTAAACCTCGGAATACGTTTAATCACCATTCTTCGGGAGTCATAGACTTGCTAGCTGATCGCATTGTAAGTTTGAATCATAATATATGTTAATGTTGTATGTTATATGTGGGTGACTTTAATTGTACCTTATGCCCTTTAAGCGGGTCCACGGCTTGAATCGTGGATTGTGATCAATAATATGATATTTAGTAACAACCTCCTCTTGGCTAGTGAGTGTGACACGTAAAAACCCTAAATTCCTGCCAAAACTTTATAGGGGGTGGCGCAGACAGTATTATTCATTTTATGTTAATTTGGAAAGTGTATAGTTTTTTGGTAGCAGGTTTTTCAATTTCTCCAAATTGTGTAAGTGAACACAATCCTTTTGTTTTGAAATTTGTTATCTGCAGAGAGCTAGTAGAATTTTGATGTCATCTTCTATTACGTTTTCTGTTAATAGTTGCCTTTGTATTAAGTGGACCGCCATTGATTCATAACATTTTTTTAGGTCCTTTGAGTCTAAAAATCTTGCCCATATGAATATTTGTTTAGATAATGATACATCTCCCAATTTGTTTATGAAGTGCTTTGCCAGGATATGTCATACAGTGCCATCAGCCCTAACCTTGAAAAGCAAGCCTCGACCACCCCTCCCTCACGGTTGGTTCAATTTAGCTTGCTCAGAGGCCCATCGTACCCTGAAGCTGGCCCTAAAATCTTAGGAAACCATTAAATCAGCAAGGACTCTAAATTATTCTAAATTATTCTGGTAGGTCGTTAATCGACCTTTGTTTTCACCAGTTCAGGGCCTCCCTCCAAGATTGAATGTCTAATTTCATCAGAATTGTGGGTCTCTAATTTTTCATCAATTGTTAATAATAATTGTAACCCCTGTACAGATTGTGGTTGATGGGTCATGATAGCAGATGATAAGGGTAGGGCTGTAATATATAGTTTGACTATCGAGGTAGAATAACTAGCTTCAGGTATTAGGAGGAGTAAAAGCGGCAAAGGCCCGGGCCCCTGTGAACCTCTTTAAAGATATTGTTGAATTATGGGCCCCACTTCTCACAAATGTTTCTTGCACCGCAATAACTAATCGCCTCCCACCTACTTGGAAGGAAGCAGTTATTGTGCCCATTTTTAAGAAGAGGGAGAGATCGAACCCTTCCTGTTATCATCCAATATCTTTGTTGGGCTCAACCATGAAGATTTTAGGCTGAGTACTCCTGGCAAGATTGGAGGACTGGGCAGAGTCAAATAAAATTATTTCAGACCTCCAGTATGGATTAAGACAAGGTAATGGAACCGCAGACCAATGTCTTAATCTTTCTTTGTTGATAAGTAAATATGCTTAGGCTAAAAATACTGCCCTGCACTTGGCCTTTATGGACTTTTCAAGTGCTTTTGACACTGTAAATCGCTCCAAATGATGGAATAGTTTATATAACATGGAAGTGGAAAAAACGTTACTATGTAGATTGCATTGGGACAGCTCGGTAAGGATTCGTTATTCACCCACTGAAGACCTTACATCCTCTACAAATTGTCTTCAGGGAGTCTCCTAAGGTTGTATTTTAGCCCGATTTCTATTTTTAATTTACATAAACGGCCTCAAGGGGCATCTTCTCCATAAGAAGATAGACTTCTTGAGGGTGGGTAACCGTGATATACCCACACTCCTTCACACTGATGATGTAGTACTTAAAGCCAGGGTTGCAAATGGTCTGCAGCTGATTTTGGATGGTTTATGGAGTTCATGAATGCTATAGACTTTAAGGTTAACCCCTCTAAGGGCTTGATTACAACCTGGGTGGATGGGATACTCCATCAGAAATGTGACGGATATCCCACCCGCTGTTTTAAAAGTTCCATAGAATATAATGGAACTTGTAAGACGGCCAGCGGGATTTCCATCACTTCCGTCACATTTGTGACGGAGTATCCCATCTGCCAAGGACGTACTCAGACCCTAAGGGCCATATTTATACTCTGTTTGCGCCGGAATTGCGTCGTTTTTTTTTACGCAATTCCGACGCAAAACTAACTCCATATTTATACTTTGGCGTTAGACGCGTCTAGCGTCAAAGTCCATGGAGTTTGCGTCATTTTTTAGCGTGGACACCTACTTTGCCTTAATGAGATGCAAGGTAGGCGTTCCCATCTAAAAAATTGACTCCGAGGCATGTGCGCCGTATTTACACTCCCGGGCAAAATTCACGCCCAGGAGTGGGCGGGTCAAAAAAATGACATACGGCCGCTTTTGCGCCGTTTTTTAGCGCCTGGAAAAGGCAGGCGTTAAGGGACCTGTGGGCTTGGAAGGAGCCCAGAGGTGCCCTCCCATGCCCCCAGGGACACCCCCTGCCACCCTTGCCCACCCCAGGAGGACACCCAAGGCTGGAGGGACCCATCCCAGGGACATTAAGGTAAGTTCCGGTAAGTATTTTTTTTTTTTTTTTTTTGTGGCATAGGGGAGCCTGATTTGTGCCCCCCTACATGCCACTATGCCCAATGGCCATGCCCAGGGGACAGAAGTCCCCTGGGCATGGCCACTGGGCAAGGGGGCATGACTCCTGTCTTTGCTAAGACAGGAGTAATTTCTATGGGGGTTGGGAGTCGAAACAAATGGGGCAAATCGGGTTGAGGTGAAAAATTTGCCTCAGCCTGACTTGCCCCATTTTTTGGCGCCCAAGCTCCATATCCCCCTACGCCGGCGCTGCCTGGTGTACGTCGTTTTTTTCCACGCACACCAGGCAGCGCCGGCGGCTAACGTCATTGATTAAATACGGCGCCCGCATGGTGCTTCAGAATGGCGTTAGCCGGCGCTAAATTTTTTGACGCAAAACTGCGTTAGCGCAGTTTTGCGTCAAAAAGTATAAATATGGCCCTAAGTCCTTTGTTTAAAACTGTGGGCATGAAAGTACAAAATCAAGTAACTATGATATAGAGGGATCCCCAGTCCTAAAGGTTGACAGTTTTAATTATCTAGAAATTCCATTTGACCCTAAACTTCAATGGGCACCACCGTTGATGTTAAGAGCACTTCAATTTTCAAGAGCTATTGAAGAGATTTTTCATTTTGCCCTCACTTTGGGGCATAGGCCGATAAAAGAAATGGTGTCAGATGTATCATTAATTTTTTTGCGATAGCAAAAATGCATTTTGGTATGTATGAATCCCAATTTGTGATTCGGTAACTTGGCACCGAATCGCAAATTGTAATTGCGACTACATACCAATTCGGTATTAGGAAGGGGCGTGTCAAGAGCGTCCCTTCCTGATACCGAATTGCTGTGGTATGTAGGAATGTTTTGTGACCAAAATGCGGTCGCAAAACATTCCCATTTTGCCACCTACTTCAAGGAGGTGGTAACCCATTCCCCTTTGTGAACGCATGAAAAACATTTCTAAGAGCAGGCAGTGGTCCCATGCACCACTGCCTACTCTTTTTTCATTTGAAAAAGAAAAGTTTGTTAAAAATTAATACAGTAATATAAGTACATACAATACATCTTATAATTTAAATGGATAAAAAATTAACAGCTCAGTTACAATAAAGAATTCTCTCTCAAGAGAAGAAAATAGCATGTGTAATATGACAAATATATAACCATTGTACACATCTGAAATTAGAAAGAAAATATAACATATGAAACTGTATCAAAAGATAATTCGTGGAGGTTCAGAGACATCCTCAATTCTGGGAAAGTGAGTGCATGAAGTGTAAGCCAAAGAGTTTAAGTAGTTAGTAATCAATCAATCAAACATTGGATTTATAAAGCGCACTACGTACCCGTGATGGTTTCAAGGCGTTGGGAGGGGGGTGGCGGCGGATGAGCTGGTGTTACTGGTCGAAGAGCCAGGTCTTGAGGAGTCTTCTGAAGGTGAGTAGGTCTTGAGTCTGTTGCAGGTTGGTGGGGAGGGTGTTCCAGGTTTTGGCGGTGAGGTATGAGAAGGATCTGCCGCCGGAGGTCTTTCTTCGGATGCGGGGGACGACGGCGAGGGCGGAGTTAGAGGAGCGGAGCTGACGGGTGGGGGTATAGAAGCTGAGTCTGTTGTTTAGGTAGGCTGGTCCGGTGCTGTGGAGCGCTTTGTGAGCGTGGGTAAGAAGCTTGAAAGTGATCCATTTGTCCACTTGGACCCAGTGAAGGTTTCTCAGGTGGTGGGAGATGTGGCTGTGGCGGGGTACGTTGAGGATCAGTCGGGCGGAGGCGTTTTGGATGCGTTGGAGGCGTAGTAGGTCTTTCGCTGGGATGCCTGTGTAGAGTGCGTTGCCATAGTCCAGCCTGCTGCTGACGAGGGCCTGGGTTCTTGTTTCTGTCGGGATCCACTTGTAGATTCTGCGGAGCATGAAGAGTGTGTTGTAGCAGGAGGAGGAAACTGCGTTGACGTGTTTAGACAAGGTGAGGGAGGAGTCGAGGATGAAGCCCAGGTTGCGAGCGTGGTTGGTCGGTGGGATTCCTAGTGCGGTGGGCCACCAGGAGTCGTCCCAGGCGGAGGGGGTGGATCGGAGGATGAGGACCTCCGTTTTGTCTGAGTTCAGTTTCAGACGGCTGATTCCCATCCATTCGGCGATGGATTTCATCCCCTCGTGGAGGTTGGTTTTGGTGGTGCGCAGGTCTTTGGTGAGTGAGAGGATGAGCTGGGTGTCGTCGGCGTAGGTGAGAATGTTGAGGTTGTGTTGTCGGGCCACTTGTGCGAGGGGGGCCATGTAGATGTTGAACAGCGTCTGGCTGAGGGATGAGCCTAGGAGGATGCCGCAGATGATGTCAGTGGCTTCGGAGCGGAAGGGGGGGAGGCGGACTCTCTGGGTTCTACCGGAGAGGAATGAGACGATCCAGTCGAGGGCTTTTCCTTGAATTCCGGTTTCATGGAGGTGTGATTCCAGGGTGCGGTGGCAGACTGTTTCGAAGGCGGCAGATAGGTCCAGGAGGATGAGGGCTGATGTTTCGCCGTTGTCCATTTGGCGTCTGATGTCGTCTGTGGCGGCGAGAAGGGCGGTTTCGGTGCTGTGGTTTCGTCTGAAGCCGGACTGGGAGGGGTCTAGGATGCCGTTGTCTTCGAGGTGGCTGGTTAGTTGTGTGTTGACGATTTTTTCAATCACCTTTGCTGGAAAGGGGAGCAGGGAGATGGGTCGGAAGTTCTTGAGGTCGTTGGGGTCTGCTTTGGGTTTCTTGAGGAGGCCGCGGATTTCGGCGTGTTTCCATTTTTCAGGGAATGTCGCTGTTTCGAAGGAGATGTTGATGACCTTCCGTAGTTGGGGGGCGATGGTGGCGTCGGCTTTGTTGTATACGTGGTGGGGGCAGGGGTCTGACGGAGATCCTGAGTGGATGGAGTTCATGATCTTGCGTGTCTGTGTGTCGCTCACGTTGGTCCAGGAGGTCAGGTGGTTTGCACAGGTGGAGTGTTCGGGGGTGGGGTCTGGCGTGGGAGTGGCGTCAAAACTGTTGTGGATGTCGATGATCTTCCGGTGGAAGAAGGTGGACAGTGCGTTGCAGAGTTCTTGGGATGGGGGGATGTCGTTGACGTTGGCGCTGGGGTTGGAGAGTTCTTTCACGATGCTGAAGAGCTCTTTGCTGTTGTGTGCGTTGTTGTCCAGGCGGTCTTTGAAGTGGGATCGTTTGGCTTGTCTGATGAGTTTGTGGTGCTTGCGGGTGGCGTCCTTGTGGGCTGTGAGGCTGTCAGGTGTGCGTTACAGGAGCCATTCCTTTTTTAGCTTCCGGCAGTCGAGTTTGGAATTTAGCAGCTCGTCGGTGAACCAGGTGGCTTTTCTTCTGGCTTGGTTGTTGGTGGGTTTTTTGAGTGGTGCGAGGGTGTTGGCGCAGTTGTTGATCCACAGGGTGAGGTTGTTGGTGGCGGTGTCTGGGTCGGTGGAGTCGGGGGGTGGGTTCTGGACAAGGGCGTCGGTAAGCTGGTCTTCCGTAACTTTGTTCCAGCATCGGCAGGGTGGTTGTTGGGTGCGATGGTGCTCGGTATGTTTTTTGTAGGTGAAGTGGATGCAGTGGTGGTCGGTCCAGTGGAGTACGGTGGTATGGTTGAAGGTGATGTGGGCACTTGAGGAGAAGATGGGATCAAGCGTGTGGCCGGCGATGTGGGTTGGTGTGTTGACGAGTTGTCTGAGGCCGTGGTTGGCGAGGTTGTCGATCAGAGTAGTGGAGTTGGTGTCGTTGTTGTTCTCTAGGTGGAAATTTAGGTCCCCAAGGAGGATGTAATCCGTTGAGGTGAGTGCGTGGGTGCTTGTGAGGTCGGCGAGGGATTCGCTGAATGGTGCTCGTGGTCCGGGGGTCTGTAGATGAGCGTTCCTCTGAGAGTGGTGTTGGGGTCGGTGTGGATGCGGAAGTGTAGGTGTTCGGCGGTCTTGAGGGAGTCATCGGTGTGGGTGTCGACTTTGAGGGAGGATTTGTGGGCGATGGCTATGCCTCCTCCGATTCCGTTGTTGCGGTCCCTACGGATGATCTTGTAGCCGTCCGGGATGGCTATTGCGATGTCGGGCGCCGAGGAGTCATTCCACCAGGTTTCGGTCAGGAAGGCTACGTCTGGGGCGGTGGAGTCGAGCAGGTCCCAGAGCTCGATGGCGTGCTTTCGTGCGGAGCGGGTGTTGAGGAGTATGCAGTGGAGGTGGTTAGTTTCGGTCTTTGTCGGTTTCGTTGTTCTGTCGCAGGTGAATCTGCAGGTGCGGCTTGCAAAGGGACCGTGGGTGTTCCTTGGTGAGGACTGGGAGCATGCTGTGGTGCGGCCGGGGTTGAGGGCATTGAGTTGGTCGACCGTGTAGCTGCGTCTGGAGGTGCTGGGGTCTCGTGGACCAGGGGGGTGGCGCTGGGCGCGGTCCAGGCGAGGACGGGCAAAGACGGGCTTGCCTTTGCCTTGCCGCGGCTGCCCTAAGAGGAGGGGAGGGTGGGAGTGGCAGCTGGGAGGCGGGAGGGCTTATCCTATGAGAGGGCTGGGGGTGGGGCCTCAGGGGAAGCAGCAGCGGGAAAAGAGAGAAGGAAAACGGTGAGAGAACGAGGGGGGAGGCGGGAGGGGCCGCAGGGGGCGCAGCGGCGGGAAAAGGGAGAAGGAAAAATGGTGAGAGAACGAGGGCGGAGGCGGGAGGGGCCACAGGGGGCGCAGCGAAGGGAAAAGGAGATGGAAAAACGGTGAGAGAACGAGGGGGGAGGCGGGAGGGGCCGCAGGGGGCACAGCGGCGGGGAAGCAAAAGCAGTAAGAATGGGAAAGGTGGTAGCGCGGAAGGCGGAGCGGGGAGCGATCTACCTGCATTAGTAATGGGAATCCATAACATACCTCTTTTAATGGCAAGGGATATCGGGGAAACATAAGCTCTATCAAGTCTATGATTATAGTATACACCATACCACCAAGCCTGAAAAGATAATTTCAAAGAATCCTTCCAAGATTTAGTAATTTGTTAAAAATGCAACAGTTAATAGTAAGTCCAAAATTAAAATATTGTTCTTTTGATATTGAGACCATTCTTCCGCAAGACTTCCTAAAAATATATTTGAAAAACGTAAAGTAATCATAGTATTAAATTATTAAATATAATATTTATCTGGTGCCATACTCTTGCCCAAAACTGAAAAGTGAAAGGACAATCAAACAACATATGCTTAAGATCTGAAATTAGCACATTACAGGACCAACAAGAGGACGAAAAACTAGGATTCATTCTCTGCAAAGAAACTGGTGTCATTAATAATCTATTGTATATAAAGAACAAAGTTTGGACTGCATTAGCTGCTCTGGAGGATTTCGGTATTTTAATCCAAATTTTATTCCATAAAGAAATAGAAAAGGATGATTTTAAATCTCTTTTCCACAGTAATTCTATTGTAGATTTAGATCTTTCCTCAGGAGAGGCAATAATTAGGTGATAAATGCGAGAAGCTGATGGGGTTTCTAACAGGAGATGTTTAATTGGAGAAGAGTGGACCTTAGATCATTGTTGCAAAATACATTTTTGATAAGAACCATTTACAATATCTATTAAAATATGATATTTCTTGGCAAAAGAAGGCAGAAAAGAAACAAGATGTTGTCTCTGTTCAAAAGAAACAGGAAAAACATCTTCAAAGAGCTGGTGCACCCATCTGAAACCTTTTATATGTCAAGATTTCCAAAAAAGTGTTCTACTATTGAATTTAATATATTTGTTGTACCAAATTGATGAATTGAGAAACTGATCTTTATTATCATTATATGAATTATAAATGGGTTGTAAGACTCTGCAAGAGTTCTTTAAAGTAGGTAGAGATAGAGGGTGGTTTATGTGTAAAAGATAAAACATCCGGAAAAGAGAAAGGAGCAAAAAATGATTTCTCAACCTCAACACACAGTAGTAGGACCACAGAATCATCTTCATTTAACAAAAGAGAAGATTCTTTAAGGGAAAAAGCAATGTGATAAGAACGCAAATCCGGAAAATTAACCCCTTCCAAAGACTTGGGTCTCAATTTTTGAAGAGACATTCAGCATTTTTTATTATTCCGTAAAAATTTAGCCAGGGCTAAAATGACGGAAGCACTGCCAACAGGCTGGCGGTACTTCCAGGCGTATTACGACCGCCGGGACCGGTGGTATTCCGCCAGTTTTGCCCCGGCGGTGATCGCTGCCCAGGGGATTACGAGTCCCCGACCGCCAGCCTTTTTCTGGCGGTTTGCACCGCCAGGAAAAGGCTGGCGGAACGGGGAGTCGTGGGGCCCCCTGACAGGGCCCCATGCAGCTTTTCACTGCCTGCCATGCAGACAGTGAAAAGCACGACGGGTGCAACTGCACCCATCGCACGGCCGCAACACTGCCGGCTCCATTTGGAGCCTGCTCCTATGTTGCAGCCGTGATCCCCGCTGGGCCGGCAGGCGGAAACCAGGTTTCCGCCCACTGGCCCAGCGGGGATCTCCAAATGGCCGCGGTGGGGTGCGGCCACATTGGCGGCCGCACGGCGGTCAGATCAGCCGCCCGCCAAGGTCGTAATGACCCCCTATATCCTTAAAAGTAGGCTTAAACCAAAGGCCTAGATATTTCAATTTATCATTATTCCAATGGAAATTGGATTATTTAAAATCTTCAGAAAAACTAAAGTGATTCAAAGGAAGTAATTCACATTTAAATTACATCCGGATGTAGAAACATAATTTTCAACTTCCAATAAAAAAGCTGGAAGTGAAGATTGAGGTTTTGAAATTAAAAAGTAAAATATCATTGGCATAAGTCGAAAGTTTTACTTGACTTCCCCCAAATTGAAAAGCATACAAATTTGGATTAGCTCTAAGTTTTATGAGAATGGGTTCCAAAGCAATAATAAATAGAAGTGGCGAAAACGGACATCCCTGACGAACTCCTTTATACAATGAAAAAGAAGGGGAAAAGAGACCATTTTAAAAAATGGCTGCTTTAGGGGAAAAATATAATAATGATACTAGTTTCATAAAATGAGTTCCAAAACCAAACCATGAAAGAGTTGAAAACAATAAAGTTCCAATTAACTCAATCAAAAGCTTTCACAGCATCTAGGGCAATTGCTGAGAGAGAATCTTTATACAGAGCTCTTAACACAGAATACAAAAGAACAGTCTTGTATTGTCCGATAGTAGGCGTCCCTTGGTAAATCCAGATTGGTCCTTACCAATCAATTTCAGCAAAAGTGGTTCCAAACGAAGAGCCAAATTTGAGCAAAAAGTTTATAATCTAAATTAACTATGGAAATTTGTATATAATTCTTACAGAATTTTGGATCTTTGTTATATTTTGGAATAAGGCAAATTAAAGCCTCTTGAAAAGAACCTCCGGTCAAATTAGATGTGATGAAATATGAAAAAGTTGATATAACCTTGGGTTAGTAATTTAGAGAAATGCAAATAGAATTCTATAGTGAAACCAGCTGGTCCTGGAGCTTAACCTTTTTAAATAAGTTTCATTTCATTGAGAATCTCCTGAAAGAAAATATCTTTATCTAGTGCAGAGAATTCAGATTGTGAGAGTGTTGGCGGATTAATAGGAGATGAATATTGGGAAATGCATTCCTGTGAAAGTTGTGATTCAGGAGTATATAATTGTGTGTAAAAATTTACAAATTAATTTAAAATGTTGTCATTTTTATGTAATAAAGAATTAGAGGCATTGTAAACAGACTCTATCTTTACTTTATCTTTTTTAATTTTAAGATAATTTGCTAAACGTTTCCCTGACTTATTCTGTCCTCCATAATATTTAGGACTACATTTAAGAAGGTAAGAATTAACAATGTCTGTGGAGCTCTTATTAAAGTTAAACTTAGCTTGAACTAACTCGTTAAGACACTTTGTAGACTTGGAAGAGTAATGCATGTGTTCTAATTGTTTATGCGGCTCAAAGATTGTAGTAAATGTTTATAAAAAATACACACGAAAGTACGGGGTTCTCTAAAAGAGGACGTCGCGGATATTAGCGTAGCCCTGGGTTGTATGTATTCCTATTTGGAAGGGTAAAGTCAGTGGAATGTCAGTTGGAAATTGCCGAGTGCATATACGGAGAGGAACAACGGGGGGTGGGAAGAAAGGGATTTCCTTTTACGGACTAGGTGGTCTCACACACTATATAGTGTCATGCTTCATCATTTGACCACCTAGACCCACCCAGGTAGGACAGTGCCACCTGGGCGGACTCAACCTCACTGTTAAAGGAACAGGAGGGAGTGCGTAAATAAACTTGTTTCTGGAAAGATCGGGATCCAGCTAATCTACTGAAAAAACTAAAAACACCTAAGCAGACACCTGTGAAGAGCAACAAATTTAATGGTGGTGTCTGACTGGTGTAGTTAAAAAGGGGGGTTGGGACACCTCTGTGAGGACAAGGACTCACAGGGTCACCTAACTAATTAATAGCCAACATGTTTCTGCCCTCAGAAGTGAGCCAATGAAGGTCTCGGGGCATTCGTCAGGGCCTAGGATCCCTACGTCTCACGTTGGAGGAAAATACTCTATGGGGAAATCAAAGAGTGAAACAATGGAAAATGAATGATCTACCTTACTCAAGCGGTCCAAGGAGAGGACGAAATAGGCGCACGGCGAGCGTCCCTTTTGATGTATGTGTGACTATAAGGGGACACTCCCCCTCCTGGATACCAGAGGCTAGCAGCCTCTAAGAAAAGGGCCGCCTCAAGGTAATTCCTTGGGTAAGGTAGATCATTCATTTTCCATTGTTTCACTCTTTGATTTCCCCATAGAGTATTTTCCTCCAACGTGAGACGTAGGGATCCTAGGCCCTGACGAATGCCCCGAGACCTTCATTGGCTCACTTCTGAGGGCAGAAACATGTTGGCTATTAATTAGTTAGGTGACCCTGTGAGTCCTTGTCCTCACAGAGGTGTCCCAACCCCCCTTTTTAACTACACCAGTCAGACACCACCATTAAATTTGTTGCTCTTCACAGGTGTCTGCTTAGGTGTTTTTAGTTTTTTCAGTAGATTAGCTGGATCCCGATCTTTCCAGAAACAAGTTTATTTACGCACTCCCTCCTGTTCCTTTAACAGTGAGGTTGAGTCCGCCCAGGTGGCACTGTCCTACCTGGGTGGGTCTAGGTGGTCAAATGATGAAGCATGACACTATATAGTGTGTGAGACCACCTAGTCCGTAAAAGGAAATCCCTTTCTTCCCACCCCCCGTTGTTCCTCTCCGTATATGCACTCGGCAATTTCCAACTGACATTCCACTGACTTTACCCTTCCAAATAGGAATACATACAACCCAGGGCTACGCTAATATCCGCGACGTCCTCTTTTAGAGAACCCCGTACTTTCGTGTGTATTTTGAATTATAGGGAGCTAAGTACGGAGTGTTCCTCCATATTTATCCCCCCTCCTCCCTCTTCCTCTCTCCATGTGTAATGGTAAATGTTTATAAGCAACTTTTTTTTTGTTGGTAACAAAAGAAATAATAAAGTCTCCAGAAACAGCTTTGAAAGCATCCCAGATAATCTGAGTCGATAACTGAGGAGTATCATTATCTAAAACAAAATGTACTGCATATTTTTCAAAAAGTTGAGAGAAATTAGTATCAAGGAGTAAAGAATTATTAAATCTCCATCTTTTCTTTGATTGAACATGTGGCAGAAGATCAAGGACCATACTTGCAGGAGCATGGTCAGAAATTAATATAGATCCTATTTCCACATCCAAGACATGTTGTACCAAATGTTGTGAGACAAACAAGTAATCAATCCTCGATTGAGAGGAATGCACAGGAGAGAAAAAAAGTATTCCCGTGATGTGGGGTTACACAATCTCCAAACATCCATTAAGACTCTTTGGTTAATCATATCAGTAAATTGTGACAAGATAGTGGAAGTTATAAATTTTGCATTAGAGTTACGATCAATGAAAGGATCTATAATCATATTACAATCTCCTCCAAAGATTAAATACTCATCAGAAATATACATTAGCTTTGTGAGGATATTCTTCCAAAATAATTTATCTGGTTGAGTGAGTGCATATACATTAAATATAGTTAACAGGACTTTTTTAATAAACATCGAAACAATAAGCCATCTGCCCATAGCATCATCTTCTTGAGATCTAACTGAAATATCTAAAGACTTATGACATAAGGTAATCACACTGTTATTTTCCCCATACCAGGAGAGGAACAAACATGTCACACCAATTGTCTTTTAAGTTTAGACGCTTCATTATCAGAAATATGAGTTTCCTTTAATAGGGCAACATCAGCTTTTAACTTCAACACGTGTTAAGACTCTTTGATGCTTTACAGGAGATCCCAAACTTTTAACATTCCAGGAAATAAATCTAGTTGTCATTTGGAATGAAAAGTTAGATAATGTAACCAGCAAGCACAAAATATAAACCAACTCTGTAATTAAAAAATCTGAACACATAAAACCATCATAAAGTATATAACAGAGAGAAAATGCATATGAGCAGGATATAGTAAGAAAAAAGAATAAGAGAGAAAAGTAGTGAAAGAAAAGGAGAAAAATAGAAAGAAGAAATACCTTTATAAATAGAGAAAAAAAAATACAAATAAATATAACAAGTAATAAGAACATACCTAGAAGACAAAACAAAGTGAGGATGGTGAAACCACAAAAGAAAGATGACACAACCTCAGCTCCATAACTGCAGACATGAAAGGGGAGGAAGGCCAGGATTCACAAAATTAGAGCCTAGACACAGATACGTTGAGAAGGCCAATCTATAAAAGAAAACAAGGAGAGGAAAATGAGGAAGATTAGTAACAACCAATTCCTTTAAATAATAGGTTCAATTCAATAGCACAAGAATAAAAAAATGCACAACTATATTTCAAAGAATAGCATATTAATTAAGACTCCACAATTTTGGAAATATCCATTTTTTTACTCCTGCAGGAATCAATGAACTTCTGAAGCAATGCTGGATCTTCATTTGTTGTGGTTCTATTATTGTAAGTCACCTTGAGCAAACAGAGGTGAAAAAGACCATATCGAGCATTAAGAGATTTAAGCGGCGGACGCATTTCCAAGAATCTTTTCCGTTTGTCCGCTGTCAATTTAGCATAATCTTGCGTGAAAAAGAGATTGGAATCTGACCATACGATCCGACCTTTAGGCTTCGCTGCTTTGAGAACCTTTAGCAAATCCAGACATTCCAAAAAAATGTAGAATTATCCCTCTTGGTTTCCTAGACAAAGAGGCAATATGAGAGGGATGTCCAAGTCTAGGTGCTCTTTGTATATTTAAACTTACAGACATGGGCAGATCTAGGAGTTTGGGCAAAAGCGATTGGAAGAAAGACGTTAGATCTGAACCTTCAATACCCTCAGGGAGACCATAAATGCAAAGATTATTCCTTCTATTTTGATTTTCCATGTCTTCGGCATGTTTTTTCAGCACAGCCACTTCAGATTGAAACAATTTAATAGCCGCACATGAATCCTCCAACACCTCCACCTTCTGTTTGATATGAGAAACTCTATTTTCCACACACGACCAGTTAACATACAGAATTTGTAGTTGTCTATTGGTGTCTTTCATATATGGTTTAAGAGCTCTAATTTCTTCAAGAAGTAACTCCATAGAGATGTTATCAATTGCTTTAATAGGAGATGGAGGATTTTTTTAGCTCTTTTATTAGCTGATGCAGATGATGTTACCGGCAGTTTGGATGACAATATATTAATCACAGACGATGTAGAGAAAGGTGTTATAGGTGTAGAAGAAACATTATCTTTGCTGGATTTACTCATGTTATCCATATTTGTTAAGGAGGAAAGTAAATTAAATAAAACAATGTTATCTGAGGTTTTAGTAATAATTTGTTCTTTACAATTAGTCAAATGAAGTTTCCTAGAGCTGCCCATAAGCAAAGAATTAAATTTGTGAACACATGAGAAGAACTAGATGAGCATTCAAGATGTTGTCACCTCAGGAAAAGGTAAAAGTAAACAATGTATTAATATTGAAGAGTCACAATGCAAATAGGAAGAAAATATGCCTAAAAATTTGAGAACAGATCAATCCATGTACAAATCTCCCAGGCATTTGATAAAGTATGAAATAAAATCATTAAAAATAAGGGTGAGGAGAGAAAGAGGAAAAAACAAAATGGCAGCCGCAATTGAACTCTCAGGCGACTTCCATTATTTAAGGACAAAATGGCATTAGAGACTTGCCTATCAGTTTTTGGGGAGGTGACTCTGGTCATCGACCATTCCCCTACAGTTTACTTGTTTTTTTGAAGAAAAAAAAAGCACAGAGAAACAGCCCGGCCTCCTCTTCTCCCGCCGCCTTCACGGAGCTCTCACTGAGGCGGCCGTCTTCATTTGGTGCCAAACCAAACCCCCACCACTGCCTAATCTTAAAAAATGAAAAGAAAACTTTTTATTTTACTTTTTTAAATGCATCCCATTATCCTTAAATGGAAACGGGGTGCATTTAAAAAAAAAAAGATTGTTGTTTTTAAAAGCAATCACAGACATGGTGGTCTGCTGAGCCCAGCAGGCCACACTCCCTGTGATTGTAGCCATTCACAATGGGTCCCAAATTGTGACTACTTCATAAATAATAATGAGGTAGGTTGATTTGTGAGCCATTGGGAATTGTTAAATGAAACTCCTGGAGTTTCATACATTCAAATAGTGATTACCTAATAGCGATTCGGAAAAAGTCGCATGTAGGTAATCGCTATTGGAAAAATTGATACATCTTGCTGATGGAACTTTGTTTAAATATAAATGTATCTCAGTGGCATCTTGTGGGGTGGGTGTGTGAGTTTATTGTAACAGCAATAAGCTTCACGTATTAGTTTTATTTTTGTTAAAACTACTACCTGTTCCCACAGGCACGGCTATGTTCTTTTGTCACTCTGAGATTGGTTTTTCCAGTCTTTAAGTTCAACTGGGGCTAGTTCCTCTTTTGCTGTGGGTAAAAATATGGCAGTTGACTGAGCTTGGTCTCACAAAAAGTATTATTACTGATTGTATGGCCCTCAAAAAAGTGGCTGACATCTCCTGGTTGTCTTATATCAGGAACACTTTTTTTGAGTTTAGGACTTCCTATTGTTTATAACAATCCTGATGCACTAACTTCCCTGATGAAAGCTCAGATAAGGTCTCTTTTTTATTACCATTGACAGAGTTCTGTGCTAATGCTTTAAGGATGGCCTCTAGGTATAGGTATTTTGCATTGGATCCTGGTAATGAGCTGGAGCTTTACTTAGCAGTTGTAGAGAACTTTCAATTCAGAGTTTTTCTTATCAGGTTACGTCTGAGTACGTTATACTTTCACTTTGTGTTTTCAAATCGAGGATCATGGTTCAACAGTCTTCCTTTCTGTCCCTGTGATAACCGCCCAGCTCAATCCACAACTCACCTAATGATTTTTGGTTTGTTAAATAAGACAGTGTGCTCTTGCTTTCTTGTGCCAATTCCTCGTCCCATTAATTTTATGTCATACAAATTGGGTTGTCAATTTGGTTGAAACATGTTGGGTGGTTATTAATTTTATCAGAGGTGCACTCAGCATTAGGAAAATATATTCTTCATAGTTGTTGTTATCAATTTTCTAAACATCAAAAGTACTTTGTTTTTACTGGTACCTGAAATATGTGATTCTATTTTATTGTCATGCCTTCTTTTATGGGATTTAAATGCCATAAAATTTTAAAATGTTATGAATTTGCAGCTTTTTCTGACTGTATGAAAAGTTTAAAGATTGTACTTTTAGGACATTGTTATGACGAATACAAAATCCACAATAATATTTTACAAACAAGAACTGTCTAGCTACACCAATCCTTTCATTGTCAGTAAGTTGTCTATTGAGTTATTGACGAAGAGAAGGTTCTCTGGCTTACACCAGATCAATCAATATGCAATTTTGTGGTTGTGTTGCACTTATGATTTCTTCATAATTTAGAATGGTCCAGAATGACTTCAGTACCTCTATCACAAGTTGATTTGAGGTAAAATGCATAGATCTCACATGAAAAATTACTGGTACCGAAAAAAAAGCACAAATTCCATATTGAACTCTAGGTGACTATCCTGGATTAATTAGGTGGAATATCTCGACAGAAAGTGGATCAGAGCAAGATTAAATTATTCCCACTGAAATGCTCATTTTGAAACAGTTGGAAGTGCACAAAGTTTGTGTTAATGATAATCTACTAAGTTAACTGTAAATGCGACGCTTTTTAAGGATTGAATGTTATCTGTGGTAAAATGACACTGCAGCTTGGGAAATATGTGACATTAGCACTGGCAAAAATATCATGCTAACTCTTCGCCAATAAATGCAGAAAAGCATGTGTGAATACTATTTCCACATGGTGTTTCCCATCAATGATGTTTTGTGTACAGGGGTTAATTCTGCAGGGGTTTCTATGGAATGTTGCACAATTACAAGCATTACCTGGTGCAGAACTGCACCTGGTACTATCATCTGCCCACCTGCTCATATGTTCCACCTGCTATAAGGAGGGGGAATTTGTAAGAGGAAACGGTCCTGAAATTCTGAAATAACTTGAGGTACTGGCCCAGGAATTCTAAAACTCACATTTTATTCCTGGTTGTAAGCCTCAAACTTGTAGTCACTGAGTATGGAATATGGCACCTTAATATCAATATTGCATCTGGTATTACTGTGCCCTCTGTACTGGGTGACTTGTAAACTTCATGTTAAAGGTAAATTGAATGTAATAATACCAATACTCCTGCAGTAATGCAATTATCAAAACACTGCATTACTGCACTTTTACAGGGTACAAATGAGGGCCAGAGAAAGTTAATATTTTACTGACTGTACAAATGTAATGGTAACATATACTCAAAGGACCCCTTCCCCTTTATGAATGTTGTCTAAAACATTTTGTAAGAGTACCCACTGCCACTGCCTATTGTGAACCCACCTATTATTGCATAGGTTGGTTTGTAAAAACAGAATGGGTTTGGCAAAAGTTGGTACACAATATGCAACCACTTTTACCAAATCCATTCTTAGAACATCTAGCCCTTCAAGAACTAATTAAACCAGACAGTGATCTTAAAAAGTCCTAGAGGGAAGCAACTGCAATTTTCAGAGTTGGTTCGCTAACAAATTTACAACATAAATCAGTGTGTGAGCAAAATAATATTTCTGTGCAAAAGTGAATTTGATTAATGATTCTTTGAGAGAAGATTTGTAAAAAATGCGGTTGGATAGGTAGCTCATGAACAGCATTGAAGATCCTCAATCAGGTAGCTGTCACAAACTTCCCTCAACTGAAAACAAATTGGTTTGGAGCCACTATGAGCAGGTAAGAAATAAGAATTCAGGCTGGCAGGTGGTATTGGTGTTTTCATGCAAGTCTTGTGCAGTCTGTCAGTTTGTGTGCAATGACTGGAAAGAACTCCCTGGGTACGGCAACAAGGGAAGTTGTACCATTAATAGGTTTACAAATTATTATTCAACCTGTGAGGTGTAGTTGTGGAATTTTGAGTTCATTGTTAGAACATTTAGGATTAGTTTGGTCCGCAAAAGCGGCACAGATAGTTCCGCGTCTGTGATTCATTGCACGGAAAATAGACAGTTTTTAATAAAATTAACAAGTGATTGCTTATATATTTAAAAAAAGCTTGGAAATGATTAAACGGAAATTCTGTTAAGTACAGAAGGCAGCAAGCCAGTGGTAGCCTTTCTTGAATTGCGCTGTAAGGAAATGTTTTATTCATCAACTTATTAACATAACGTGTTTATTGTTTAATACTTAAGACCACGTTTTTGCTCTTTCTGAGGTTGTAAATCTCAGGTGTTACTATGACGCAGTCTGATGGTGCTCAGTTTTTTTGTGCTCATGCCACTGTGACAGCTCGACTAACTTGGGGCTCTCATTTGTGAAGTAAACACTGCGAATCTAAAAGAAATGTAGGCAGTAGTGCATAAACCAGATGTAGGCAGCAGTGCATAAACCAGATGTAAGCAGCAGTGCATAAACCAGATGTAAGCAGCAGTGCATAAACCATACCAATGGTTCTAGGTGACATTGCACAATTACATTAATGCAACAGAAGACTGTGGCCTGACAAGATGCAATGTGCCACTGAGGCCCAGATTTAATATTATTTGCCACAACGCAGTAGAGAGCAGGACTGCCCAATATTTACTAATATATGGCCCATTCATGCTCTGGAGCACACACTGCCGCCTAGCCCCAACACTGGCGCCCTTGCACTATGGTCTACGGGGGCCTGCAGGCAGGATTGTTTTTGTGCAGGAAAGAGCACATTCCTGTGCAAATACAATCATCGGAACCATTTTCATGTTTCTACATGTGCCGCAGAATGCAGCACCCATAGAAAGAGGAAATATTGAGGGGAAATAAAGACATGCCTCAGTTGAGAAGGTGTACCATTTTGACACATTCCCAGTTTCACAGGTCTTAATAAATCTGGGAATGCACCAATATCCATGAATGGATGCATAGGAACATCCATGCTCCACCATGGAACACCTTCTTAATGTAGAGTAACACAAGGCAGCAACTTGCACTGGCTTGCATTACTCTGGATTAACTAAGCCATGCAGAACCACACGAAGTAGCTTTGGTTGCTTAGTAAATCTCACTGAAGCCCTTGCATTGCCTTGCACCATCTTCTGTGATGCAATGGCAATGCAAGGACTTCTTACATCTGGGTCTGAGTTCTCAACCACTGTTCTTGGGAATACATAGCTGGATAGGCACACAGATGACTGGAAGCAATCAGTCCATAGGAACTTCCACCAGGCTAACGATTCACCAAGAGCAATTTAACAGCCATGCACGAGATGAGGTGACACCTTCAGACAGTCTCAGCGCACCTCTAATTGCTTGATTCAGGTTTCAAATGCAGAGGACCTGATTTAGATCTTAAAGTGTTACCACCAAGCTGCATCAGTGACAGACCCGAGGAGATCGTGAAGTTGACGGTGTTCCGCCCTCTGTATTTAGATGTTGCAGCTCTGCAAGCGGAGGACTGGTGACGGATTCCTGAGCGAGGGAGACAGAGGCAGGACCCAATGGACTCAATACAATGGCAGTGGCTATTACCTTAGCCATATGTGTTCCCCTTCACTACACCACATACACACCATCATCCATTACAATTCCAACACAACACAACTCATACATGCCGAAAACACACATTGACATACATCCATGACACAACACACACACACACACCATTGACATTACATCCATACACAACACAACAGAACTACACACTCAGCTACACAAACACACACACAAGCATAACCACACACATCACAGCAACATCTGCCACACAAAAACAACACTCACCTGGTAGTATCACAAGGCAGCACTACATACACAACAACATTGATCTCACATGCAAGTGACACACATACAGACACAACCACATTACATACTCCGGCTCCCCCCCTCACCCAGCCAATTCACACACACACACACACACATACTGACTCACATACACAACAGATAGCACAAACCTACCTGCAATGGTCCCTTTTCAGTGCTCACAAATGGAGACCGTTGTCCAGTGTGAGTGTAATGTCATTGTGGTGCCAGCATTCATTTGGCAATGAATGATGACACCTCAGTGACAGTTGTTTACGTGTGTGTTATGCGTGTTGTGTCAGTGTGTCCCCACCCATATGTGATACAATTGTCTCCCGACATATGCATGTCACAGTGATTTAACTAAATTACTGTGACATGTATATGCCTGCAGTGGTCCCGATCTCCCATGTAGGGCCCACCCAACATTACCTGGCAATGTGGCATCCCTACCTTCGAGTACAGCGACAGGGGGATTGTGTTTTCTCTGTGGGTCGGTGGCAGCAGTGACAGCAGGAGTTGTCCAGTCGTGTCTAGTTGAAGACGGAGGTGGAATAGGAAAAAAGGTGAGTTTTCACCCCTTCCCCCCAATCTACCAACTCAGGACTTCAGACAGCCACTTTTTTCTTGGCGGTAAGGCACATCCAAATCTTCATGGTGGGAAGGGTGGCTGGGGTCCTGCCGGCATCCACTTTTCCCTCTCCCGCCGTCAACACAGGCAGTGTTTCTTGGAGGAGATGGAAGTTCGAACGTGTGCTATGGGACTGCTAACATCTAAATACGGCAGGCAAACCTTCACAGAGGTGGTTGGGTTTTCAGTAGAAAAGTCGACTTTGGAACCATTACTGCCAACACCTAAATCAGGCCCAAAGACACAAATAGTGAATGGTCACATTGGTAGTTCAGCGTGTTAATTATATATTTGTAATTACTGGGTCTTAATATAGAGCATTCAAGACCCTGAGCACAGGGTGGAAACATGCTTTACTGCAGGTTATCATACTTTCTAGTACATGTGGAATAAAGCAAAATTACATTGCCAAAGGTGTGTACTGTATAATAGTACCATGAAAAAACAGTTAAGGTTGTGAAAAACAATTTACAATTTTACAAAGTCAGTCGAACAGTGAAGTTTATGAGAGGTCTCTGAAAAGATGATGTTTGAAGGTCTATCAGGATTGAGCTGGGTATGGGGAGTTTCAGACCTGTTGTCAGAGGATTATAGAGGCATTCCTCTTTAAGACTGTTGCAGACCACCCTTTAGAAGTAGGGTTACCATGACTGACAAAACACTAACGGACAAGGGGCAGAGCTTCCAGTTAAAGACATTAGCTCAGAGTTGTCCACCATTCCATCCCTCATGTTTCCTATTATTCCTCAGTTCAGTTTCCTTGTTATTCCTGACCCCTGCCTGATTACTTGATTTGAGTATTGGACTTCATGATTTGGCTTTGTTGTACTGCTGTATTTCCTTTGCCCTGATCCCTATCACTTGCAGTGATTCATTGACTTGATCACCACTTATCATACCAGCTTCCTCCAGTTTGGCTTGGGTTACTCCATTGCTCCCACCATCTTGAAGCCCATAAATGACTGCACTGTTCTATACTCACAGAAAGTTCCTTATGTTACTACTAGTATTTAAGTCTTGTATGTATTTTCTTTTCATATAGAGACAATCCCTTACCAGAGTATATTGGCCTATAGCCTGTCTGTGACACAAACATGAGAGGAGAGAGAGTGGTGCCACAGAAGGACTTCACGTCTTTTCATTCTTTCTCTCTCTCTCTCTCTCTCTCTCCTTCTCTTTCTCTCTCTCTCTATATATCTCTATCTCTATCCCTATCTCTCTATCTCTCACTCTCCCATTCCCCTTTCCATTTGGTGGTTGCCTGAAACTTCCATTTTGGTTCAGGCATTTCTGTAGTCTGGGAAGTGGGGCAGATTGTCATCTGTATCTATCGGACATCACCCAGAAATCCTGACAGGTGCTTCCTGAAAGCAGAGCTCTAATTAGCCTGACCAATGAGTAACAGAAAAGCAGTCTATATTTTTGGCACATTGCTAGAAAATGAGCAGTTGCATGTAAAGGTCCTTCTAAATTTTGGTGTGTTCAACTTGAGCAGGACTAGCTTTAGGTCTTTCTTCTGGAGAACTGACATTTTTGAAAATCATATTTCGAGGTGTTAAGGTTGATTTGTTTGTACCTGTTGTAACAGTTGTATTCGGAGACTTTCCAGGGGAAGCCAACTTTGGGATACAAAAACAGGTACATTTTTCAAAAATCTTTTTGTGTTTGAGATCAGATCAGCTGTTGCATCGCAGACAACTCTCTGAGAAGACAGGTAAAATGGGAAGGCCAAAAAAGTTTAACATCTCAAAATTGGGCATTGATAGGAAATTACATTCTGTTAACTGTTTTGCACTTGTGCACAGTCACTGGTGCACTAAGAGCAACACTAACATTTTCACTCTCACCACTGGATTTTTTTTACAGGTATATCAAAGCTTCACTTGCCAATCCATATACAGAATGTGTAATTTGCTCTCCTCTGCTCTTCTGCAGGAGTTGCTAAATAGACAGATGGATATGTCACAGCTGAAACCTTCTGGCTTATGAAGCTTAGAGGTAACTTTGGGAGCCAAGCTATCAGGACTGTTAGGGTTGAACCACTCTGGGGGTACAAGGGAGGCCAACTGATTTAAAATATGTTTTGCCTGGTCTAAAATATGATCAGGTCAGATTGGTGGACCAACATTTGTCTGTAGCTCACAGAAGAATAAGTAAACATTAATTTAGTAAATACAAGTTCCACTCAGCTAGATGCTGGTAAAATTATAACTGATTACAATTGATCGCCAGTCTAGTACCGAGCACACTGGATACCACATCCTCCAGACCTGCTCTGTGCCTCTCAGATCTCAGTAACATAGCATTCCTCAACATGGCAACAGGTAAATCAACTCCTTTTGAAAGGAATGGCAGAGTTAACGGTATAAATATCACATCACTTTTCATTGTATTTTTTCATAGTGACTCGTCAACTGTGACTCTCAAAGATATCACTCGCAATCCAGCTTGAAATTGATTGTCTATACACTAAAAGATTTACAAAATGGACACCAGCAAAACTAAGATGGTGGCTTAGATATTTTCCATTGCTTTTCAGTCATAGAAACATTTTATACTTTTCATGAGAACATATTCTCACCATAAATTAAGGACTAGTGTTAGACCTGACAGCATTAGGATGGTCACCCCCAACTTTTTGCCTGTCTCCCTCCACTTTTTGACACTGTTTTTGCTGGTTTTAGGACTCTGCGCACTTTATCGCAGCTAACCAGTGCTAAAGTGCATATGCTCTCTCCCTTAAAACATGGTGACATTGGCTCATACCCAATTGACATATTTAATTCATTTGTATGTCCCTAGTAAAGTGCACTGCATGTGCCCAAGGCCTACAAATTAAATACTACTAGTATGCCTGCAGCACTGATTGTGACACCCACATAAGTAGCCCCTTAACCAAGTGTCAGGCCTGCCAATGCAAGGGCTGTGTGCAGTTTCACTGCCACTTTGATGTTGCATTTAAAAGTACTTGCCAAGCCTTGAACTCCCCTTTTTCTACATATAAGTCACCCCAAGGTAGGCCCTAGGTAACCCAGAGGGCAGGGTGCTGTAAGGGTAAAAGATAGGACATACATCTGTGTGTGTTATATTTCCTGGTAGTGGAAAACCCATACATTTGTTTTCCACTGCTGTGAGGCCTGCTTCTTTCATAGGCTAACACTAAGGCTACCCTCACAAACTGTTTGAATGCCAGATTCTGATTAGAAAGAGGTAAACAGGTCATATTTAGTATGACCAGAATGGTAATACAAAATCCTGCTGACAGGTAAGGTTGGATTTTAAATTACTATTTTAGAAATGCTACTTTTAGAAAGTGAGCATTTCTCTGCACTTAAATCCTTCTGTGCCTTACAGCCTGTCTCCAATCCACATCAGTGCTGGGCTGGTTGACAGCTCCCTTGTGCATTTCACCCAGACAACCCCAAACACAGGATGCTCAGTCACACCTGCACACATCTGCATACTGAATGGGTCTTCCTGGGAGGGAATGGTGGAGAGCCTGACACCTACATTTCAAAGGAGAATGGCCTGCCCTCACACAATGGACTGCCAAACGCCCTTCTGGGACCCTGGCAGACAGAGTGTACTGAAAGGTGACCTTATGCACTTCAAAACAACTCAACAACTCAACAACAACTCTTTGAAGTCTCTCCCACTTCAAAGGCACGTTTGGGTATATAAACTGGGTCCCAAACCCTATCAACTTAGACACTTCTTGGGACAGACACTCTGCACCAGAACCTGCAACCTGCCAAGAGAAGCTGCCTTGCTGGCCTCTGGCTCTGTTGAAAGTGCTCTCCAAGGGCTTGGATTGAGCTTGCCTCCTGTTTACCGAAGTCTCGGGGCTAAAAAGGCTTCATCTCTACAAAGACACTCATTGTGCGGTGAAAATTGATGCGCAGCCTGCCGGAAGCAACGCACAGCCTGTCCAGCATGATAAAATCACTGCATCGCCAAACCAGAACGATGCAGCCGGGCTCCCCAAGTGGAGATTGATGCAGCACCAACGCTGCAACCAGAATTTCAAAGCACAGCCCACCAGATGGACGCACCACCGAGTCAGAACATTGCAGCCTGACTTCCTGCAAGAGGAATCAACACAGTGCCAGCCGTGTGGCAGAATCTCTGCCTCATCACCCACTGGATCAATGCAACAGTTGTGACTTTGTCCCGCATGTCCAGGTTTTCCATACATCGTCCCTGGACGTCAAAAGACCCCACATCCCAAAGAGGATTCAAGCCTGGGCCCCGGAACTCAACGAGAAGCCCTTGCCGCGTGAAAAAGAATCAACACATCGTCTGTGTGTGCCCGGAAAACTGAAGCACACCTACCTTTTTCCACGCATTTCCTCCTCTGAGGTCTTCGTGCATGTAATTGTGATGCAAACCAGATACTTTGTGCTTGCAAGAGACAACTGATGCTTTTAAGAACTAAGAACTCTTCTTATCACTACAAAAGTTATATTTCAGCTTGTGATTATCAAATCTTGATCGTTTTGACCTTCATTTAATCAGATAAATATCTTCTATTTTTCTAAACTGGTGTGGTGTCTTTTTGTAGAGTTCTCACTGTGTTATTGCATGATTTATTGCACAAATACTGTACGCATTGCCTTCTAAGTTAAGCCTGACTGCTCAGTGCCAAACTACCAGAGGGTGGGCACAGGATAATTTAGATTGTGTGTGGCTTACCCTGACTAGGAGTGTGGTCCCTATTTGGACAAGGTAGTATACCTCTGCCAACTAGAGACCCCATTTCTAACAACTGGCAAATGGATAACATTTCCTGGCATTCCAGCAACTGTACAAAAATATTAGAAATTGGGTTAATGGTTAAGGGGAGTGAAACTCTTCCTAACCAGCAACCACAGTTCTTCTCAGGGTGAAGTCACAAACAACCCCTAAATTAACCTGTGCTCAACCCTCGGGTACCTTGGCACAGAGCAGTCAGGCTGAACACAGAGGCAATGTGTAAAGTATTTGTGCAACACTACAAACAGTAACACAGCGAAAAAACACACCACAGAAGGAGTCCACAACAGAGTTAGAAAAATATAGTAGTTTTTAATAAATGAAACACGACAACAATCCAGTGAGTTGAACCACAGATACTCAGTTTTAAGGGTTTTAGTAAAAGTAGTGCTGAAAGACGTAAAGCACTAAGAGGCATAAAGCACCAACTGTGGATATTTGGTGGCACTGAACCAGGTCAAAGTCACAAGTTCAGGCCAACTGTGTTAGAGCGAGGGCTGGCTGCAGAGACCTAGTTAGGCCCAGTGAAGGAGATAACCTTCAATCCTGGTTTGCAGGGCATTGCAAGTTTTTGTGTTGGGAATGCGTTATGCACTCCAAACAATGTGTCAGTTCCAAATTGGAGCAAGGCTGGGGTACGAGGTCCTGTTGCATCATGGTTGAAGATCCTGTTAACGAGGGCTTGCGATGTGGAGTCCTGAGTAAGGGATACATCGCGCAATTGGGGGAATGTGTTGGTTCCGAGGAGCTACGAGGCTGCGATGAGGAGTCTGCTGTTGATGAGACATGCCAGGGCCTGCGCAGAGAATGTGTTGTACATTGATGGTTCCGAATGGGATGCGGGCTGTGGCAGCAATGGGTCTAATCCAATCAGCAGGGGAAATGTGTCTGTTCTGCTCGGGGTTGCTCCACACAGTAGAGGAGATGGTTCAGTTCTACTGGATCTACAAAGGCTGGAAAAGCACCTGAAGTTCACTTCCAAGGGTACAGGACTGGGGTGGCACTACTTGACAGGGTAAACTCACAGATGTCAGAGTCCAGGTGCATGCGCAAGGTTGTTGGACCTGAGGCTTCAGATCAGGAGGCCAGCCAACTAGCCCTTGGAGTCACTCTGGTTTTTGGGTTCAAGAGATGTAGGTCCAGTCCCTTCACACAAGCAGTAGAACAGCAGGCAGCATGTCAGCACAGAAAAGTAGCAGAAAAGCAAGGCAGTAGTCTGGCAGAGTGACGTTCAGCAGAGTGGCAGTCCTTCTGCAGCACAGCAGTTCTTTCTTCCTGGCAGACCATCTACAGTTCCAAAAGTGTACTAAAGTGGGGGTGTCTGAGATCCAGTATGTCAAGCGTAAGTATGGGTATGCCCAGCCCCTCCCTCACACCCTGACAGTGTTGGCCCATCTAGGTGCACCTAAGCTTCCTATTGTGTGTGGCTGTCTAGGAGGAATACACAAAGCTCTGCTGTCAGTAACACCCAGTCAAATGACCCATGTACAGACTGCAGGTACCAAATTGCTAAGGCAATAAAATGATAACTTTCTAAAAGTGGTATTTTCACCAAAAGCTAGGATTTTAAAACCTAATTCCAGAATCTCCAAACATGAGCTGGTTGCCTGTTCCCACTTGGAAATTACACTTATAAAATGTAATAAGGTAACTTCAATGTTATCTTATGGGAGAGGTAGGCCATGCAGTAGTGAAAAACAAATTCAAGAGTTTTTTACTACCAGGACATGTACAACTTAAAAGTACATGTTGTACATGTCCTACCTTTTAAATACCTTGCACCTGGGACTGTTCAGGGCCTACCCTAGGAGGGGCTTATATGTATTAAAAAAAGAAGCCTTGGCCTGGCAAAAAGGTTTTATTTTGCCAGGTCGATATGGCAGTTACAAAACGCACACACATGCTGCAATGTTCACTGCTGCAATGAGACATGTTTAAAGGTCTATTTAAGTTGTGGGCACAATCAGTACTGCAGACTAACTGGTAGTAGGTAATGTACAGGCCCAGGTCACATGTAGTGCCACTTTACTGGGGACTTGCAGGTAAACTAAATGTGCCAGTTAGGGATGAGTCAGTATTACCATGTTTGGAGGCAGTGGTACTCCAAGTACAGCCTGAAGGCTGTTTGTGGCTCTCCTGACCTTTACAGGCAGTCCCCAGGTCACTGAGGTGCTGTTTATTTGATTCAGTATTAACATTCAGCAATGGATGTAAGATGTCCTTCACCACTTAACTTTGGGAACAAATTTATTTCTTGCAAGAAACATGTAAACATGTGAAAATGTCTCTTCAAAATTCATTTGCATTCATTGAAGTGCTTCATCGTAGTAATCAAATTATATCAGGGCATTCAGAAGTATTTTTAAAGGAATTTCAAAATATTCATGGTTTTCCCCCAACTCTGACAACAATGCTAATAGTGAACTAAGTAGTAGCTCAATTGTTATGTGCACCCTCCGGGTGGCCTGGTTTGCTATTATACAAGAACAACACTATAGTTTATTAAATTAAACACAAAAGAAGATTTTCTACCGGAAACTTCCTGAAGTCATGTATTTCTAGGTCCTTTTATATGTGGTAATGAAGAAATATGATGGAAAGTGAAATTACACAATTTCCTAGGATCACACAAATGGGTAAAGTGGGCAATCTGGGATTGAGCCCAGGTTTTCTGGTTTCACACTCTGCAATTCAGCCATTAGATGTACATGTTTTGAGTCCCCTATGCCCACCTAACATAGCCCTCCCCAACACCTTGCGACCTCCGATCACACCACAGACCAAGCTTCTTGGCCCCTGGGAAAATGTTTGCAAGTACCCTTATTTTAAGGAGTGAGCACACACACTTTAGCACTGATTAGCAGTGGTAAAGTTGTGTAGAGTCCTAAACCTAGCAAAAACGAGGTCAGCAAAACAAAATGGAGGAGGAAGGCAAAAGGTTGAAGGGAAGATCACCCTAAGGCTGACAGATCAACAGTAAACATTAACCAATAAAACATTTCTATTCCTGTAAAAATCATTATTGACACTTTCAATTTTCATCAGTACGTAGAACTAATCTGGACTAGAGTACCATTGGTTACCATTGTGTTGAAAAATGTATAATAGAGTTATGAAGCCCTCTCTAGGTTCTTAATCACATCATTCTCATTCTAATTAACACCCAACACAATATATTGGCACTAATCATAATGATAACGAGCAGGCAAGGTGAACTCATTAATGCACAAATTAGTATCATAGTGGCCACACATCATCTATTGAAGCAGACTTTTTCAACTATGCTACATAAAGTGCATAATATTCTAATTCAATTGTTTAAATGCTTAGGTTTGAGACAGCTGAAGCAAGATCTTTCACTGTGTTTCCACTTTATTGGACACTTGATGGTTATCCATTTTTTAAAGTAATCAAAT
This sequence comes from Pleurodeles waltl, assembly GCF_031143425.1. NCBI lineage: Eukaryota > Metazoa > Chordata > Amphibia > Caudata > Salamandridae > Pleurodeles > Pleurodeles waltl. The sequence goes on from NC_090437.1 coordinate 1,211,601,347, forward strand.
CTCTTGCCGCTTCCACCTCAAACCTCTGTGTCTCCGGCAAGTCACCAAATAGTATTGTGCTAAAGCAACACACAGATGAAAATGAGTGTCAAAACACTCAGTAAAGTATAGAAAGAAATAACGAAGGGAAGGTTCAAACTAATCTCGGCCACTGGCAAGTACTCAGGGCCACGACCCAGTCCATTGCTATTTTGCACACCTTGTCACCTCAGTATAAACACAGCCAAATGCAAATTGTTCTTGACCCTGCTCCAATGGGAACAGTCCAGCCTGCACTTCCAGGCCCTCCCTGAACCGGAACACAAGCAACTCAGGACCGGTTTTGCCATAGTTGGGCTGATCATCCAGGTATAGCTTGGTTCCAGTAACACAGTGCACACGGGACCCACCGCTGGGCATACCAGTCCCACTTAGGTTAACACACTAAAGTATACAAACACTTTATGGATGGAATGCTTACATTAATTTCAGCCACTGGCAATTGCTCATGCCATGGTTATTTTGCACACCATGTCTCCTTAGTTTGGACCAGCCATATGCAAATACCTCCTGCCCCTGCTCCAATGGGAACACTCCAGCACAAACTGCCAGGCCAGGTCCTCCCTAAACCAGAAGACACGCAACCCAGGACCGGTTTTGCCCTAGTTAAGGCTCATCAGCCAGGTATAGCTTGGTGCCAGTTACGCAGTTTGCACAGGACCCTCGTCTCCTTCCACTTAAAGCAACACATTAAAGTATACAGACAAGTGATGAATGGAAAACTTTAATTAATCTCAGCCACCTTTACTTTAGCAGTGGCAGTTCAAGTAGGTTTCATAAATGATGCAGGAAGGAATAGCAGGTAAGGCTGCAGCAAAATTGCAACGGTTAAAAGAGAAAAGACACGTGCTGGGAATACTATACAGATGCAAAGGAGAGACAGCCAGGAAAACCAACATTCTGGCTGCTTCTGGAAAGGAATGGCCACATTGTATCCTTTAATGATCCAGTGGATTAAAAGGCCAAGCTGACAGTATAGACATGATTCCAAAGGAGAGACAGAGGGGAGGTCAACATTCTAGTTGCTTTTGGGAAGGCATATCCACGCTACATTACTTAGTCAGAAGTGGATCAAAAAGCATAGCTGAAATTGTAGACAGCTAATTGTCTGTCCTTTGAGTGTTTTCTATGATCTCGTTAGACCTACAGGGAAACTGGAAAGGTGGGGAGTCCTATGGTTGATGCCTCGAATGTATCATTGTTTTCTAAATGACACACTTGGAACTAACAGGAACATAATTTTCCAGTGCAAGTGGATGTTACAAATAGTGAGAAAAAAGTCCATACTGTAGAGGCAATTTGTCTCCCGGGCTCAACAAATAGTACACACTTTATTCCTCACTTTGGTCCAGGATGAAATGACAAAATCTTGTCAAACTTTTGGTTTTATTGCTAATGCAGAGTTAGCAGCCTCCCAATTGAAGTTGTGACACCTCTAAATATGGATTGACATGAACAAAGGCATTTTAACAGATGTTTAGTTTCACATCTCTTATTGAGCAAGTTTTATGTCTCCTATACTTTTAATTTTATTTTGGGTTTTAAAGATTTGTGTTTCAACTTGTTGATATTTTGCTTCCAGTACTGCACATGATGCGTGTACAATGTGTCATGAAATTATGTCATTGTCTGAGATTTCCAAATCATAAAAATAATCAAACAAAATAACAAATAATTTTCATTTAGTACTTGTATCCTTGATTGTTTTGATCAACATGGATTTAGCCCTGTAGACTAAATACACATCGTAGCAAAAGAAAGTTGTTGTGAGGCATTGCACATTAATGCACAGAAGCCAGTGTAGATTGTGGGCCAGAAGAATTCTAATGCTAGACTTTATCCTAAATCCTCTTGTTGAAGGATGTTGCCATTTCTACAAAGAGGGTGCTCCGCTAATGTACTAATGTGAGACATTGACTTCTTTGCAGCAGTGGTTCAAAAGCTGGACCGATCCCTCTAACCAGGTTTCTAGGCTGTCTGGAGTTCCAGATACTGTACCCTATGCATTCTGTCTTCATGCGTTTTGGTCAAATTATATCAGAATTGTATTGCCTGTCCTAAGGTTGCAGTGTCTGTGTAGTGTGGTCCCAACATCTGCTGGTACTTTGGCCACGGCTGTCAAATTCTACATCTACATTTTACAGTTTTAATGCTATTCTCTGTCATACCGGGAGTCGTCAGAGCTCTTCAAGAGCTGGAGCCCTATGGCCCAATTTCTAAAAATTCCAAAAGATTCAAGCTGCTTGATTTCACGTTTTTCCAGATTGTGTGTTTATTGTTTTTAACCCCAAAGGTAGTTTATGTTGTAGTAATAAATCTAGGAAATTCCATCTGGTGGCTGATCTGTGGGAGAGGGAGGAGCCTTCTCAGCATTATGCATTGGCATTTGCCAGTTTTAAGTCTGCTGACATCTGATTTGCAGAGTAGAAATCTGAGTTGAAAGACATTCCAAGATATTTTATTATCTGCGTGACGGAAGGGGTAGCTCCCAATTCCTCTGTCCATGTGAAAGTACATGTACTGTTATGCCCCCATTACCAGAACTTTACTCGTTATGTCATTGAGTTGCACTCCTTCTACCACAGGGAAGGAATGTGGAGGTACCAAACTAATGCAACTGGTCCTGAAAGAATCACTGATACCCATAAGGGTGCACCTGTGACCCTGTTTGGCTTTTCCAGTTGATCCAGTAAAATGTGATGGCCCAGTGTTTTAAAGATACAGAAGGTCAAGTACTGTTAAGATTCTGGCTGCCCTATGTTATGGGAAAGGAGCATATTGTTAATGTCTACAAATGCAATCAAAGGTTCAATATTTGAGATATAATTTGCAAATATTATCTTCTGCTTCCTTTACTTTGGGAAGAATGACAACCACATTAAATAAAAGTGCCACACTGTCCCCTCTCAAGAAACATCCGAAATGAAGAAATGGCATGCTCTTGAATTCCACAAGAGACTCAAGACCTGGCTCTACACCTAAGCCCTGGCCCTTGCTAGACACATCCAGCTCCTGCTTCAGTGCCAGGATACCCTCCCAGGACAGTCATGAACTATAAAAATACACATAAGCTAAGATAAGATAAGACAAGATAACATCACATCATGTAACATGGACATATGAATGATGAACTTGTGGTCTTATTGAAGAACTTCAATTCCACCACAAAATTACATGAATACTTGATTGTACAATATAATTGTACACATCACAGCAATGGTTTACATTGCGATAACTGAAATGGACGCCATGTTAAGAATCATCTCTGACTGAAAATAAACTCCTCTCTTTTTAAAAGCAAAACATTTTTATATAAATCATTACAATTGCTCATGTTTAGTGTATTACCAAACATATCTATACTAAAGGTCTTCCCCTTTGCTGTCAAGACTCCATTCCACTCCAATCTGTCCCCGGATCAGCAGTCATCACTACTTCACTAAGGTGATTAATTACAATGGATTTTACTCACTCCCCTCTGCCCGTCTGTAACAGACAATACCTGGAAGTTATTGCTCCTTGCTATCTTTTCCAATCTCTCTATTTTCTCTGGAATTTGTTTATTTTTCTGTCTCAACTGTTTGACCTCCCCAACACGCCCTCTCTGAGGTGAGCCTTAACTCCTCTTCTACCTTCTCTAGGGCCTTAGTTCATTCTTCCAATTAATCCAGTTTTCTCTCAAGATGTTCACGTATTCTGATTCAGATGTGAATTTTCAAAAACGTTTCTTAACTCTACTGACACATTCAATAAAGCTTCATGAAACCCCTTCTCTCCACTCTAGTTTACAGTCTAACTTGCACCTGCCAGGTCTTTTTCAGTACTATTCCTAGATGTATCAATATCACAAGCCAGGCGGGGACTATTGTCTTGTTGCAGCTCACTCTCCATATCCTCTACCAGCACTCTCTGGGAATCTATAGAGGGCTCCATTAATGCTGCACATCTATTGTTAGACCCATCAGACCTTCCTGCTCTTTTGGTAGGGGCCCCAACTTGCTCTGCTCCCACCACCTTTTCTCCGTCCTGGTGAGTGACTCTTCTAGTTGCCTCCTTTCTACCATCCATTTCAGTCCCAAAGCGAAGTTCTTGAGACAAGTGCGTGTTAGCTCCAAAAAAAGCTCTAATTGATGGGGTTACTTTTACTTTCCCAGTTCCTCCTAAGTGCTTCTCCTCCTTTACCTGGTGTCCTGTATGTCCTTTCACAGTCCCCTTGAGAACTTTGCGAGCTGCTACTGCTACAGCAGGCTCATTTATTTTACCAGCCAAGTTTTCAGTCCGCTTGTTTTCTCTTGAAACTGCTGAGCCTAAAAAGGTGCTGCTGCCCAGTATACCCTCATGGCTTTCCACTTAGATACTGCAATCTAAAACTCTTCACTCATATGCTCCCCTGCCCTTGTATGGCCTCCCTGAGAGCCTCTCCCAGTCTTTCCTCCTCTGTGATCGCACTTACTTCTTTCTGTCCAGCAGCAGCTGCTCTTGTAGTGCAGTGGTTATCTGAGTTCTAAGTTGTTTTTGCCCACTACCTTGAAACAAGGGCTGCTCGGCTTTGTTTCCTTGCTCCAAGTCTGTCAACCATGCATTGGATGCCTCTACGTGAGTACAATCCCACAACATGCCTCGTCCAGCTGCTTCCACCAGCCTGCCTCATTGATTGTGCTTGTGCTGACTCTGCCACAGCCACCCCAGTGTGCACCCCACTGCACAGCTGCTCTTCCCCTTCAGAGCTCACCGGCTGCTAGGGGCCAAATACCACACGCGGGCATGATGGCGCCAAATATGACACTTTATGCAGGACTGCTTAATAGAACACATCGGTAATTCAAACATCACTTTACCTAGGCAAAGAGTCTTACAAATCAAATAAAACCTTACTAATACAAAAAAAAAAAACAACACACACCCCTTATCAAATTCTTCATTTTGACCTCAAATATCCTCTAATTTTCACCGCCAAAGCTGTCATAGTCATCATGCACCCTCTGACATAGCCATTCTCTCCCCAGTTCCCTTTGCCCAATCCAACCCCTTGCCCTTTGACCATGTCCCAGCCGTCCCCGTGCTGTGGGCACCCATCCTGAGAGCCTCCCCTTCACCAACAATTGTCCTGACACTGCCATATGTGAACCAGACCTGTTTACAAGAGGCAAGAAAAAACATAATTAAATCTGCCCAGTTAAACCAGCAAAAAGCTTTTAAAATAACCTGAAGCGAGGGAGGGACAAAATTAATTTGCTGACCTGTCCCTGGTTGCGACGATGGCCAAAGATGCCATCCCACAAACTGTACTCACCTAAAACCTACTCTAGCCCCGGCCAAAGTTCATGCCAGCAATGATACCCTGTTGTGTCTCATAGGCAATACTACTCGTCTGAAATGCCCAGGAAGAAATACTGTGTTCCTGGATCTCCCATGACCCCCATTGTCACACATGGATACTGGACCACAAGATATCCCTTTTTAGGCTCGAGCACGCATGTGCCATGGCCCCTGTTGAAATCTCCCTGTGGGATTTGAACCAAGGCCATGTCACGCCCATCAGTTTTGTTGGTACGTGGTCTTGCCTTTTAAAATTTGCTTGATTTCAATTGTGAAAGGCATGCAAACGTCATGTCTTTTCTGGTGCTTAGCCCTCCTCAAGAGCACCGGTAAACTACTGAAAACATAAGAAGCTCCATGTTTTCCACATGTCTTCAGGACTACTTTCAGGCAGCGCGATCTCGCTGGGCAGTGGTCGAGCACTTTGCATTACATCAACCCTGTTACATAGATAATTGCATAACTGCCGATACGTTTGACTGTGTGCAAATGTCTGTTTCCTTTTGTGTGCTCCTTCACGCTCATGCTCATGGCGTGGCACTTTACATTGTCTCACTTATGTAATACTGTATTACTTTTCATTTTCAATTTATGTGGCAAGAAAAGCCCGGTTAGGACTTTACAACACGAATAGCTCTAAGTCGAACAAATGCGAGACCTGTTGCATTGCAAATGCTTGTTACTTATTTGTGGTTTCGCTTGTCATTCCTCCTGCATACCACCAAAAACACTAATCTAAAGGCCTGCCTGCCTTTTCATGCTGTTGCCTCCACAGCGTACTCCTGACCAGCTGCGCCCAGCCAGCCGCCATGTTGTCCCTGGGTCTCAACTGAACAAAAACAAAATACTTTATTGCTTTAATTGCATGCATATCTAAAAATTGGTTCAATTCATGCTACCATTTCGAGGTTACAATTAGAACATGCAGGGTTGTTTGGAACATAAACATAAACATGAAATTCCCCAATTATGGTTAGTAAAGTTAAAAAGATTTTGGAGCAGTATTTGAACCTCTGTTCAGGTTTGAAGCCTCATATGTACGATTCAAATAAAATCAACACCGGTGCCAGGGTAAGAGGGGGATGCTTTACTTTGCTCATTATCTTACTTAAGTTCAGTACGGCTTTAAAAGTTTTAAATTTAACAGGTTGTATATTCAATTTAGGTTTTGTCGAGGTAAGAGCTTCTAAAACTGCCTGAAGGTGGCTAAGGGGGTTGCACAAAGTTGTGTTATGAACAGAATTTACAAGTAAAAAAATGCACACATTCAACCTCGCAGGAACAACCACAAGGAGATCTCCCTGAGTTCTCACCCAACATTCCATAGTGATAACGCGTCCCGACCTAGGTACTTCACTTGCACGGGGACTCGTTTTAGGCCGATGAATCTTTTGACCCTGATTGGGGACACCTCAAGACGAGAGATCTATTCCACATTTCGATCACTAGATCAATAACATCATCAATATTCACAATAGCGAACCAACCAAATTTGTTAATGGCATTAATAAGAACTTAAACACAATAGGACCTTTCAGTCATGAATAACCACACTCAATTTAGTAAGGTTTATGAGATTTATTCCCTATTGGTTACAATCTACTAGCAAGTTTATTAGTCTCAATATCAGGAAACACATCAATAACGTCACAATGTGGCAACTTGAATATGACTTAAGCAAAGCAAAGATCATGAACATTAGAACAAAGCACAACGTCAACATGAATCAACTTTAGCAGAGTAGCATTAATAAGTTATTCAACAAACCAAAGATCCAGTCATTTGTCCATTTGCACACAATGTCGGTGAACTCCTTAACTAGCCTCAAATTAGCATCAGCATGTTGGGCTTCATGCAAAACAATTTGGTAACAGAAATTTGGAAAACATCTAGCTATGATCTTCTATCAAAAAGCAGTTGGTACCTAGAAAGAAAGGGCAAACAGACAATTTACAATTTCAATATCACATAGTTACCCTCTGTAATGGGTCAGCATACAGAATCAGTCTTCGTCCTCAGGAGAGCAGTCGATTCGTCATCAGCCAGGGTAAGCAGCAAAGTTCAGCAAGACAGGGCAATAAGGAATACTTCCCTCATAAGGAGGAAAAGTGAGTGTCGGGCAAGGCCAAAAGATGAGGATGGTTTAAGGAATCAAGCAGCAAGGACTAAATCAGAATATCAGAGCAACACTAAGAGTGTCCCTCTAATGTCTCAGTAAGAGACACGAAAATGGCTGAGTAAAGTGGCAGGATCAAGGCGCGCAAATGGCTGGCTAATTTCTCATTGCGATGCGTCGTTAAATTGAATTCTCCAAACAAGTCTCTAATTTCCAATTGGTCCGTATTTGGCACACCATTATCGCTATCCAATAGTCTGTTGGTCCCTTTGCTAGAATTTTTCACCTAAAACAGTTCTCATGTAGTTCATTGGCTCCTGTGATTTACGTCTTCAACGGGTAGAATGTCAGGTAGAAGAGTAAGATTCCTTGCTTTAGTCAGTAGCTCCATTGTCTTTACCAGTTTCAGCGACCTTGTACCTGTTGCGAATTACACTGTTGCATTCAACAAGAATGTCTCCTTGAGCAAGTCGGGTCTCATGAGAAATAATTTACTACGGTACACACATCTCTAGCTTCTGGAAAAGTACAGCTTTTTGTCCTTCAGGAAGACAGCACAGTGCACGTTAGAAAAACACATTTAATATGAGACCAGGCAGCTAGGCCCAGACCCTTGTTAACTGAGGCCTAATGATTAATTCGACAAAACTCTAACATATAACTCTTAAAGCTAAAACAGAATCATGCATCAGTACATTAATAATCCATTATTAATCAATTTCATTTATCATCCTATACATTGGTGGCCACTCCCCGTGGGCACAATTCAAACGTGTATGCTAAGATTAGTCTGTCACGTTTTCTATGCAGCTTCATTACACATTAGTTTGCAAGCAATTCATGTTAATTTTGATTATAAAAGCTACATAACACAGCTATATATGCCTATACTGGACATCTTACATTTGCTAATTCAATTATAAACATAATTCATACTCAACACATCTCCCCATCTTATTTTTTAACAGCAAACAAAAAATCACACAGCAATTAAAACTAAAGAATATTACATATTTGTCACATTCTTAAATTACCTAAAATGACACATAGTCTTCCTTACTGTTGGATGGTGGCTCTTGTTTAATAGCTTCCATTCAATGATATCATCACCGCTAATGTAATATCCTAGATTTGTCACACTTTCCACAGAATATTCACATTTTGAATGCTCCACAGTTAAATCTTAGTCACCCAAATTTCGCAACCCAGTTTCTAAACATTCATCAAATTCAAACATATCCCTTCCTCTAACCAAAATATCATCCTGGAGAACATAAATTCCTTTCTCCTTTCCAAACAATTTAAACATAAGCCTGAGGAACACCACAACAGTGGATGCCAAACCAAAAAGCAGACGTTTAAATTGAAACATCCTTCAGGAGTGTTGGACTTGGCCCTTTCTGCAGGGTCATCCCCAAACCTTTTGCCAGCTACCTCCTGTTTTTGTTGGCTTTTGGAACTCTGCATACTTTACCATTACTAACCAGGGATAAAGCGCTTGTGCTCTGTCCTTTAAACATGGTGAAATCGGCTTACACCCAATTAGCACATTTCGGAGCATACTTACAAGAAAGTGGCACGTTGACTCCGATGCACCAGTTTCCCTGTGTCTCCCTCCTAACAGCACCATGGTATCACTTTATTTACAATACAGCACCCCATGGTGCATGTTAGGACAATAGCGTCAACATTTGAAACGTTATTGTGGTGCTTTGCTGGACTAGTGCCATAAATGTTGGTGCTAGTCCAGCAAAGCACAGGGAGGCCCATAGGCTAATGCACTAGCGTCACTTTTATGACAGCTCTGAGCAGGCATTAAAAAATGACGCTAAAATGGCATAGTGTAATCTTGCACCATTTTTTGGGCCTCCCTGTGGGAGAACGCCACCTTTCATACATTCTACCTGGTGCAGGTATAATGTGGTGCAAGGGGTTACAAAATGGCACAATGCTTGCATTGCACCACTTTGTAAATATGGTGCAGGGTGGGGGAATGGTTAGCGCCGCCTTAGCATGAAACAAATGAAGCTAAGGAGGCGCTAGGGGCTTGTAACTATGTTCCTTAGTTTACCTGTAAGTCCCTAGTAAAAAGGTACTACATGTACCTAGGGCCTGTAAATGAAATACTACTAGTGGGCCTGCAGCACTTATTGTGCCACTCACTTCAGTAGCCCTTAAAACACGTCTCAGTCCACTCATTGCAGCCTGAATGCAGTAATAAAATGCCAGTTCGACTCGGCAATGTAACACCTTTCATCCCTTTGACAAAGCCTCAAACTCTTCTTTTTTGCTTATGAGTCACCCCCTGCCCCTAGGAAGCCTATAGGGCAGGTTGTAATTATAAATAAAAGGTTGGACATCAATGTTTATGTTTTCCATGTCCTGGAAGTGAAATAATCTTAAATTAATTTCTCAGTACTGTGAGGCCCATAGGATAACATTGGGTAGCCTTATTACATTTAATGAGTGCTAACTTGTGATTGGGAACAGGTAAGCATTTCATGTTTGGTGTCTGAGAAATTATAGTCAAAAGTACACTTTAATGGTAAAGCTGGAATTTAAGTTACAATTTTGAAAAAGCCACTTTTAGAAAGTGTGCATTTTCCTGTACTAAACTATTTGGCGTCTACAGCTTGGGTCACATGACTGGGTGTAGTTGGCAGTTGGACTTTGTTTATTCCTCCCAGACAGCGACACAATAGAGGGATTAGTTATGCCTGGATGGGCCACAACTCATAGGAAGGGGGGTCGGAGCTGAGCACTGCCTCAATTCCAACTGAATAGGCTGTGCCGTGCCTTCACACAAAGTACTTGTCACCACACCATTTTTCATGCAGCCAGCTTGCAATCAGGGCAGGGGAGGGAGGAAACTGCAAGGAATTTAAAGTGAATTCTCTAGAAACGGCCCCTACTTCAAAGTAGTCAGCAGGTAGAAATATTGAACCCTCAGACCTAACCCTGCAGCACAGTCCTGGATCTGTGGATTCTACAGAAGAAAGATAGCTGTGCTGCTTTGCTGCGAAAAGGACTGCCATGCTATGCTACTCTGATGCTCTGTGGCCTGCTGCCCTGCTTGCTGAGAAGAAAGATTGGACTTGAAATCATCATCCCAGGTTGAAGTGACTTCAAGGGTCAGCAGACTGACCTCCTCTCTTGAGCTACAAGGGCATAACATGCTCCAGAGGCTCCCTGCAACTGTTCAGCTGACCTGCTTCCTGGGGCTACTGCCTGGACCTACAAGTGGACCTGCCTGAGCTGTGCTGGTATCTGCTGGAGTGAGTTCCTGGCCACAAAGAGGTTCCCCCTGAGGTTCTGGATCCTGGTGTTGTCCCAGCTGAGCTCCTCACCAAAGAAAATGAGAAATCCTGAGGTTTTTTTTGTGTGAATTCCAACAGCCTGTTTGCTTCAAGATCTTTCTGCCTGAACTTCTGGGAAACCTGACTCTTCACACAACAGTGAATGCCAACGACTCCCGGCAGCGCAATATCTACACTTAATGCTACAGCATTGACAGCTCGTTGTGACCACCAATGTAAAACTCCTGTAGCGACCGTCCATGGTGCCCAACCTTCACACTACAGTGATGAATGTCCACAATGCCTGGCCTACTCTGCGTGCTATGATCATCTGAGATGCTCTCCCTGCTCTTTGTTGCCCCTTCCATCATGAACGGTAATTTTCACATTGATCTTTGAAGGTAACTCTTTCAGCAGGACTAACATGGTCCCAGTATCCAGCCCTCACTACATCGAGGTCACCTTGAAAATGTTACTTTCACCCAGTCTTGCACAACCAGATAATTGTGAGTGGCACTTTTTGCTTCTAGGCTCTTTAGTTACCTGAAATCTTTAAAAATGCACATCTCCAGTCCTGCTGATTGGACTTTTGCCATTTTGGTGTCAAATAATTTATTATGTTTCACTAAATGTTTTCTAAATTGGTGTGGGGGTTTACTTGTGGTTGTTGTCACTTCATTGCTGCTTGTGTGCGGCGTAAATACTTCACACATTGCCTCTAAGTTAAGTTTGCCTGTGTTTGTGTTATGCTACCAGAGGGCTAAGGTGTTGCTTCTGGCTTCACTCCTACAGGGATTGTGGTTGCTACTTGAATAGGGTTTCACCCCCATCAACCAGTAATCCAGTTTCCAACAAGGAGTAATAAATCCAGTAAACTGCCTACATCTTTCTTCCAAGGGAATTTAATGATACGCAGATGATAAACCAATAGTAGAGAAATTTTGAGCACCCTTGATCATCCGTCAGCATTTTTCCAATTTTTGGTAGGACAACATGATCCAAATTTATATTATCTTATAAGATATCTAAGGTCAACACATAAACAAATCATCCCTTAGCACATCTTGCTACAACTTTTGGGCAATGCAATTGGAAGCCTCAGCAGGTTCAATTATATAACAAGCTTTTCTAGCGCCTTATTTACTTCTTCCCTCAATAAGAAGGGAATATTCCTCACTTTCTATAGTTTTGATTTGACTTCCTCCCTCAAAATTATACTCTATCTTTCCAATCCACCGATCTCCCACTAGGCACTTCCAGGAATTTCTGTGATAGTGTTTTTCTTGATCATCAAAACGTGTTCATCAAAACTAATTCAGGGCTGTTGGTATCCAATACACTATGTAAATTGCCCTGATCAAACTATCCCAATACAAAAGGAGCTTTTCTTGCCACATATAATTTTCCAAATGGTTTCCTCTACTTGAATCTGAAAATTAAATGCGTGTATATTTTCCTTGTACTACATATCTCCTAATTTGTCCACAAATGTATCTCTCACTAAGTTTACACATCTACTAACACCTCCAACAGTCAAATTGCATGTTTCTTTTTCATCAAATGTTCATCAAAAATATTTAAAATTAACTTTTCTTCACCTGTGGTAGTTTGCTCTCTTTGCTTCTATCATTTTTGATCCTCCTCATCATCCGATGATTTATACTCTTCTACTACAAAGTTAACTTGCAAATTTCCCTTCTGCTTCTAGACTTTAGCAAAATACCACAAGAACTACAACATAGTTTTACAGCACGACAATTGTTTGAAATAAGCTATATGAGTGGGACTACCATAGTGATAGCATGTAGGTACAGCTCCCCTACGCACTTTCACATTCCTGCTGTTATATCCTTTAACTCCTTCTTGGCATTAATATCACCAACATGATACAATACAATGTGTCTGAATGTCACTCTTAATGGGGTTAGCACTTCTGCTTGATACCTCAGAGTTGCATACATGGTCTACAGTGTCCTTCAAGCTCGAATCACCATTGACCCCAAGCCTTTCCTGAATACTAGGATCTCTAACATGCATTACAACTTGACCTCTAATACGTTCCTGCTGTGGTGCTCCAAATGTATCATCTAAAGATAAGTTATTAAGGGCATTCACATATTCATCTATATTTTTATGCTCATCCTGTTTTGTTTGAAAAAAATTATACCTAGTTATACCTATACACACTTTAGGTGCAAAATATGTGTCAAGATGTTTTAAGGAATCACCAAATACATTTGTGTCTCCAACACCTCCTAGTTTAGGTACCTCAGAATACATTTTCAACCCTTTCGGACCCAAAATGTAACAAAATTATTTGCTTCTGCTCTTGTGACAACGATTTCCCCTCATCAATCATCCTTATGTAGTTCAAAATGTATTCCTTTCATTCAATCCACGAACAGCTCAATGACCTCTCTATTGGTGGATTAATTTGTAAACCTGGATTTGTCATGCTGAGAATTAATGTCAGCGGCAATCTTCACCAGGAATGCAACTGGACTACTCACAGTCCATTCTTCACCACACTACGCTGTCCCTCTTTGTAAACAACCCAAATGATGAGAAGAGATACTTTAACTCACTGATCCTGTAGTAGTAAAGTGTTTCAATTAAACATGCAGCAGAATAAAATGTATTCTTGTATACTAAGGAAGTAGTTCAAAACAAATCAGTGTTTCTCACCTTATAAGCGAAACATGCATCAACATTATTAGACACTGTAAATCAAGCAGTGCTCAGCACGCAGTCTCCTCACATTAATTGCGCCATATTAATACGGCCATCATGTAAGGTTATGATTGTGACATCTACACGCAAATGTGCGGCTCCCAATGACATCAGAATCCTCGATACAGACACAGCCACACAGGAGAAACTCAACAATCCAGGCTGATGGCAGCTCAGTGGCATTTGAACTCCTTTAAAGAAGTGGTCTGATGAGTTGTCTGCCAACTTTGCTTTGCACCCACTGTATTTTGTAGATGTGCAAATTGTTTATTGGGATATAAGGAGTCGATTGCATACAGATGTAAGGAATGTAATTTCTATCCTCCAACCACTAAAGTGGGCGTTGGTAAAAGCTGTACATGGGAGATGTAAAAAGTGCTCACTAACTATAATTCTGAAACTGGGCAGGCAGCTGTGCTTTCATGGGTGCAAGACACATGCCATGCACTCTTGCTAACCATAAATGCAGAAATACTATTTTGTAACTGGCATGATACATCATTGTTATGCTGTGTCTTTGCTTCCTGCCCCCTCTCACATTTCAATCCTCACCCGCCCATGCCCCGATGTGGATGCTGATGCGCTCCTTCTAAAGAAGGTGCAGTGTATGTGGGTCTGCAGCAGTGCTCACGTCACAGGAACCTCTGACAGCACCGGGAACGGCAGCCATGTCAGGACAGGTCTTGTTCTTCTGAAGGCGGGGCATGGGGGCCCATCCACATGGACAGGCGTGTATGGGGATGGAGTGCAGGGAGTAGTTACCACTGTGTGGTTCACTATCCCTAGTCCTGCTGCACAATGGTAAAAGAGGGAGGCAGGGGAAAGGCTTCTTTTTCTGATGCTGGAGTTCTGTTTTCTCCCAGGCTCATAAATGTTCATTCAGAAGCTGGAAGAGATTTGGGGATAGAGCTGCAACCAGCCATGGGCAAAGGGAGTTTAAAACAGGAGAACTGAACTATGGAAGGCATTCAGAGCTCGAGATAGCTGTGCGAGAGAGCAGGAGACCCATCTCCTACCACAAAAATTACTTGGGGAGAACAAGAGTGGCTCTGCAGTTCTCTTAGGACACTGACCATAGATGATTCCTTCTCCCAATCATCTCTTCCCCCTTATATGGAGACCTCCTCGAGCCCATCTTCCTCTGCCATGTGCCTTCAGGCATGTTCAGTTCTCAGAAGAAAGGTGCCTTTTATTTCTTCTGCTATTCTCCCTAGCATCTTCCCTCTCTTTTCTCTGTTGTAGCGTGTTCACTTATAAACCACTTCTCTTAGTACGACTCCCATTGTCTCTCCCTTTCTCACTCACTTCTGGCGGGAATAAAGACTGAAGGCATAAGAGTATGAGTAGATGAGGGGACAGATGGGAATGAGGATGTGTCAAGAGCATGGTTAGATAAGTGGAGAGGTGGGCAAAAGGATGTCTCAAGAGACACATCCTTTTGCCCGACTCTCCCCATCTACCACACACTCTTTCACCTTTCCCCCTCCTTATTATATGTCTTCCCTAATTAGTGGTCTTCCTCATCCTCACTTCTCTCCCATCCACTACTAGCCCTCATCCACATCTCCTCCTCTCCCTCTCAATATAAGCATAGTTGTCATGTGATTCCATGTCATGTGTGGCACTTTCCACCTTGGGTAATGCTTTCAAGTAGTGATGACTTACTGTTAGCAGCACTATGCATTCTGGCACTCAGGAGTTCATATGTACAGTAGGGAAAGTGAAGCACAATATTCTCATTGTAAAGTCAGCACTGAATAAGATTCACAAATGACAAAGAGCAATGTCTTAGCATATGACTCTCTTCATTTTTTTTCTCTCCTTTTCTCTCCATGGCCTCAAACGTTCCTTAGCTTCCTCTCTACTTTCGCCAATCTTTATCCTTGTCCACATTCAATACCGTCTCACAGCCGTCGTTTGCCTCTCCTTCTGTATTGTCATACTCTCCACCTATTCCCTGTCGAACTATCCGTTTGATTCTCTTATCACGACTCTCCCTTCAGCTCAGTTCATCCAACTGAACTTTTAATTTCCCCTTCTCTATCATCGTTCTCTCATTTTTAGTCTACTCTCCCTTTCCTAGTCTTCTAGCTACTTCTCTACTTTGTTCTCCTTTCTTTCTCCTATTTGCTCTTTCCATCCAGCTCCTACTTTCTTCACCTAGCTCTCATACACTTTATTTTGCCCCCACACCTCAGTTCTCTCAGACCACTGCCAGTGGTGTGA
Source organism: Pleurodeles waltl (assembly GCF_031143425.1). NCBI lineage: Eukaryota > Metazoa > Chordata > Amphibia > Caudata > Salamandridae > Pleurodeles > Pleurodeles waltl. The sequence continues at coordinate 1,211,617,073 of NC_090437.1, forward strand.
CAGAACTTGGGGAGGGCCCTGCAAAATACATGGAGTACCCCCTATGCTCCGGACTCAGTCAGGAGCACTCAGCCAGGGGCCCGCTGCCTGTGCACAATGCCCGTGGGGGCCCCCTGGAGTGCAGGCACTTTTGTTACGCCACTGGCCATTGCCTAAAGAGGCCATACTGCAGGAGAGAGCTCACCATACCTCTGTTTGATGTAAGAGTAGCCTCTTGTCTATATTGGCTCATGCGAGGTGAGAAACCCATCTGGAGATAGCACAATTCTTCAGTTTCGGCCAATGCAAGAGTTGGGGGGGATGTGAGGTTTAAAGCAGACAGGCTTTACTGGTGGTCGAATAATAGCGTCTGTCATATTGTCTTCTTCCTTAAGTGCACTTCTGTGTTGGCACTGAGGTCAGTGGGCCTTGCTTATAAGTGAAAATGGAAATCAGAGGTATTAGCTTGGCCACTGAGGTGCTTATGCAATGACAACTCTTTCACTGTCTGTTACTGTCCGACAAGTCAATGCTATGTACACAAATCATAAGGTGTGGTGTACATGTTAAGTATCAAAGAAAAGTCAGATATCGATGGTACTAAAAAAAAAAAAATTGACAGGTAAGTTCTAGGTTTTCTATACTTAACTCCACATATAGGTACCTTAATCTTCAAGGTATTTAGATGTGTAGTAAGGAATAGTGAAACTGTACCCAATATGCACTTACCTTTCAATATTTTGCCCCTTGATATTCTGTCCTCAATATTTTTCTGTGCTGATATTCTTCATGTTAATATTCAGAAGTGCAATCATAACGTGCACACTCGTGGATCATATTGGTGACGCCACTTTTGTTATTTGTGAACCAAATCCATTTTTCCTATGTGCATGTTCCGCTTCTACAGGCCCAAGTATGTTTCATACATAACATTGCAAATCACGGGCCGGAAGTCCCTCTGGAACCTAAATGGCTCCTTCTTAATGTCGCCGGCGAAGCACAGTGGCCCAACTATCAGAAAATTTAGCAAATTCTGGTAGCAGCGGAGAAGCACAATGTGGCGAGGGCCTGGGGGGTCTTCCCTCCCACCACGGGTGGCTGACTGGGAAGCGGATCTCAACTGGTGCCAAGGGGCTGAACATGTAGTGTACCTCAGTGGGGGCTGTCCTCGAAAGTGGAACCAGGTCTTGGGGGACTGGAACAATTCTCAACAATTGTGAGGGTGGAGGGAACGCGGGCTTCCGTTGTGCACACATGGTCGTGAGTTCTACTAACAAACAATTTGCAAGAGGAGGAACATATTGTACTGTGTGCTGTTGTTTGTAATACCCGATTAAAATTAATACTTATATCAAATGACGAAACACCATTGTATGCAATATTCTTCTGCACTGGTGTTGATTGAGAGGTTCTTTAATAAAAATTATTTTTCAAAAAAATCTTTGCAAATCAAGTCTTTGGACTACACCATGGTCATTGGGCTTGCTGCCCTTTGCACAGGATCACGGTTCCTTCTTATTTTAGGGTTTTATTGTGCTAGGAGAATGAAATGAAGTAAGAGTCAATGATACAGTCGTATATCTTCTAGGAAAGATGTTTTAAATTATCTCTGTTGTGCTTGGCTCTCTAAGGACATTCAACACGAATTAGATTTATGTTGCTATTTTTTTTTATGTGACCGACGTTGCAAAAACAAAAATAACACCCTAGCTCTCCTCTCAAGCAAAGAGCTTGAAAGGTTTCCAAGAAATATTACATCTACCCTGTGAAGAATGATTCCTGCTGATTGAGACAGACAGTAAAGAGTCGTCTGCGGAGATGAAGGCCGATGCTAATGTTTATTTCATCACAGGGCTCCGGCGACACCACGAACTACAAGCGCAGGGGGCACGTGACCTGTCTGTCTACAGCTTGTATCTCACGTATCTTCAGTACAAGTCGTATTTTCTTTTCGTTGTCTTGTCTCCTGGATCAGAATGAGCAGTTTATGCAAGTCTGCGCCTTGTCTCCGTCTCCTCCCGTCCTTGATGATGGTGTTTGTACAAGGCCCCCATCATAATCGCTAACCCTGGTGTAGCTTCTTATTATACAGCTGCACGTGCTTTTATCAACACAGTTAACATGCTCAGGGGCATATTTATACTCCGTCTGCGCCGAATGTGCGTCAAAAATTTTGATGCACATTCAGCGCAAACCTTGCCCCATATTTAAACTTTGACGCCCGAGCCCGCGGACGACAAAATTCCGCCGCATGCGTCATTTTTTGGATGCGGCAACCCACCTTGCGTTAATTATATGCAAGGTAGGCGTTGGCGTCCATAAAATGACTTAAACGGCCGTGTGTGTTATTAATGCTTTCAGGCAAAAAAGATGCACTGCCGGGAGGCAGAGCCGGAAAATGACCCACAGCCCGATTTGCGTCAAAATTTAACGCCTGGGTCAGGGCAGGCGTTAAAATGGGGCAAACACACCTGTATTTAATCAGAACACATAGAAGCAACAGTAGAGCAGAGCAGCAAAAGTGAGACATGGAGGTGCTTATCATCCAGCGTGCACACAGACGCAGAGCCCAGCAGCAACAACAGCAGCTACCACAGCACCAGCAGGGACCCCAAAGGCAGCGCAGAAGGCAGGAGAGGATATTCCGCCCCAGAACAACCCTTCATGGCCTCAGGGAACATGACATCATCCAGAGGTACAGGTTGAACTGGCAGGCCATACAGGAGCTGCTGCGCAACATTGAGCCACAGTTGGCACCCACCTTGCTGACACCCCGCACCATCCCAACAGAAACCAAGCTGCTTGCCTAACTTCACATGCTGGCAAGTGGCTCTTTTCAAACAACTGGTGCCCTGGTTGCCGGAATATCACAGCCATCATTCTCTGCCTTTTTGCCCAAAGTACTGGATGCCATCATTGGACTCACACCCCGCCACATCTGCTTCCCTAACACACTGCAGAAGCGGCAGGAAACAAAACAGGGGTTCTACCTCATTAGTGGCTTCCCACATGTCCTTGGTACAATCGACTGCACACATGTACGCCTGGTGCCAGCTGCTGCAACTGAACACCTGTACCGCAACAGGAGGCACACACATTCCATCAATGTGCAGGCCATTGTCGATCACCAAGGACTGATCACCAACATCGTGGCAAAATATCCTGGGAGTGTCCATGACTCATTCATCTTCCGTCACAGCACCATCAATCAACACTTCCAGGATGGACGGTATGGCAATGGACTACTTGTTGGTAATTACAAAAACCTACTTATATACACACTGCACAGCAACCCTCTAAGACACACAACACATACACCACAACAGCAACATGTCGACAGGAACACACTGAGGTTGTGACACCGCTAGCCATGTTTCTTAGGTCACCATTGAACCTGTCACATATCTGAAATTACTGTACAGCCTAATGTTAAGACGGCAATGATCACAACGTTTGGAGTGGGTTGCCTAAATGTCACCTTGTAAATTGTAAGCGTCTCAATTATGTTTACATTAATCCATTGCATAAGTCTAAAGGTATGGGATGTCAAGGGTAAATAGAAGTGTTACCACCACTGTCAATTTTAACCTGTGTATGGAACTATCATCTCACCCCCAGTGAAGACACAGGGACACCTGTATCACAAGTCACAATGCTAGGGAGGGCACACTGTACTGCAAATCCCAAAACATACTGCTGACAACTGTTTAGCAGCCAAACACTCGTTCAGCCAAGGAAACAACACAATGTAGATGGTACATCCTACTAGCCTAGGATGCGACATAATAACACAAAAGAGTCACAGACAACACAAGACAACTACTGCCATGCAAGGTGATTTCAATGGGGCTAGCTACATCAACATGATCCCATTCATTTTCTCTTGCAGCTGATCAGGGGTATGGCATCCAGCCATGGATAATGACACCTATTGGCAACCCGAGTACTGCAGCAGAGCGTGCCTATAATGACGCACATAGGAGGACACGCACCATAGTCGAGAGGACCTTTGGCATCCTCAAGTTGAGGTTCCGGTGCCTCGACATCACTGGTGGTAGCCTCCTATATTCCCCGGAAATGGTCTGTAAGATCATCCTAACATTTGCTATTCTGCACAACCTTTGCATAAAAAGGAACATTCCCCTCCTGGAACCCGAGTCACACATGCCTGAAGAGGAGGAAGAGGATGATGGTGGCCTCCAACATGAGGGGTAACAATAAAACACGGCCGCTGGTTTACGTAGGCGGCAACATATCATGAACAATTTCTTTGAAATATAATCACCATCACCACTTTATGAACTAATTTAAATAAACACCTATAATAATTACCATATCATGGTTTGGCTATTCATTTTTTCACACCTTTATCTCTAACTATCAGATTAAGAGTGTTGCCTCATGGAGCATTGCTGATGTATCGATTAGGACACTGACAATCCCCGAGCAGATCTGATGCGTACGATACAACGGTCACATACACACACACAGTAAATGACATAAATCCTGTACATTTCACCTTTGAAGGGCAATAGCAGAGGACCACACCTATTTCACACATACATGTTGGAAACATGGTTCATCGCAGCATATGGCTCACAACTAGGACACCATCACTCAATAAGGGGAAAACAAGCCTCATACATGAGGCAGTTGATGTGCTTTTGCATCAGTAACAGGAATGTCTGACCAGACCCTTGACAGCAGTAAGTCCAACTGCATCCAATCTTTGCAAGGACTATCTGTGACTAGAGTTCGATATAAGCAGAACATAGACAGCACAAGTGCTACACATATGAGCAGCATTGCGCACATGACATTCCAAGTACATGTCAGCCCATTTCCTAACTCCTGACACACCCATGCACCTGGTCACAACCCACCTGTCTGAAGAGGTCCCTGGAATAGTAAGATGTGTACCCTGATATTCCCTCCTCTACACACACAGCTTGTCAATAGCAATCCAGTGTGCTACACCCTTTCCTATGGTATACCATTGTCATAGAACATCTGACCGCATGGACATCAGGTCAATTAATACACTGGCTTCTAGATTCCAACCCCTGTTAGCACCTGTAGATTGCTTCCCGTGTGAAAATGTCTGTTGGCCATTAGAATGCAAATCTCACCTTCAGGACTTGGGGGAAACTGATGCAGCCCACACCTGTGATCACCTCCATGCAAACCACCCCTTTCAACAAGCACTGTCACTGCTGATGCCTGGAACAGTCAAATGTACCATTAAGCATTGCTACTAATTAAGCCATGTAACACAGCCCATGGGTTCATTTGTCACCTTCAAAAACACAGGACATACACAGTTTTACATGTCAACTGTCTAGTTCATCCTCCAAACAGTCGTAGGCAGACCACCGATTATGTAACTTGTTTAATTGCTGGATCCTGATTCACCCTGCATCCTGTCAGCCTGATTGGCATCTGTCTGTGCGTCACCCTAAAGTTTCCCTGTGGCTACATATGTGTAGGAGGCTGGCCTGGCTTGTAGTGGGGAACCAAGGGGTACTTACACTTTGTGCCAGGTCCAGTTATCCCTTATTAGCGTAGAAGAGGTGTTTCTAGCAGCTTAGGCTGATAGAAGGTAGCTATAGCAGAGCAGCTTAGGCTGAACTAGGAGACATGCAAAGCTCCTACTATACCACTGGTGTCATATGCACAATATCATAAGAAAACACAATGCACAGATATACTAAAAATAAAGGTACTTTATTTTTATGACAATATGCCAAAAGTATCTCAGTGAGTACCCTCAGTATGAGGATGCCAAATATACACAAGATATATGTACACAATACCAAAAATATGCAGTAATAGCAAAAGGAAGTAATGCAAGTAATGTAAAGTTACAGTAGATTGCAATAGGAGCACATAGGTATAGGGGCAACACAAACCATATACTCCAAAAGTGGAATGCGAACCACGAATGGACCCCAAACCTATGTAAGCTTGTAGAGGGTCGCTGGGACTGTTAGAAAAATAGCCCACCGCAAGACCCTGAAAAGTAGGTGTAAAGTGCACCTATAACCCCCAGAGAGCACAGAAGTCGTGTTAGGGGGTTTCTGCAAGGAAGACCAACACCAGCAAAGCAACAACAGTGGATTTCCGGACCTGAGTACCTGTGAAACAAGGGGACCAAGTCCAAGAGTTGCGACAATGTCGAGAGTGGGCAGATGCTCAGGAAATGCCAGCTGGGGGTGCAAAGAGGCTGCCACCGGATGGAAGAAGCTTTGGTTTCTGCAAGAACAAAGAAGACTAGGAACTTCCCCTTTGGAGGATGGATGTCCCACGTCGTGAAGAAGCTTGCAGAGGTGTTCCCACGCAGAAAGACCGCAAACAAGCCGTGCTAGCTGCAAGGGTCACGGTTAGGGTTTTTGGATGCTGCTGTGGCCCAGAAGGGACCAGGATGTCGCCACTTGGATGAGGAGACAGAGGGAGTGCCCAACAAGTCAGGGAGCCCTCACAGAAGCAGGCAGCACCCGCAGAAGTACCGGAACAGGCACTTTGAAGAGGAGTGAACCAGAGTCCACCCGAAGTCAGAAAAGGGAGTCCCACGACGCCGGAGGACAACTCAGAAGGTTGTGCACTGCAGGTTAGAGTGTCGGGGACCCAGGCTTGGCTGTGCACAAAGGAAATCCTGGAAGAGTGCCTGGGGTTGCAGGGGGAAGATTCCATCGACGCACAGGAGATTTCTTCAGAGCTCCTGGTGCAAGAAGGAGGCAGGCTACCCCCAGAGCATGCACCACCAGGAAACAGGTGAGAAAGCCGGCATGATGAAGCGATACAAGGTTGCAGTAGTCGCCTTGGCTACTTTGTTGCGGTTTTGCAGGTGTCCTGAGCAGTCAGCGGTCGATCCTTTGTCAGAAGGTGAAGAGAGAGATGCAGAGGAACTCTGGTGAGCTCTTGCATTCGGTATCTGAAGAATTCCCCAAAGCAGAGACCCTAAATAGCCAGAAAAGGAGGTTTGGCTACCCAGGAAGGAGGATAGGCTAGTAACACAGGTAAGAGCCTATCAGAAGGAGTCTCTGACGTCACCTGCTGGCCCTGGCCACTCAGAGCAGTTCAGTGTGCCAGCACACCTCTGAATCCAAGATGGCAGAGGTCTGGGGCACGCTGGAGGAGCTATGGGCACCTCCCCTGGGAGGTGCAGGTCAGGGGAGTGGTCACTCCCCTTTCCTTTGTCCAGTTTCGCACCAGAGCAGGGCTGGGGGATCCCTGAACCGGTGTAGACTGGCTTATGCAGAGATGGGCACCATCTGTGCCCATCAAAGCATTTCCAGAGGCTGGAGGAGGCTACTACTCCCCAGCCCTGACACCAATTTCCAAAGGAAGAGGGTGTAACACCCTCTCTCTGAGGAAGTCCTTTGTTCTGCCTTCCCAGGCCAGGCCTGGCTGGACCCCAGGAGGGCAGAAACCTGTCTGAGGGGTTGGCAGCAGCAGCAGCTGCAGTGAAACCCCGGGAAAGGCAGTTTGGCAGTACCCGGGTTCTGTGCTAGAGACCTGGGGGATCATGGAACTGTCACCCCAATGCCAGAATGGCATTGGGGTGACAATTCCATGATCCTAGACATATTACATGGCCATGTTCGGAGTTACCATTGTGACGCTGTACATAGGTAGAGACCTATGTACAGTGCACGCGTGTAATGGTGTCCCCGCACTCACAAAGTCCGGGGAATTTGCCCTGAACGATGTGGGGGCACCTTGGCTAGTGCCAGGGTGCCCTCACACTAAGTAACTTTGCACCCAACCTTCACTAAGTGAAGGTTAGACATATAGGTGACTTATAAGTTACTTAAGTGCAGTGGTAAATGGCTGTGAAATAACCTGGACGTTATTTCACTCAGGCTGCACTGGCAGGCCTGTGTAAGAATTGTCAGATCTCCCTATGGGTGGCAAAAGAAATGCTGCAGCCCATAGGGATCTCCTGGAACCCCAATACCCTGGGTACCTCAGTACCATATACTAGGGAATTATAAGGGTGTTCCAGTATGCCAATGTGAATTGGTGAAATTGGTCACTAGCCTGTTGATGACAATTTAGAAAGCAGAGAGAGCATAACCACTGAGGTTCTGGTTAGCAGAGCCTCAGTGAAACAGTTAGTCATCACACAGGGAACACATACAGGGCACACTTATGAGCACTGAGGCCCTGGCTGGCAGGGTCCCATTGACACATACACTAAAACAACATATATACAGTGAAATATGGGGGTAACATGCCAGGCAAGATGGTACTTTCCTACAATATGTACCACACTTGCGTTAGCAAACCTCCCATTCCTCAGAGGGTATTTGGGCATGTGCTTCATCAATGCATACCCAAATACATTGTATAGCATCATCTGCCTTTTAATTGTACCGTATGAGTTAAATCCTCTGTGAATACAAAAATTCATGGCCCATCCCTTGTCTGGGTCTCATTTATGCATGAACTACAAAGTGTGACAGTGTCCCAGGGCCGTATGCAGGGATTGGGTACGGGCCCTCAGCAGAACCAGCAACCTCTGATAATGTCAATGAAAAATCCACACATGTCAGGACCCTGACAGTTCACACACAGAATTACATTGCTCACAACATTTTGATTGGCCTTGTGTGGTGAATAGCAGATAGAATAATCAGCACAGAGGCTATGATGTTCCCAGATGCAGTGGGAATTACTGAGGCTAACCTGTGTACAAATGTTGTAATGATACCTGCCGGAACATGACACCTGAGACATTATCTCACTCAGCACACCAAGGTTGCCCTGTTGACAGTCTCATTACACATCTTCAGTGACAGGGTGGGACCATCCCCATGTAGGTTCTCATGTCCACATCCACTTTACTCACATTGATCAACAAAGGATACTCAGTAGATACAGGAATAGCTGCCACTGACTCATGATGAGACCTGGACCCAACTGTGACAAATTACACCCCTAAAAATATACATGCTCAACATTGGACCAAACACATGAACAAGACACCTCTGTGCAATTGATCACTGGAAATATGTGGACACGTGCTGCCTCGTCTGCTGGTCCACCACAGCCACTGGAGAATTGTGGCTCAGTTATATGACCTCAACTGTGGCGTCATATTACATTTGTGGTTCACCTTTGGCTGTCTGGGCCAACTACATGGTACCCACTTCCTCAATGCATGTGTCTGACTCACTGTGGGATTCACCAACAAGTGCCTAGGAAGCTGTTACCAAAAATCTAGGACATAGTATGGTGAAAATGTGGACCATTGACATGAACAAGCGTCTGCCATCTATCTGGTGCATGCTTTGTCATCTGTGGTGTCTACGTTACCCAAAATCTTGGAAGTGCACATAACGGATGTTGCTACCTGTATGACTAACACATGTCCTCTCTCATTTCCACAATGACTTGCATCTAAGGTTTGGACACATTGACTTCACATTCATACAAGCATATGTTCACTAATGCATCATGTGATGCACACACACTCGGTCAACAACTACATTGGTTGCCACTGCACACACATTGAGCCATAGGCATTGAGGTATTGTACATATGTGTGTCACATTGCTATCCTCTCCTGATGCCAAACATGCCCACATTGTGCAATACATACAGTATATGTAGGCCACACATATGGCCATCTAGTGCGTCAGCCAACCGTCAAAATCCTGTTAAGGAAGAAGCGGGTCATGGTCCGCTGCAGTATGATGTCTCACATGTGAACATACACCATCAACACCATAGTGGGTGCCATCAGCCTATCTCTGATGTGTCCCAAATGTAACATAACATAAAAACAGAAAAAATGCCCAAAGCCAGTTCATGCACTGAAATTTTGACATTGCTAGCGTTATGCGTCATTTTTCCCCCACCAATACAGATTGTGCATCATATTTTTTGATGCACAGAAGTGAAAATTGGGCCGCATCCAAATAATTGTACAGACTATTTACTATTATTTGAATGCGGGCTAATTTTCACTCCTGTGCGTCGAAAAATATGACGCACAAACTGTATGCCTGAAAAAATATGACGCATAATGTGAAAAACGGTGGCCATTTTATGCAGGAAGTGATGTAATAGGATAACCTGTTTACAGATTATGTACAGTGGGTGTACTTTCACTTTCACTTTGCAGTCTGTGAATCTTCTAGACTGTGTGGCTTTTTTCTGAGTTGTATCCAGTTATTTTGTGCTTTTGTGTCCTGTGTGCTATCTCAATTGTCATTTTGTGAAATAAATATAGTTGGTGGATAGTATCCTACTGTGTTTTGTTTACATTTGTCCAGTATTCTAGTGTTTTTGTTGTTTGTGGGAGTCTGTTGTGGGTAGTGCTAGTTTGGGGATAGTTGGGCTCTTTCAGTGGTTAAGTTTACTTTTCTTCTGTTTTTGTAGCCCTACTTTCCCCCTTTTCCCCTTTCTACTTCTTTAACCCATATTCCCCTTTTCATTTGCAAGATGTCTGGTAGGCCACATCTTGGCAGGATGGGTGAAGAGGAGTTGGGGGGCTTTATATGGCTTGTGTGCCATTTCCTACCACTGGTGATCGAGACAGGGGGCAGGGTGATACAGGGGTATCACACTGAGGCGCACAGAATCCGGTGGGGAAAGGTGCTGCATCACCTGCAGCGCGTGTATGCCAGCCAGAGGAGTGACCACCAGCTGAAGCACCAGTGGGCTGACCCCATCACCAGAAAGCAGGATCTCTTGGACCACCTGGGAATCGTGATTGGTGGCCCTGTTGGTGAGTCCTAAACATGTAAATGTGCACGATTAAATGCTCTGTAGTGACATCAGATGATTTGTACAATATCTGCCAGCTAACTTGCTGATGTGTGTAATGCTGTGGAAACATACAGGGTACTTGATGCACTATGTGAAGGATCACAATTGCTAACTGTCAGGAAGCACGTGCTCTGCAAACTTACAGGATACTTTTCCATTAAGTAAATTGGTGCTGCCTTTGTGTCAGACAACAAAACAAAATAGGAGCCAATCATGTCTAAATAGGCCACATTTGCCAGAGAAGTAAAGATGTATTAAAATATTGGCTAACTTTGTTGATGCAATAGCTAGACTGACTATAGAAACACCACATGATGCAGAAAATGAGTGCTGGTTTCACATCAATTGATGATAGCAAAGTGGCCCAGACATATGTCTCATGTGAGTCTGGTGAGTGTGGAAGGAAAGTGTTCACGGAAGTTCTATGAATGTTAGGGATTATTGTGGTCCTTCACCTTTTTGGATACATGTTAGATCAGGATTTGAAAACATTGTGAAAAGGTGTAAGGTTCCCTCAGATAAAATCTTAGACTGGTATTTGGAGTTAGTTGTGCCACATTCCAATTAGGGATGGCAGTCCAAAGGTATGCACATGGCTTCACATCTCCATGGTTGGTGCAAATCATCATTGCAGGGCCACATAAAATGAAGAAACTGTAACAACAGGAGGGCTTACAAAAGTCCCTGGCCCTCTGTACATTGTACCTATGTGTATGAAATGTGTCATGGCCACATAGGCTTTTTGACTGGTAATGCAGTCCTCAAGTAACCAGGCTTTGTATGTCTCTCTTGGATGCACAGGATGAGACGATTACACTCCATTATTATTTCTGAACACTAATGTCGGGGCATGTTGGCCACCAAATGATAGTTAGGGCCAATGCATGTGTGCAGATATGTGTGTAACTGTCACAGGAGACCCATGCTATGTACATGTTGGCCGTGATATATCAGATGCAGTATCATCATGTCTGAATGGCTGTCATTTCGTTATTCAGCTTACACATTGTATATGTCTTTGAAATTGTTGGTCAGTGCACAGATTTTGAGCACATTTCTTCCTTCCATGCCTTACAGGTGGACCGGCACCCTACACTGTGGGAGAGGTGGCTACATTGGAGGACCTCGACTACTCCAGTAAGTGTTGATATGTCTGTTATGTGTTGTGTTTGCTGGTGATGTGTGATGGACTCGTGTGTGTTGAACGCATAGCAAGGTGTGATGCGCTGGCCAATCATTTGTCTTGTTCCATGAGTGGGATTTCAGTTTCTCAAAAGTTTTGAGTTGGCCAATGCTTATCCTATTGTATTATCTAGGGATTGTAGGTCATTCCTGTAGGCCCCACAATGAGTACTGGGGTGAGTCATGTGGATGACACTTGTATCAACAAGAGTCGCACTGGAAGTCAGCTCAGATTTAGTCAGCCTGTCAGACCCACATTCTCCCAGATTGGTACTGCAAATTGCTTTGCAACAGACTTCTGCTTCCCTATTCACCAAAGTACTTATTAAACTGTAGGTAGAACTTCCCAGCAGCATGTACTTCCACATGTAGTGCTACATGTATGTGGAACTTGAGTGCAATGGCCTAGGTGTGCATGCTAATCATGATCATGGGTGTTCTTGCAACTCTGTGTCTGGTGTAAGTCATGCCTTACTGGAAGTATCTATTGTGTACCAAGCTCTGCATGTCCTGACATGTGTGGCGCTATGATTGGTCAAGGGTTGGCAGACTCCTAATTGTTGATAGACCTTAGCTGTGGTGTGTGTGTAGAGCCAAACATGTGTGGAGTTTTCTATACACTCCTCGGTGTCCATGTTGTTTGGAATTGTTAGTTGTTACTCCACCCCACCCTCAAACACAGGCATGGGTCTGTGAATAGGGTACCTAGGACTGATGCTACCAGTATGTTACACATCCATGTGAATAAGTGACTGTTTGGTCAGAACCTAGTATACACACTCAGGTATGGCACATGGGTACTATACTGGCAAGTCCAGTTACAACTTGCAGACCATGTGGCTTTAGTTTTGCGTTCCGTACACTGACATTTGTAGCCCAGGTATTGGCGGAGGATATGCAGCATGATTGTTAGCTGATAACTGACAGAACTCAGATGGCAAGTCAATGCCAGTTGTTACCCATCTCATAGGTTTTGGATGTGCTATGTGTGATGTGACCTTTGTAGGCTGGCCTGCCATGTACTTCCTCAGGGGCATTCAATGATCTGTATGGTGATATGAGCTGTTACAAGTACAGTAGATGTATTGTCTGATTGACTTCTTGTGCCATTTCACAGAATGCAGTTCCTAATGTAAATTATTTGCATTTGTCTTCACAGCTGCAAACATGACTCCCAACCAGGTCCATGAGTTCCAGCGGCGGGCCATGAGATACCAGCATATCCTGCTGGTAGAGTCGGGGTTCAGGAGGATGGCCTGTCGATACCGCCATGAACGGGCCTCCGGGGCATGGAGGGCTTTCCCACAGGGTGGCCCTACTTTGCCCACCACAGCCACGACCAGCCCAACCACCAGTTCTACCCAGGTGGCCCCCCCACAGCTGGGACTGTTGTCCCTATGTCTGCTGTAGTTCCAGGCCCCAGCATTGCAACAGTTGCAGGACAGCCCACTGGCCGTGGGTCCACATGCCCACAAACCTCCTCCGCCGGTACCCAGACTGCCCCAGCTCCAACAGTTGACCCTGCAGCATTCCACGAAATGGAACGGAAGATGGACCGTGTCTTGAGGAAGATAAGCAATCTGAGCCGGGATGTTTGCCACATTAACAGGCGTGTGAAGTCCATAAAGCGGACCCTCCGGAGAGCCAACCTCTAGACTTTGGTGATTCCCTAGACTCATGATTCCCTCCCCTCCCTCCTCTTTCCTTGTTCTCATACATAGTGGGCTTAGGGGGCTTAGTGTTAGGTTAGTATAGTCTGTTAGTTTAGTTAGTGTTAGTGGGTGGGGGGTGAGGGGTCCTGATTCTTTCTATTTTTACTTATTATGTGTGTGGGTGGGTGGGTGATGGACTATGTTGGGGTTCTTGTGTGTTTAATAAACAAAAATGGATTAAATTAAAAAAATACAAAAAAACATATATTTGTTTAGGATAGTATTGTATGTGTTTAGGTTAGTATGTGTTGTCCTCCATGTGTCCCGTCTCATAAGGGGGTTGATGTTTAGAACGTCTCGTTACATGTGATAAGTAAGTTTAGCTTAGGTTAGTTAGGGACAGTTGTGGGTAATGAGTAGTCAGGGTAGATTAGGGTAGGTAAGACTTTTCCCTCAGTTTCCTCTTCTGTGATTACCATTTAATAAATATATAGTTAACCCTGTACAGTATGTGTTAAATGCTACTTGATCATGGCCTTGGCATTAGTGTACATTAATTTTGTACTATTACATTTGGGTCCTATGCTACAAACAAATCCAAACTGAGCTGTAAGATTGGCAGCTACCCCAGAGCTACCTTGCAAAAATTCCACCATTTGTTGCAACCACCAATCACAGTTAATATGGATCCCAACATGTTTTTGTCGATAAGTATGTTTTCAAAGTCACAAACAGTGCTTCCAGACTTGGTATTGGGGGAACAGTTTTAGGTCTAACTGCAGTGTGATGTTCAAGGACACCATTATAAGACGAGTTCTCGTAAGCACTCTTGTGGTCTTGTCTTCATGACTCACATAGATCATTTGTGACACTGTTCAGCATGATTACCTATTTGGATGTAAACTCAGACAGCTTCATTCATGCAGTTTTTGTAGTGTTAGCTTAGATTTGTGGGCACTGTTATATGTGTTAGTACTGCATGGTGACAACATTTTGCTGCCACTATTTTATGACTTAGATATCCCTTGTGGAAGCATTATTCTGTCCAACACAGCATAATGGTGTATGGTTTCTCACTTCATCAGATATTACCCTCGGGAAGGACAGAGTATGATGCAATCATGGTCACTGTGCAGATTTATCTGACTACATAATATCAGGACATTGACAATCTACGTAATTTGACAGTAGGCACATTTCAGTTATCTACTGCACAGTTGATGTGTCACATTACCCAGAGACAGATTTGTTGTGTAAGTGCTATTTATTGAAAAGTGCTGTAGTGCTATATGTATATTGTCCATGATTGTGAGTCCATTATAGTGACATCTTACATTGTGATCCTACACAAGGGGTTAAGGAAATGCTTTTGACATGCTGGGGTGATGTTTCAGAAAGTACAGAGGGACAGGATTTGCCAATGAGTAAGAGAAAGACAATCACTGGGCAGGCTGACAAGATGTACAGTGGTTAGCAGAACAGTCATTGAGTAGAGTTGTTGTAAGACTGGCATGTTTAAAAACGCAGGACCTTGGTAATAGTTGGCCATGTGGCAGGGACTAGTGCTTCTGGGTACTTTTCCGTGTGAATGTGATTTGTTCCATGTCTTCTTCTTCTGATGTGTGTGTTGCCTCCTCTGTCCTTGTTGGTGGTGGTTGTGAAGGGGCAACACACACCTCAGTGTTAGAAGGCGTGGAGTCAGACATCCCAGTCGCTGCTACCTGTGAATGTCTTAAGGGCAGTACTGCAGCAAGGAGGATCTGCTGATTCTTAAGAGTAGCAGCCACATCACGATGGTAGGCAGCCAGGTCGGCCCTGAGAGGTTCAATGTTGCATTCGTGCACGCGTTGACAGGATTGCTGTTGTAGGTGTTGGGTCAACTGTATTACAGCTGTGCTGATTTCCTTCAGGCTTTTTTGCTGTTCCTGCAAGATAGATGTTAGCGCTTGCATAGCTGCTGCCTGATCTGCAGATGACATCATGCACGAAAGCACCCTCTCAAGGCTGGCTGCCATAGTTTGCATCCCTACCCGCACCTCATTGGCCAGCTCCCGCTGTACCCCAACTACAGTTCTCTCAAAGCTGGTGCCTGTGTCGTCTGAGTCCGCAGCTGTATTGGAGCTGGCAGGACTTACAATTTGGGTGGTGGGTGGGTCCTCTGTGATGGCTGCTTGTTCTGTGCTCCTCCTTGTGACTGAAGGTGGGGTCTGGAGGGTTCCAAGGACCTCTTGGATGGTCTCCTGGGGAATGTTTGTCAGCTCGTCATCCAGGTATATCCGCAGGAGATCCATCTTCCTCTGCAATGAAACGGGGTACAATTAGTGGGTCTGTGTTGTGGCATTAGTGATGTGACATGCCTGCCTTGTGATGAATTCACATTGTGATCTTGTTTCGTGTTCACTGCTCCAGTCTTTCAGATGGGCATTCTCCCAGACCTATGGCCCACCTGCATGTCACATGTATAGTATTAAGTTATTGGACTTCTCTGCATCATCTCCTCTAGTATTGTTTTAGGCCAAATAGTGAATTGCCACCTTCTTGTCCTACTCAACCCTCCGTCTACATCCATTCTCATGGTGAGGCCTTTCACTGGCTGTGGGTGTTCTGATGGCACTGGCAGCACACTTGACAATCTGGACCTGCCCTAGTCTCTGATCTTTCACATCCACTTAAATGTAGTTGACATGTAGCATATCCTATGCATAGCATTGTTATGGCACAATATGGATGTTGGCATTGGTAATGTGTACAGCTGATGTTGGGAATGTGTGGTACATTCGATTGCCCTGTTAATCGTAGCAGTGTCCTATTTCCTCCTCTGACTGTGCAGGTGTATTTCAGTAACCAGTTACATGTGTCCTCCCCCTCAATGCTGTTGTCTGAGAAGTATGACATTTGGGATGTTATATTGTGACCCAGGCACAGGATGGACCCTGACATATGCAGCATGGGTATGTCCTTGGTGCTGTGTAGCTCCTTTGTTGTTGACATTGCCTGATGTTTGCAACAACTATGGGCATTGACATTTGACAGTATTGGGGCCTTTGTCTTTTTTCAGGGGATTACTGGAGCTGTCATCCAAAACCCTCTAATTTAGGTGTGAATGATCCATGGGGAAGTTACTGCCATTGGCTACTTGAGCTGCACACAGAGCGGAGGTGGTAGTGGCAACTGTTGTCGCAGTTACATTCCAGTTGTCGGTATGGCTAGAGGTTGTTAATAGGGCCCTAGTTAATGTAGGGGGTATAGTGGCTGAAGTGTGCCGGGATGTCAGTTTGACGTTGTACCCTTCCCTCCTGGCGTGGCTTTACCTTTGCTCCATCGTTGGCATGGCAGCATGCCCCCATGGGACTGTTGTTGGTGTAGTGTAATGGTGTGCCCCAGCTTCTGTCTGTGCAGGCCAAGCCCCCATGCCATCCCCCTTTACCCATGCCACTCCATCTATATGATGACTTCCATGCATTTTGTGGTCAATATCCCCCCCCAGTTGTAGTTGACATTAGTGCATTTTAATTCCCCATGCGACTTACCCTGCATGTGCGTTCTCTCGTGGTAGTCTGCCCTGTCCTGTCCTTGAATCCCTGTGACGATCTCCTCAGGGATGACGGCTGCGACCATCTCCTCCATTTGGTCCAGGGCCTCCTGATGTGCTGGACTCCCACCTCCAGTCTGCAGTGCTGCCTTCCTGTTCCTGGCCATCTTTTCCTCGGTCCTGCGCATGCAGTCATGCCAGCGTTTCTTGCACTCGATGACTGTTCTGCGTACTTCTGCCATACTGTTGATCTTGTCGACAATTTGTTGCCATATAGCCTCTCTCCTACTAATTGGCAATTTTGAGGTGACAAACAGTTGGTGCTGGTGTTCCGTCACCTCTTTAACCAGAATTTCCTGTTCCTCTGCACTAAAGCAACACTTTCTTTTCTTCTTAAAAGTGTCCTTGTTCTTGTGTGGGTCCTCCTAGCTGGTTCCTGGTCTGTTGTCATCTTCCCGGGGTCTGTAGAGGCATCTGGGATCCATTTTGGCTCTACTCTGCTGAAATGGCTGTGTTCGCGGGGATTGTTGACGCTATTGCGTAAAAAAACGCCGCATATCCAGTTTGCGGGGTCGTAAATCGACCCACAGTCATTTCTGCCGCGTTAACGTCGTTTTGCTTTACGACTTGATGTTGCGGTGTACGTAAAAAAAAATTACTCACACCTGTGGTTTGCGCCGCCGTGTGTAAAAGTATAAATTTAACGCCTGCACGGCGATCCAAAATGGCATTAACCGGTGGTAATATTTTTGACGCAAAACTGCGCCGGCACAGTTTTGCATCAAAAAGTATAAATATGGCCCTCAGTCTGATAACTGTGAAAATACCAGGAAGTTTAGCAAGGCTTCATGTTCTTATGAGACTCCGCGCAGCATCCAACTTATTTCTTACTCATGTTCCCATTCTATTATCACTATCATACTTCTACTCAAAGTACAACTAGGTCCTATTTAATGAGTAACCAAAACTAGATAGACAGGCATGAGTCAATACTTCTTCTTAAGAACAGTTTTTTAGGTGGAGGAGCTAGCGCTCTGGCCTGTTGTAATCTATCTGTGGGCTTTTAACCACGCCCACCGCATGCCCACCACTAACACTGGTTCGTGGACTTGCCTTTTGACAATCCTTTGTTATCATTGGTAAATGCTTTAGTTTGTCTGCAGTTTTGGCACAACCTTGGACCTCGACCGTGTTACATGGATAATTGAGCTATTGCTGATACGCTTGACTGCGAGTGAACTTGTTTTTCCTTTTGTGTCTCTCCTTTGTGCTCATGCTCATGGCGGCGATGGCACTTTAAATCAGCTCGCTCATGACAACTGTTTTACTTTTCATTTTCAATTTAAGTGGCAAGAAAAGTGCAGCTAGGAATCTACAACCTTAACAGTTCTAACTCGAGCAAATGTGAGAGCCATTGCATTGCAAATGCCTGTTTTAGGTATTATTCCATTTCCATTTTTTAGCTCATCTGTGCAATTGCAAGGGAGAGGGGACACTCATGGGTAATCCTAGTCTACAATCCTCCTGCACAGTCCTGTCAATCCATGAACAGTGATGACGCAGAAAAGAAGGTCTAACAAATATTCATATATCATATAAGCAAAATCGTATAAGGTAGTGTGATTTTAGCAAAGAAAAATAATGTACGTGGGAAATTGTGCCCACGGGGTAGTTCGCCACTATTATAAACAAGCTTAATTAATCATGAAGAATAAACAAATGTAGTAATCTGTCATAATTGCAAATGTATTCTATGATTTCCTTGTTGAAATTGTTATATGCTTAGCTTAAATTTAGCAGAGGCTTTGGCCTAGTTGCCTGGTCTCAAATTTAACTGCGTGGTTTTCACTTGTATTAACAAAGACATATTATTTTACTTTAAGGTTGTATTTTTCCAGTAGAGATGACTAATACATTTATCTCAAGGTTTCGTGCTAGGCTAGTTTCTTCCCTTTTAAAGCAAGGTCAGTTTCTGCCTTTCCTCTGTCGCAGAGAAAGAGACTTTAAAGAATTCTCACCCTAGAGACTTTAACTTTAATTTTGCCCCGTCTTGCCAATGCAGTAACTTTGCCCCATTCTCCTTGCTGTCGCAAGGAAACTTGCCTTAACTCTGCCCTTTGAAATCTGCCCCATGCTGATCGAACCGGTACCTGAGGGACGAAGACTATTCCTTGAATGCTGATTGTATTTGGTAAATATGAAAGGATAATTGTATTATGCATTGTGTTTTCCTTCCTATGTACCAACTGCTTATTTTGATGGGCCCTGCGAGGTCAAGAGACTCCGGAGTATGTTGAAAAGTGTATGAGACACTTGATTGATGTTGTGATCAGTTCGGTTTAATAGGTTGATCGGGCGTGGTCAACGAATCAGTGTGAGTATTGAGGAATGAAAGAAAAATTTCGACTTTGAGATTTGGCGAATTCGAAGGCGCGCTAGAATAGTTCATTGATCAGTTGAGAGTAAAATTTGCGGGTCAAATTTTGCTTGCGAAAGTGGGAAACCGAGAAAGATGGAATAACTGCCGAGGCTAGTGAAAAATCCCTAAGGTTTCTGAAGCGATTGTATTACCCTTCCTGTAGTAAACCGACAGATTTGTTTTCTTCTTTTTGGTTAGTGCTCGCGATATATTGTGGAAATTTAGTTTTGAGTGAAGTTGAATGAAGGAGGACAAGCCGCAGGACTTTGTCAGCCGCAGTGTGTGAGTGTGACGTCGCTAGGAGCCTCGCTGGGATAGGTTGGTTGGTGAGAAGGGTCGCGCACGGATTGGACACAGTCCGTGAAGTGCGATTGGTGGGAAAAGGCAAGCGAAGAGTATTCTGGGAATTAAAGTCACTTATTGATTACATTTTTTTAAGGAAAATAAAAGACGGAAAGATTAAATTTTTCAAAGCATTTAAGAGTGCCATGAGGGGAGATGTATATATTGAAGCAAATGTAGGAGAAGAAACACCGCCTGAGGATACACCAGCTTACATCATGATTGAAGAAAAGGGTGTCGCACCATGTCTTTGGCTAAAGCAATGGTGCAAATTAACAGAAAAGCATGGAAGTGTAGCGTTCCCTATCCATGGGTCGTTTAATTTGAGAGTTTTGGAGAATCTAAGATTTGCACTATATGACATGAAAGTACCTCCAAGACCAGCACAGTTTGAAGCATTAGTAATTTGGGAACTAATGGCTAGAAACCAACAACAAAATAAATTTGAGACAAGAGTGAGAAAAGTAGAAAAGACACTAGCGGATGCTAGATGGGATAGCACTCAAAAAGTTTGGAGATCAGACGTATTGCAGGGAATTAAATTGTTTCCAGCAATTACTGACGAGGCAGAGACGGAAGGAAGGAAAGCTACCCATAAAACAAACAGGAGTCAGTCCAGAGATAGAGAAAACAACAGAAATTCGAAAAGGTCAGACGAGTCAGACGATGAGGAGTTCATTATGCAATTGCTAAACGATCGCCCGCCACCATATGTGAAAAGCGAAAACGGCTCAAGCACTAGTACTGCCCCTCCGGAACCAATACAAGGTAATGTGACACCGAATTTGAGAATATCACAGAGGCAGAGCAGTTCCGTTATGCCTTTTACACCACAAATACCACAAGTTCAGAGAATATATCCTGACGTGTCTAAATTGAAACCTGTCAATGATTATCAGCCGCAGGTTCAGAGGCGCTATTATGATGAGCATGGAGGAGAGGATTACCAAAGACCGACGTTGATTCAAGCCGAATCATCACAAATGTTGATGCCTCAAAAGCAAATGCAAGAAGTGCCGAAATAAATTAAAATAGCAGAAAACCAGTTAGGTATGCCAGCAATGATGAACCATAATGTGGAAATTAACATGTCACAGAATTCGGGGAACAGACAAAATCCAGACGCAATATCTCTGCCTATCACTGTAGGTCCGCCAGTGCCATTGTATATACAGGCAAACCCAAATGTATGCAACTAAGGGGTAGTGACACAAAATGAGGCAGGAAGGAGATGCATAGAAAATACCCAAGAAACAACTCGGGTAGGTACACTGCTAAATAGATCTGGGTCCTTGTTGGAATTTAGTCCAATTCCAGCTAGCGCTCCGTCAACTGTGGTAAGGTCAGGTCCACCACTAATAGTACCGCTAACTTCAAAAACAGAAACGTTACAGAGACCATCAGTAGCAGTTGATGTAAGTGCTACATTGATGAGACTGAACGCGCAACAGTTAACACAGTGGTTGAACAGCCTGAACTCCCCACAGAGTACACCCAGCGGGAAGGCAGAAGAGTATTTGAATAAAATAAGATTGGGCATGGAAGCAGATGAACTAGTAGAGGGAACGATGGGTTTGAACAGGTTAGAATCATACACAGAAGAAGAGCTGAGATACAGGTGCCCTAGGATTACAAGAGAAGTAAGCAGCATACATAAGAAGTTACAAGAAATTGCAGACAGAAACAAGATCGATATAGGTAAGACCAAACACTTGAGCAGAAGTTACAGGGTAGACTTTGAGACAAAAGATTTTGAACACATGAGATCTGCAGGGATGAAAACACACCTTAAAGAGATACTGCAGAGCGCGCAGGTCTGGAGATGTTTAGACAAATGGGAGAGCAGATGGGTTAAGAAAAAGGAAAAGAAGAAAGAAAGTACCTCAGACCGGAATGAGAAAACACAACAGAATGAGGATCTGATAACCATGTTGCCAATGAGAGAAACAGCAGGGGGAAAACTTGTACATGTATCGTGGCACAGGTGTGATATTTAATCCTTTACGGATGATTTCCCTAAATTAAGAGAAAAACCGATCGAATGGTACCAACAAACGGACAGATTTGTGAAACTCGCAAAATGTCTTTGGGAAGACCTGAATACTTTATTCGAAAATGTGGTTCCAGCAGATTTGTGGGAAGATTGTAAAAGGGCTGTAGGTTGGCCAACAAGTGAACCAGAAAGAGTCAGTGACACAGGTGCACCATCACCTACGGTAATGAGTTTATACCATAAGGTGATTGAGCATTTGAAAACAAAGGTTGCGTCGAAAAATGTGGATTGGCAGAGAATTGACAGAACAGCACAAGAAGTTAAAGAGTCAATACATGCGTACTATGAGAGATTGTTGAAAGCGTTTAAAAATGATACTGGTACGGAAACGATTGAGGCAAAGGACATGCTCCATTTTGTGTTCAGATTTGTGGAAGGGTTGGGACCCGAAATCAGTCAGATGATTAAAATGCATTTGATTTGTTGGCAGTCAAAGTCGATCGATGAGGTGTTGAATTATGCAAAATACTGCAGTGATGAGATTGAGACGAAGCAGAAAAAGTTGAAGGAAAAAGTGATGGTGATGCAGCTTAGAGCAGCTCAGACAGGTTTGCAAGGTTTGCAAGGTTTTCAACAACAGTTGCCGCAGCAGCAACAGCAGGGAAATGCTATGTTTCAGCCACAAATGAGAGGCAGAGGCCGAGGAGGTTTTGTGAATAATGGTCCTGATTTAAATACTGTTGTGATTCCAAATGGTATACATGCAATGAAGAAGGTGATGCCATGTCACACATGCGGAATCGTTGGGCATTGGAAACGGGAGTGCCCAATGTTGGTGCAGGAAGGTGTAGGTCAGCAAAACAATGATGTCAATACATTTCAGAATATGAGAGGTCCGAAATTGAGAGGTCCAAATCCAAATTTCCAAAAGAATGTAAATCAGATGCAGGGTTTACAACCTATACAACAACAGCAGGTGCAAATGCCCTGTGTACAAATGGCACAGTTGCAGCCAATGCAACAGCAGTTTCCTATACCCTTAGCACCAATGAATCAGCAACAAGTAATGCTCCCTCAACAGGTCACGGGTCAAGGAATGAATCAAAATGACACAGTACACCAATTCCCGTTACACAGTGAGAATGGAATAAACAATGAATGGGAGAGTGAAAGTTCAGATGAGGAGGGAAATTGCATGCTTGCAGCATCTTTGGAAGTTGATCAAAAGGGACTGCATGTGGAAGGAAGAGTCATGGGTCACCGCGTTTCATTCTTGGTTGATACAGGAGCTACACGCTCTACAGTCAGAAGTATCGAAGTACCAAATTTGCCACTTTCAGGGAGAACGGTTCAAGTAGTGGGAGTAGCAAATAGGTATATGACAAACCCAATTACTGATCCAGTGCAAGTCGGGATTGGTAACTATCAAGGGTCACATACATTTGTGGTGTGTGACTCAAGTCCAATATCCCTGTAAGGGAGAGATTTGTTGTGCAAATTGGGATGTTCAATTATGTGCTCAAATGATGGAATTAAAATTCAGACAAACAGTGATGAGGAAGAAGAGGACAGTTTAGGAGAGGACGAAACGGAAACTGTCGATGAAGAGTATCCCCTGATTACTCTTTATCCAATGCTCACTGAAGCAGATATTCCTGCTGAATTACAGGAAACAGTTGAAAAAGAAGTGTGGGATATGACAGGGAAAGAAGTAGGCTTGGTCAAAGGAGCAGAACCAGTGAAAGTGACTGTAAAACCCAATGTAAATTTTCCTCAAACTCCACAATGCCATATGTCACAAAACACTCTCATAAAAGTCGCCCAACTCATTGATGAGTTTGTGAAACAGGGAGTACTGAGAGAAGTGCTAAGTAGTCCATGTAATTCACCAATCATGGGATCAATAAAACCGAACGGAAAGGTCCGAATTGTTCAAGATTTGAGAAAAATAAATGACATGATAGTCAAATATTATCCCGTAGTACCAAATCCAGTTGTGATAATGTTTCAAATTCCCTGTGATGCGGAGTGGTTCTCAGTCATCGACTTGTCACAAGCATTCTTTTCTGTGCCTCTTCATGAGGACAGCCAATTTCTCTTTTGCTTCAAATTCCTAGATAGAGTCTACAGTTGGTGTTGAATTCCTCAAGGGTTTTCAGAGTCACCATAAATTTTCAATCAGATCCTAAAGAAAGATTTGGAATCATTTGAATTACCCTTTGAATCAACCTTGGTACAGTACATTGCCGATTTACTGATCGCATCCAAGACAGAAAATGACTGTACGGTTGACACTATTGCCTTATTGAACCATTTGGGAAGGAATGGACACAAAGGGTCTCCTTCAAAATTACAATTCTGCCAGAAAGTGAAATATTTGGGTCACCAGATAGAGAAAGGGTCGAGAAGAATCATGAAAGAAAGAATAACAAGTGTACTTCAAATGAGTCCACCCAAAACGAGGAGGGATGTGAGAAAGTTTTTGGGAATGGTGAGCTACTGTCGCCAAAGGATTCCCAATTTCTCGGCTCTAGCCAAACCTTTACTGAAACTGACCCAGAAAGATGCGCTGGATGAAATAGTGTTGAAAAGAGGTGAAATGGATGCTTTTATTGAATTAAAGGAATGCATGTGCAGAGCTCCAGCTTTAGGTATGCCTGATTACACCAAGCCTTTCACATTGTTTTGTCATGAACGTGATGCATGTTCCTTGTCTGTCTTGACTCAAGCCAATGGTGGCGTAAACAGACCAGTAGCATATTTTTCAGCTACTTTGGATACGGTCGCAGCAGCTCTGCCAGGGTGCTTGCGTGCCATAGCAGCAGTTGGTATCAGCCAAAATCAGAGTGAAAGAATAGCGATGGGACATCCTTTAACAGTCATGGTCCCTCACTCAGTCGAGATACTTTTGACACGTTCCTGAACACAGCACATGATCGGTGCTAGGCTTACAAGGTACAAGACAATAATTTTGGGTTCACCTAATGTGCAGCTGAAAAGGTGCACTATGTTGAATCCAGCAACCTTGTTTCCCAGTGAAAATGTTGAAATTGAGAACGCTGAAGACATCAAGCACGACTGTCTTCAGGTGACTGAATTTTGTACAAAACCGAGACCTGATATCAAAGACACCCGATTGGAAGAGAACGATCAAGTTATTTTTGTTTATGGTTCATGTTTAAGAGATGCACTAGGAATATTGAAAGCAGGATATGCCGTCTGTACAATAACGGGTGTTCTGGAAGCATCTTGGCTTCAGGGAGTTTACTCCGCACAGGTAGCGGAACTAGTAGCCCTTACTACAGCTTGCCAACTTTCCCGATTAATGAAAGTCACCATTTACACTGACAGTCAGTATGGATTTGGAATAGTGCATGATTTGTGACAATTGTGGTCACAGAGAGGCTTCATGACCTCTTCAGGATCACCAGTGAAGAATGGTGAAAGAATAAGAGAATTGTTACATGCCATCCAGTTGCCAGGAGAAGTAGCAGTGGTAAAATGCAGTGCACACTCAAAATCACAAGACTTAGGGGGTTATTACAACTTTGGAGGAGGTGTTAATCCGTCCCAAAAGTGAAGGTAAAGTGACGGATATACCACCAGCCGTATTACGAGTCCATTATATCCTATGGAACTCGTAATACGGCTGGTGGTATATCCGTCACTTTACCGTCACTTATGGGACAGATTAACACCTCCTCCAAAGTTGTAATAACCCCCTTAGTTTCTTTGGGAAACGGACTTGCAGATCAAGTCGCAAGGTTTTGCGCATTGAACTGTATATTGCTCACAGACGAATGGAACTTGATAAATGAGCCAGAACTTGAACCAAGTGAAGCCTTTGCTCTAAAGGTTGTAGATACAATTGAAGAATTGAAATTCCTACAAAATAATGTCAGCAAGGATGAGAAACTCTCATGGAGCAAATTACAATGCATAAAGAAACCAGATGATTTGCGGGTTTCAAGTGAAGGGAGATTGGTTCTACCAGACAGTCTTTTAACGCAATTGGCCAGGTTGTATCATGGACAAGCCCACCTTGGAAGGGATGCCATGATTAGATTATTCAAAATTGATTGGTTTAATCCCAAATTCCGTCAAGTTGCTGAATCAGTTTGCCATCGTTGCGTCATTTGCAACAAATGAACGCAGGGAAGGGAACAGTAGTCAATTTGAGCCACATTGGAAGAGCAGGTGGGCCATTCAGCAGGATGCAAATGGATTTTATTGAGATGCCTGTGCATGGAGGCTTGAAATATGTGTTGGTGACTGTGTGCATTTTTAGTCACTGGATTGAAGCATACCCCACACGTAGAAATGACAGCCTTACAGTTGCAAAACTACTCTTGAGAGAATTAATACCATGTTTCGGATTCCCGATCTCTTTAGAATCAGATAGGGGAAGTCACTTCAATAATGAAGTAATCAAATTGTTGTGTGCAGCGCTGAACATTGAACAAAAGTTGCATTGTAGCTACCGCCCTGAAGCATCAGGACTAGTGGAGCAAATAAATGGCACATTGAAATCGAGGATGGTGAAAATATGTGCATCAACAAACTTGAAATGGCCTGACGCATTGCCCTTGGTGTTAATGTCAATGAGAAACACCCTTGATAGAAAGACAGGACTATCACTGCATGAGATTCTCATGGGCAGAGCCATGAGACTTCCAGCAGTCCCTGCAAATGCTCTTGTAAATATTACCGATGATATGGTATTGGACTACTGCAAAGGTTTGGCTGATGTGGTCCGCTCTTTTTCTCACCAGGTGGAGGCAACCACCTTGCCACCGATCCAAGGTCCAGGACACGCCCTGAAGGCAGGTGACTGGGTCGTGATAAAGAAACATGTGAGGAAGTCGTGTCAGGAACCCCGTTGGAAAGGACCTTTCCAAGTGATTCTGACAACTACCACCACTGTGAAGTGTGCGGGAGTTCCCAACTGGATTCACGCCAGTCACACGAAAAGGGTGACGTGCCCCACAGAAGAGGAAGTCGAAGGGCTGAAATTACCAGCAACCGACAGGAAAGTACCAGGTACCGAGGCAAGACAAAGAGAACCTGGAGGCGAACAAGTAGAAATAGAGGAAGGAGAAATATTTTCTGAGGAAGAAGCAGTTGATCCATTTGAGGATAACCGACGAGAAGCCTCAGGTAGTGACAAAGATCCTGAAGGTGACAAAGAGCCTGCGACTGGTGAAGAAACAGGAGAGCCTGATCAGAGGAGGGCTTTCCCAGAAGCAGACGATACAGGAAAAGAGAAAGAAAACCTGATTGACCTCCTAGGGGGAGAAAACGAGGCGGGACAGAGTGAAATCATTCAACCTCTTCCAGAACCGGTTGCAGGTCCGTCAGGTGAAAACAGTGCAAAAAGGAGACAAAGCATATCACCAGTGAGATCAAAGACTAAAGAAATATTAAAAGAAGGTGAAGGGCCAAAGTTGAAGGACAAAAGAAAAGAAGTGTCTGTCGCAATAGCATCACCAAGTGAAGAAAAAGGCACAGCCAAAGAACAAGACGCCAGCAAGAGAGAATCAAAAGGTGATGCAAAATTGAAGAGGAAAAGAATACCGAGCAGAAGATATTCTGGTCCTGAGTGGGCATACACAGCCACTAACGATTGGTCAGATGAATTTCTATCTC
Source organism: Pleurodeles waltl (assembly GCF_031143425.1). Taxonomy (NCBI): domain Eukaryota; kingdom Metazoa; phylum Chordata; class Amphibia; order Caudata; family Salamandridae; genus Pleurodeles; species Pleurodeles waltl. The sequence goes on from NC_090437.1 coordinate 1,211,644,594, forward strand.
TCAGTCTCGAAAACGAAGAAGCAGAACGACACTTTGGTACTTGAGAAATGAAAATTGCATGAACATTACCGAATAAGACATTGACAACCTAATTGACTTTGAAACCGATTTTGAGACAAAGCTGCTAACCGATAAAGAGACTAAGCTGCTAAAGAAAACCGTGTGAACATTGAACTCGTTCAGCTTTATATATATATATATATATATATATATATATATATATATATATATATATATATATATCTGCAAATCTGATTTGATAAAGTGTCTTCAACTTTCTGATTCTATATAGATCATGCCAGGCAATAATACAAAGGGACATAAAATGAAGTGTTGTAAATACATATGTATAGGCTTAATAACTGCATGTATACTAATAATTATAGCAATCGTTTTTGGAATGCATGGAGAGGGTCGCGCACGGATTGGACACAGTCCGTGAAGCGCGATTGGTGGGAAAAGGCAAGCGAAGAGTATTCCGGGAGTTAAAGTCACTTATTGATTACATATTTTTAAGGAAAATAAAAGACGGAAAGATGACATTTTTCAAAGCATTTAAGAGTGCCATGAGGGGAGATGTATATATTAAAGCAAATGTAGGAGAAGAAACACCGCCTGAGGATACACCAGCTTACATCGTGATTGAAGAAAAGGGTGTTGCACCATGTCTTTGGCTAAAGCAATGGTGCAAATTAACAGAAAAGCATGGAAGTGTAGCATTCCCTATCCATGGGTCGTTTAATTTGAGAGTTTTGGAGAATCTAAGATTCGCACTATACGACATGAAAGTACCTCCAAGACCAGCACAGTTTGAAGCATTAGCAATTTGGGAACTAATGGCTAGAAACCAACAACAAAAGAAATTTGAGACAAGAGTGAGAAAAGTAGAAAAGACACTAGCGGATGCTAGATGGGATAGCACTCAAAAGGTTTGGAGATCTGACGTATTGCAGGGAATTAAATTGTTTCCAGCAATTACTGACGAGGCAGAGACGGAAGGAAGGAAAGCTACCCATAAAACAAACAGGAGTCAGTCCAGAGATAGAGAAAACAACAGAAATTCGAAAAGGTCAGACGAGTCAGACGATGAGGAGTTCATTATGCAATTGCTAAACGATCGCCCGCCACCATATGTGGAAAGCGAAAATGGCTCAAGCACTAGTACTGCCCCTCCGGAACCAATACAAGGTAATGTGACACCGAATTTGAGAATATCACAGAGGCAGAGCAGTTCCGATATGCCTTTTACACCACAAATACCACAAGTTCAGAGAATATATCCTGACGTGCCTAAATTGAAACCTGTCAATGATTATCAGCCGCAGGTTCAGAGGCGCTATTATGATGAGCATGGAGGAGAGGATTACCAAAGACCGACATTGATTCAAGCCGAATCAACACAAATGTTGATGCCTCAAAAGCAGATGCAAGAAATGCCGAAATACATTCAAATAGCAGAAAACCAGTTAGGTATGCCAGCAATGATGAACCATAATGTGGGAATTAACATGTCACAGAATTCGGGGAACAGACAAAATCCAGACGCAATATCTCTGCCTTTCACTGTAGGTCTGCCAGTGCCATTGTATATACAGGCAAACCCAAATGTATGCGACTAAGGGGTAGTGACACAAAATGAGGCAGGAAGGAGATGCATAGAAAATACCCAAGAAACAACTTTGGTAGGTACACTGCTAAATAGATCTGGGTCCTTGTTGGAATTTAGTCCAATTCCAGCTAGCGCTCCGCCAATTGTGGTAAGGTCAGGTCCACCACTAATAGTACTGCTAACTTCAAAAACAGAAACCATCAGTAGCAGTTGATGTAAGTGCTACTTTGATGGGACTGAACGCGCAACAGTTAACACAGTGGTTGAACAGCCTGAACTCCCCACAGAGTACACCCAGCAGGAAGGGAGAAGAGTATTTGAATAAAATAAGATTGGGCATGGAAGCAGATGAACTAGTAGAGAGAACTATAGGTTTGAACAGGTTAGAATCATACACAGAAGAGCTGAGATACATGTGCCCTAGGATTAAAAGAGAAGTAAGCAGCATACATAAGAAGTTACAAGAAATTGCAGACAGAAACAAGATCGATATAGGTAAGACCAAACACTTGAGCAGAAGTTACAGGCTAGACTTTGAGACAAAAGATTTTGAACACATGAGATCTGCAGGGATGAAAACACACCTTAAAGAGATACTGCAGAGCGCGCAGGTCTGTAGATGTTTAGACAAATGGGAGAGCAGATGGGTTAAGAAAAAGGAAAAGAAGAAAGAAAGTACCTCAGACCGGTTATAATTTATAAGGACTGGACGCGATATCAACAGTCTAGCCAGGTTCCTAGGCTAAATCCCATCTACACAGGGATACAATCAACTCTAGATTGTGTTTCAGCCTTATGGGACCTCATTTGTGAGGTACAGCTTCAGTTCATGGACACAATATATTCAAAACCCAACTCTGGGTATGTGCCTTTCTTTTAAGCAGACTCACAGAAACAATGAAAATGTGAAAACAAATGATCATAGGCACATCCTATAACAAAAGAACGACACAATTAAAAATAATAAATGATGTAAAAATGACAAAATACTGTCTTATTAACCCTTTCTCCATCTACTTTCAGGGCAAACCTGTGAGTGGGCCATCCATCCACAGCAGTCGACCTTTTGAAGGCGATTGATAAAAACAAATCAAAATTGCCACAGACATACATGAATCCATGATTGCCATATTTGAACTGCATTTGTTAAAACATTTCACATTACTCAAAGATGACGGTTGTGAATGTTGTGTACGTATGAACATCTATGGTAGCCATCATTCAATGCGTTCAGTAATATTTAAAAACCCATTTCAAGATAGCTGCTGTAGATGCACTCCTTGGTAGAAAGAGGTGAACTTAGGATGGGAATGTTGCTCTACTCATGTGAGCAAGTGCACATACTGCTGTGAATTTTGGACGTTGCCTGATCATGTGAGAAGCAAGAGATTCTGCATGAGTAGAGTAATGTGGAACTTAGTGATCACAATAGGCAGGCCAGCTTCATTATATTATCTATGTACAATACATGGAGTTATAAAAAAGCTTCTCTTAGAGACTGGTGACGTGTGAGACAACAAGTGCTGAATTAAAGTTCTTCCTTCTCACAAGGGCTGGGGCCAAACATGCCGCAGAGTTTTCATTACTGAAGACATAGGGCCAGATGTTTAGGATGGCCTAACTAAACGCTGCTTGCATGGTATATTTCTGAAATAAAAAAAAACAATGAGAACAGTAAGGCTGAATGGGTAGGATGCCAGAAAGGAAAGTTGAGCAGTAACAGCTTTGGAGCAAAGAGACCAACATTGAGTAAAACCAATTTTTTGGTTCCAATGTGAGTTCTGTGCCTACGAGAACTCCTAGGTCAATTATCCATTGCAGGATGGGCACATTTCTGGAGTCTACAACAAAGTTATGGGTTTTAGCACCATAATAGCTATCTTTGCAACATTAAGGTGCATATTATTTGTGGAAATGCCATCAAGAGAGAATTTTAAAATGTAATGTTTATTGAGCACTGCCAAGGCTGAACTTAATGGCACTGGAAGCACCGTTGTAGGTAGATTTTCAAAAATAGCAGGTAACAGGTACATAGTAAGTCACTTTATGGAAAGAGAAGCTATATGTCAAATGGGCAAAATCTCGACCTAGTCATATGGCTATGCCCCCCAAAGTCTCAAAGTCTGATGACAGATCTTATAAAAGTTTTATACTCTGATCTTAGGTCCTCCTCGTCAGATATCATTGCTTCTTGAAGTGGGGAACAATTGTTTTAAGCAGGGTCCAGAATGCGATTTGTCTCCATAACTAACAGCTTCAGCAGCTCATTCTAATTTATTTTCAATATCTTGTAAAATTGTAGATTGGCTCAGAGTTAGCAACCTTTTCTAGATTTAATTGCAGTTTCTCCAAAGATTGGGAAGGATAGGAGCCTTGTTAAAAGAAGATATTCACAACAAATCCTGAGACTACAATAGAGAACGTCCCCATATCCAATAGAAGAAAGCAGTTCAGTACAGTATTAGGAAAGTTTAATGAAAGCCTTCAAAAGATATTTTCAAACATTGCAATACATAGCCTTAATGACATCACATATATTTTTTACTTTAACTATAAAAAAGATATACAAAGAATCCGACAGGTAGCAATCTTAATTAAGAGTGCCACACGGCTCCGCAATTTGGCAATATGGACAAAAAATAATTTTGTGTGAAAATTAATTTTGCAGATATGTTGAAATAGTTATCTTGATTTTTTTGTCAAGTGGGAGCAAAAGATCCTGAGCAGTCTTTATGCATAACCATAGTTTTACCTTCAAAGTACTTGTAAGCATCATATCTAACAAGTTTGAGAATTAGTCATTTTTAGGCAGTTTCTTATTAACAGAGCTGCGTTTGGCAGAGAGATATCCCCCTCTAAGTTTATCATTCGAAAAAACTTAAATATTATAGCGAAGAATTCCAGAGGTATTCTGCTTTCTCTAGATAGGTCGTCAACATGTGCCGAAAGAGTCAGTGATTTCCAGGTCTTCAAATGCATTGTATGACTTGGATTGACTAACTATGAATTAGAAGGAAAACATGATACCAAGGTTTTCATGCCATTGTGTGAGAATTAGTAGATTAACAGTCATTTTCTGACTCATTTGTACAAAGTTTCATATCATGTGCAGAGCCTTTTTTTTTGGGAAGGTCAAGTACTAACTGAGAAATCTTTATACTGGCTGTGTGTAAGATATTGAATTATTTGGGGTGGGTGACTACTTACTTCAAAGAATAATCACAACCCTTGTCAGGGTGAATGCTCAAAGTCACTAAATTAATCTGAGCTCAACCCTCTGGTAGCCATTGCACAATGCAGGAATACTTAACTTAGGGCAATGTGTCAAGTATTTATGCAGTCAGTCACAAAACAGTAACAAAGTCAAAATGCAAAGCAATAAAAATCCTAAACTGAATTAGAAAAATAGAGTGAAGTTGTGATATAAAAATGACAAAAATCCATTTAGGGGAACAGGAGATATGAATTTTTAAAGTGTTAAGTAGGAATAGCACCAAGAAGCAGAAAGTGCCAGTGATAGTAAACAATTGAGATAGAATCTGGCCTAGGTGCAATTTGAAGCTGAAAACGATGACCCATGGGTCAGATACAAGAAGCAGTTTTTTCCTGGTCAAAGATTTTACTTTCTGACTTAGGGCCTCATTATGAGTTTGGCGGTCGGACGAGACAACAGCCAAACATGCGGGGAGAATGTTGCCGTCATGCCGGCGGCATCCCCCCTGTCATATTACAATGTTCCCACTGGGCTGCCAGAGGGAACAGTGCTATGACGGAGCCAAGGCCAATACTGTAGCACACCAGCACCCTCGGAATGCTCTCTGTTCCCTGGGGCCTCCTGCACTGGCTTTCTGCCAGCCTCTTCATGGCCGGGTCCCCACCATGAGGAGGCTGGTGGAAAGTTAAGTTGTAATCAGCATGGCAGCGCTGAATGCAGGGCTGCTGTGGCTGACCACAACTCAGACCACCGTTAGCCTGCCGTAAACCACATTGCCGGCGGTGGCAGTGGTCCCCTGGCAGGTCCACATGCCAGAGTTGTAATGTGGCAGTCAGACCTTCTGGAGTGCGGCAGTCTGACCATCACCGCGAGTCTGGTGGTCCGAGGACCGCCAGACTCACAATGAGGGCCTTAGTCCTTTAAATCCCAATCCACAACAGGTATACACTTGTAAAGGCCTTTAGGACCTCAGGGAGGCACTCATAGACTCACAGGGTGTCAGGCAGGGTCCAGTCCAGGTCCAGTGGCCACTAGTCAGCTGGGCAGTTGGAGGAAAAGGCCTCTTGTAGCTTACTGTGCCCCTGTAGCTTGAACAGGAGGTCAGCCTAATGACCTCTGGAGTCTACTTCTTAGCACTAGGTACTATCAGAAGCAGGTCCAGTTCTCTAGGGCTCCTCTTTGGTCTAGTCTTCTTCTGGTCTTCCTCAGGTCCAGTAGTGTTGTGTTGGAAGGGCCTGGAGGTGCAACATTTATGCCTGGTATGAGCTACTTGGTGACAATGGCTCCTGGGAACACCCTAAGCAAATGTTACCAGGGTCAACCCTACTCACTTTGGGCATTCCCATGACGGCAAAATTATTCTGCCGCAATAAACTTGAGATCTGAGGGCTGGGGGAAAGTCTAGTGTGGTAATCCTAGTGTCCTGTCATGTCTAACTTTAAAATCCAATATGGGGCAGTCACTGTACGTACAATAAACTCAGAGACAGAAGCCTGGTAGGACAAAGCAGAGTTTATCAGGAACCAGGCAGTAGATACACAAGAATTGTCTTACCATCCTGTTTTCTACCTTTCAAGTGCCCCCAAAAGTGTTATATGTTAACCCAACAGAACTATCAAGTAAGATTTCACACTTCAAGCAGAATATGAGACTATAATGTTAAAAGGATGTTCACAGCTCCACCCTCCATAATCTGGGAGGTTCAGAGTAGTCATCTCTGCCTATAAAGATCAGCCTATTGTCTGCTTCTGGAAGGCATTTCACACCTTTTTCACACTTAGGCAAATGGTAATCAGTGGCTGGGAGAAGTTTGAGATCAAATGCTAATTAGCCTCCAGGAACCCAGGTAAAGGTAAGGTCTAAAAGTTACTTTTCCTTAATATTTAGTAACAATCCAACTTGACCAATCACCATTGAATTTGATTTTAATAACTATTAAAAGTAGTTCCTTAATTATTTAGCTAGTCCCATCCCAGAGTTACAGTAATAAGATTTCAATCAGCACTCTTGTTTTTCCCATGGGCTAGACAGGTAGACTTCCTAGAGTGAAAATAGCTTTCAGGTGTTAGTCACTAAAAGGACTTCCCATTAACTATCTACATTTCCTACTTTTAAATGCCTTGCACTCTGCCTTGTCAGCTACATGCCTTTCTTAAGTGTGACCTAATAATATTTAAAATGATTTTTTTAACTGGAAAAAAAGGTTTCTTTTAACAGGTTGGGTTGCAGGTTTCACACTGCTAGAGGCATTATGCACAAAGTAGGCTTCATGACATGTTGGGACTGCCACTGTAGGGTTGGCACAATAGGTTCTGCATTTCATAAGTGACAGTAAACATTTAGGCCCTGTGTATACCTTGGACCATATACTAGGGACTTATAGGTAAGTGTTTAATAGGAACACAGAGACTTTACCACTGGCTAGCAGGATTAAAATGCACTGAGTTCTAAACCCAGCAAAATAAGGTGCACAAGATGGCGACAAATAGATGGTGACGTGCAGAATAGGCAAATTTCCTTCATTGTATACAATTGCTAGCATAGTGTGCAGTCTCATTGTTCTGTCTACATAATAATAAACACTTGCCCTGTCAGTGTCAGATAGCCAATAAAAAGCTGGGATACGATGTCAACCATATGTGTGAAAACTGGATGGTCTAATGCCAGTGGTGTGTAAAACAATAGACCTGCGTGCAAAAGGTGCTTCATCATCACCTTGATAACTTGAGACATCCTATCACAAATGGGAGACCTATAAAAGATAACTTTTTCCATCACAGCCATGCGCAAAAGCAGAATCCACCCCATCAGGAAGCAGGCAAGAATGGCCTCTTGAAGTACTGAAGAGATGTTGACAAAACCTTAAACTACTAATTATGGGGAGCATACAAACAAATCATATGCAATAATTATCACATAATAAATGCCACAAAATAATTACAATATATCAACTCAAGACACATTCATAACAATACTTCTGGATGTGATGTGAAATATCTTGAGATTGATGTTATTTATTTTCAAATTTTCAAATGGCTCAACTTCATTTTCAGTGACTCACCCAACTAGAGTTTAAAAGCCACTGACTATTTTTGAATGATATCTGAATGTGGCACTGAAAATTAGTTTTATTGTGATATTTATTTTTAAGCATGTTGTATCTGTTTAGAATTTGAACTCTCTCTTACAATAGTGAGCAACATGTTTTCAGAAGCTACATGAAGATCCTGCTTCATGTTGAAAACCCAGGTTTTAATGTTATTGATAGAATGCTTTATGACATTTTATTCTTATTTGGTGTTAATACACCATAGTTAGGTTGTATACACGAAACGGCTAAATAAAATGTCATTTTCAATTTCTCCAAATATTCTGTGGCATGAATCATTGGTGTTGCAGCAGTTCAGCAGTGCATATGCCATTAAATAGCTTTATTGTTAGGGAAACAACTTTTCCAACCCTCAGCAGACTGATGCAAAGAAAACACAAACACCAGGGAAGAGTCTGCAATTGATGAAATGTTTATTGAGGTCCCTATGTTTATTGGCAGGCCAAGGCAGAAGGCAGACGCATATCCCAGTGTTACGCCTTACAAACAAGCATCTTCTGCCTGAAGTCATTTCAGTCAGGCAGTTATATATGTTAGAAAGTGCTGTCACAGCAAAACCCTAAAAGGGGACATAGTCTAAACATGGTCAAGCATATACAAAATAGAAATGCTGCATATACACAAACTACAAGACCACAGAGTAAAACTATACATAATGCAGTATGGGCAAAAAAGAAGAGAACAGACAACAGGTGGACTGTAGGAAAAAGGGAGCTGTGACCTTGCTTGTGGTTTGCTGACGGGCTGAACATAATGTGTGAAACAGAGCTAAACTTAATTTGGCTTGGGGCTTGGAGAGGTTTGTTTGCACAGCTGGCATAGGTGTCAGAGAGGTCACCGGGGAGGCCTAGATGCAGGGCTGAAATAGTAATCTGAAGGAGGGGGAACAACTCTGTGATTGAGAGGGGGAGTACATGAACAAGCAGCTTGGTCAGGGACAGGAATAGATAGCTTGGGGGGATTTAGATGATGCGGGAGAGAGTTGGAACTTAAATATGATATCTATGTGGTACATACATATGGATATATTTTTTTTTCTCAACAATCTCTCCTTTTTGATAGTAATATCATACACAATTGTAAATATATATTATATATATATATATATATATATATATATATATATACATGTGTATATGTATATGGGAGAAGCATAGAACTAACAACATATCAATAAAGTACATATCTTTGGATGGCATTACACAATTATACAGTTTTTAAATGAAATACACATATTGTCTCATAGATTTACACCTATGAGATAATCATTCTTCAAACATAGACAAAATGATGTGCTAGTACCCAATGTATTCATGTGTTATAGGTCTATAACCATTATATTCAAACATTTCTTTATGTGCTTCCTCTACATCTTGTTGTATTCTAAGATATCTGCGGGCTAGCTCCTGCTCTGTAGGAGGTAGAACTTTAACTGCAGAAATCAAAAGGATGCTTACAAAATTGCTGGAGCATGGAGCAACAACACTGAGAACAGTACAAAAGTACCTCTATTATTATAAAGATACCAAATAGTGCTAGAACGAAGTTCTTTAACCATCCTGTATGTAGCCATAACCACAGCCAGGAGCAATAATCAGAATCTGTAATTTTCTCTGCTCCATGAAATATTCTAACTGCTTTCTTAATTTGGGCCACATCCCTTTCTATGTTCCCATTTTCATGTAAAAGGGAACAGTAAGAGGAATTCAATAAAACTCACAGTCCTGCTTGTTACAGTGTCAGGAGGTCAAGTGCAATTCTATGTTGAATAGTCATGGCAGCCACTGAATTTATTTCCACCTGCAACTCTTGAAGTGCATCTCTTGTGGCATTGAATGCTATGACTAGCTCAGCAGACATTTTACAAGGGCCAATTCCAAATCATATAACCATATCTAGGAATTATTTTACACATTAGCTCAAAAAATAGACCTTGTCTAACCTCCAGAATAGGTATATGTATATTTATTTTGTACCTATGAGTGAAACTCCCCAAATGTAATGGCTCAAGGGGTGCAGTATGTGACACAACTGAAATGTTTGGTGTAAGATAAGAAATAGCACACATGCCTTCCCAGTGCCAGGGAAACATCACAAATGAAATGCATACAACCATGTAACTGTGTTCAATGTGTGATATTTACTGAGAGAAAGGCCTTCTCCCTCAGGGAGCTAGTTCTGAAATTGATCACACCATTTGTAATCAATTCATGCAGAACTTATAAGTGTAACCTTTGCCCACGGTGCATATAAGAGCAGCGAGCTGACCATAAATTTTATTCTAATATTTTAGAAACCACATTTGGTACAATAGCATAATAATTTTCTTGCTCAATTAATGGATCGTATAGAAGACCATCAGGTGTTATCAGCAGTGTTTCTCATGTATAGTCATGCTCCATTAATGTAAAGTGTAATTTTGTTCCTTGCATCTTAGTTGTCCAGATCCTACTCATTAACTGTCTGCCCCTTATATTCCAATTACCATTGATGTCATCCAGTTTTAATGTTAGCACACTTGCTGGATATCCTAAGTGCCAAGAAGCTGGTTTACATCCTGAAACTTGATGCCTTATACATACAGGAAATGCACTGTCTTCTTCATTGTTTTCCACCATAGGTGACACTGGGTATTCAGCTTGAATATTTGGCAGTATGGTACAATGTGGGTACCATCCAATCCTTCTTTCTCAACAGTCCCAAGTTACATTTGGTATAATGCATCCTTTTCTTTGTGTGTAATTCTGTACAGAGACAGGTGTTCTGAGCAAGCCAATGGGGTCATTGGGGTGTCTGGATAACTCTCAGCACATCCAGCAATTTTCAAGACCTAAGACTTGGGCTACTTTCTCAAGTACCCTTAATGAGTGAATGGTTACCTGGTTGTCAAAATAAAGGTAGCACACACAAACCTAAGGTGTGAAAAAAAAGAATTGTACTATGTGATGCATTTATTTTCCAAGAGTTGTAGATATAGATATGAAGTCTTTCTGCTACTCAGTTCTTAGACACTAAGGTCACTAAGGCAACGGCACACAGCATGCTGTCCTCTGCCTCCCCTCCTGGTTCACAGTCTTTTTGTTCAGGGTCGGTTTCACGGACATGCCCTGCTGTGCCCTCTTCAGTCTATTTTTCTGCAGGTAGTGTGCTTCACTCAACAGCATCAGTTGGTGTCATAGTCCCTGTGAAACTTGGTGAGAGGCCCTCTGGGTGGCTCTTAAGAATGGTCTGGTTTGTCTTCCCCTTTTCTGGTATGTTGCGCTGCTCTACGGGGTATAGGGGCTCATCCGTTGCAGGCTTCTCTGTCTCAGTCGTTGTTGGTGCAAATCTGCACCTAGTGCCATGAATCCACTCAAGACGTCCCTGCACCTTCACCACCATCTGCGTCACTAGGAGCACGAGGTGTGGTCTAGTCCACCTAAAACTAAGAGGAACATCTTTTACTTTTCTCAATATGAGCATGTCTCCAGCTCTAAAGGGGTGTGTGGGCTCTAAGGACGGATGGGGCAAAACTTCCTCCACCTGGAGATGGTGATACCTCAAGACTGCTGACAACTTTACTGCATAGTCAGAAATGTTTTAATCTGTCAACAGCTACTCAAAATGCTGGGAGAGGCACCCTCGATATACGCCGCCCACCAGTCCCTGGGGGGGGGGACGACAAAAGAGTTGTTCTAGATGGCGAAGCCCTTATGGCATGCAACACTAAAGGCAGCGCATCAGGCCATTTCAGGCCTGTTGCATCAGTTGTCTTTGCTAATCTATTTTTTATTGTATTCTCTACATGTCCTGAACTTTTGGGGTGGTCCACTCTATTCTCGAACATTCACACATCTTTTGCACAAGAGCAGCCACAAATACACCCCCTCTGTCGCTATTTATGCCCTGGGGTACCCCAAATCGAGGTATGATATCTTTCATCAAGCATTGCACAACAGTTGCCACATCATTCTTCCTTGTGGGAAAAGCCTCCACCCATTTTAAAAATTGATCCACACAGACCAGCAAATATTTTAATCCATTCACTGGGGGCATAGAGGAAAAATCTATTTGTACATTGGTAAAGGGACCCTGTGGTACTGGCAAGTGAACATGTGTAGCAGGGGACTGGCCTTTAACATGTTGGGCACAGACCAGACATTGGGAGCAGAATTGTGCAGTAAAAGCTGTTATCCCAGGTGCAAACCATTCCTGTCTAATTAGCTCATTCGCCCCCTCCCCTTGTGTCATGTGAGTGGGTCCATGAGTAAGCCTTGTAAGGGGAAGGAACAAACTGTGCAGAGCCACAGGTCTCCCATCCTGGTGGACCCACAATCCCTCATCATTTTGCTCACATCCAGCATCAATACACATTATCTCCTCACCTGGTGTTGCAGACCATTCTGCTTCCTTCACATCAGCTAGCAACAATTGTCTAAATGAGCTGAATTTTTGGAATGCTCTTTTCCATTAGGGGCACCATCTGTACTTGTTGTAACATGCTCTCTTGCTGCTGTGTCAGCATTGGCGCTACCTCTGGCTATCTTGGTATTAGCTCCTGTATGGGCCTCGCATTTTATGACCGCTATGCTGTTAGGTAGTAGTATTGCTTTTAACAAGTTCTTTGCTAAAAGCCCATTTTGAATGGGGCACCCTGCTGCTGTTATGAAATCATGATACTGCCACAGCTGGCCAAAACATGGTCAACTCCAAAGGCATAACGTGAGTCAGTATTAATGTTAACAGTTTTCCCATCAGCAAGTATGCATGCTCTTGTTGCAGCATACAGCTAAGGTTGCTGGGCAGATGTGCCAGGTGGCAAAGCTACACTTTCAATTATAGTTTCTACTATTGTTATAGCATAACCTGCTCTGTAATCAGTGCCTGTTAGTCTGCTAGATGAACCATCAGTGTACCACTCATAGTGTGCCTTTTCTAATGGTGTCTGTTGTTTATCTGGTCTGGGTGTGGTGGATGTTTCTACAACCTCAACACACTCATGATCAGGGTCTCATCAGAACCACCTATAGCAAGTAATAATGTTGCCAGATTAACAGGTGGGCATCTTTTAATGATGATATTAGTGTTAGACAACACCTTGACCTCACAACCTGTGTGCCTGGCTACAGAAAAATACTATGTTGCTGCTGGTGACAACAGCAACTGTATCAAATGTGGCACATAAATAATACAAGGGTAGTCTATCACAATGGGAGCCACCCTCTCTACAATCACAGTTGCTGTGACCACAGCTTTCAAACAAGCCGGATTCCCAGTTAATGGTGAAGGCAAAGTCATAGAGTAATACGCCACAGGCCTTTTTCCAGAGCCAGGCTGCTGTGTCAGCACACCATTTGCAATGCCATTTTGCTCTGTCACATAGAGATGGAACGGCAGTTTGTAATCAGGCAGCACCAATGCTGGTGCAGTACACAATGCCCCTTTCAGTTTACTGAAACATTCTGCAAGTTCATTAGTCGATACAATGTTGCTGGGTGCATCTTGGAGTATGCATTTCCTCAATATCGCATCATAGGATCTGTACTTAGGGATCCACTGGTGGCAGTAGTTAATTATCTCCAGGAAGGACATCTTTCCTTTCTTGGTGGACGGTGGCTACATGCTTTGAATCATTTTTATGCTGTCAAGTGATATGCGGTGTGTACTTTTGGATAGCACATAACCCAGGGTAGTCACCTCTTTTTGGCAGCACTGAAATGTTGACAATGAGGCTTTGTGCCCTCTTTCCTGGAGGTGGTTCAGCAGAGCTACAGTGTCTTTTTCACAGGCTTGATGGAAATACTACGAGGAGACCATCAGTGTGGTCCAGTGGTTCCCAAACATTTTCAACCTGTGGCTCCCTTGACCTATTGGCCATTGGCTGCGGCTCCCATTATGTTATTTTTTATTTGGCTGGTGGGGGGATGTAAGCCCAGCCCAGGGAGCACTTCCATTTTTCCCATTGAAAATAATCGTACCTATGGCAGGCAGATTGATCAAGGGTGTCTAGAGACTGGAGTGAGCAGAAGGCTTGAAAAGTCAAGGTAGTATGAGATAAACACCAACAGAGGCAAAAGGAGAACAATCCTGGGGTGTTTGGTTGTCAGATGTGATGTGAGATAATAAATGGTAATTTTAAACAACCTTTGCCATCGTAGTTAAGCTATGCAAAGAACAGAGGCTGCTGTTATTCATCAAATGGCCCAGTCTTCCCACCACAAGCTCAAGCCTGCCTGTAAGCTACACACTGGTGTTTTGTGAGTGGTTTTAGTAAGTGGAAATGGAGAGGGACAGGCTCCTCTGGGCTTTGCATTGGGGAATGCTATGCAGGTCGCCCTGTGGCCCCAGAGGAGACCAGATCTTCCTCCTGCTTCGAAGCCTGCTCAGTCGAGGGCACCATACAGTAACCAGAGATAGGCATCTCTGTATTTGAGGCACTAAGGAGGCGAAGACTTAGCGTGGATGCACTGAAAGCCTGGTCACAAGGAACAATATTATCACCACCCTCCTTCCACTCACGCAACAGGCCTTGCTACACCCGCAGTGGACGGAGGAGACACAGTGGACTTCTTCTGGGAGACAGAAAGTAGGGTGTCCTTACTTGTGAAAGCAAGCATTGAGAGCTTTGGAGGATGGACTTACCGATAAGCAAACCACGTCTATCTATGATTTACTGATTCAACAGTATGTTCATTTGCATTTTATGAGTTGCCCGCAATAGGGAGGTATAGCGCTGTGAACGAAAGAGACCACAGCTCTGCAGAGAGTTGATGATTTTGTGTGTTATTGTCTAATATTTAAGTGTAAAATAAGTATTTATTTGCTGCTTTATATGATAATGTGGATGACATTTTAATTAAACATACTAAGATTTAATTACTTACATTTGAATTTATGTATGGGTATTGTTATTAACTTGCTAATGTTTTACTGTAATGCTTTCGTAACTGCCAGCATTCTGTGACAAAAAGAGGCAGGGTTTGCTAGCTGAAAAAATTACCACCAAGAATAATTACAATGTCACCAGAAATTATGACATACAACCTGTGCCCCTGCTATATGAAAGCATATGTTGCTGAGTAAAGTTACTCTGCCTGAAATCTTAGCCCATGCTGCAGGACACAGTGGGTGTAACATGCTTTTTCTGGCAAGAGTTAAAGGTGCACAGATCTTTCATCAACTTGCGTAGTCATTGCTCACACACCTACCCAGGATCCCACCAACCCAGGAGCTTGCCTGCAAATTAATGTTAATCTCTGCCCTCACATGCAGCTTTCCCACAGTGCGATACACCAGACCTGCAAAACTAGTAACAGTAAAAGCAGGAGCGTAGCTTGGTCAGTAAGAATGGAGGGGAGGGGTAGCTTCAGAATGCCCAACAATCATGCTCTCAAAACTATGCAAACGTGGCAGGGGCACAAAGTCAACTGCAGAGACAGGAATGTAAACTGTGGGTCCGTTCAGACGTTGTGAAACAGTGTCAGCACCTTTCTCGAAGTGATGGACTACTGTACATCCAAGCCTACTCCATACCGGCAGCCACACAAAAAAGGCCACTTTTTAAACTGGAAGAAATGTGCAGAAAGAAAAGCACATTCTGCAGAGAGCAGGCGGCATGGAGAGATGGGATATTAACTGTATGGGGGTGACTGCCTGCCAAGGTACCCTTCAGTGCAGCGCTGTCACCGCTGACATTGTGTCCTAATGCTCGCAGCCACCTTGAATCAGAGAGAGACTTGCCATGTTAATGGAAAAAAGTGGAAGGAGAAACAAACGATCAAGACAGCAATCTTTGTAGTAAACGAGGAAAAGCGTACGCTTCCCCTCTCTGGGCAGGGTGTTAATTTATTGAATGAACGCTCGCCTCCTTGTCCTCTGACAAAATGTTTTTATATATCAGCACAATGGACTAACCGTCTATTTTCACTGGTTTGGGGATTTGTAATACTCGTCTCTCTTAGTTCATGTACACCTAGCATGGTTCCCAAACTGTGCACGGCGCCCCTGGCTAGTTTTGATGGCGCACCAGGGAGCCGCGGCGCACAGATTGGGAACCACTGGTGTAGTCCAAGATGACACTACCGCCTTCCGGGTGTAGGTTGTCCAGGTCTCTCTTTGCTGCCTGTGCATAGACCGTGGGATTCTCCATGAAGCCTTGGGCAAGTCTTGTGAAAGTGTCCTGGGTATCTTGTATTGTGAAGCCAAAGAGATACTCACTCTCTAGATAAACTCTAATACTGAAAAACGCAGAGGAGAGATCTATGACTGAAAAGTACCCTACTTTTTCAGGTATAGAATATAATATTGTATTGGTGTCAGGCACAACAGGTGCTAAGGGAACTACGATGTTGTTCATCTGGCGTAAATCCTGTATGAATCTATACTGCCCTGTGTTGCCCTTGGGTAATGAAATTATTGAACTATTACAGGGACTAGTGGTCTTTTTAATGATCCCCTGTTGTAAGAGAGACTCAATCACAGATTTTATTCCCTCCTCTGCCTGAGGTGACAGTCTATACTGATGCCCATAAGGTAGTTCTGCATTTTCCTTAAGCGTAACTTTATGGGGAGGGCATGTTTTCAAGAATCCTGCCTCATTTAGTGTTTTTCCCAAACCTCTGAGTTCACTTGTTCTAGAACCTTGTTCTTAGTCAGCTGTAAAGCCATGTTCCCGTCAAGCTTTTCAAAAATTGCAGCCCTGTAATTTCTGAGGATACACAACGCCCAACACCATCCTTCTCCATCTCCCAACACAGACGCAACCCCCAAAGGAAATGTAAAATCCTTAGTTCTTGGTAAGTCCCGGAGACGTTTGACCATGGGGTTAAAATCGTTAGGGTAGAATCCTCGTGCCACAGCTATAGATATGTGTAGTTCTGGAGCTGGCCCTTGAAATAACCTCTCTTCCTGTGGTCCTAGCTCAATGCTCATGGCACACCATTCTTTTCCTACATACAATGTGTCCTCATGCAACTCCATTGTCCAGTACAAATAATTGTCTGCCATGTAGGCGTACCATTCAGACACTAACCCTGCAAAAAAATGCTGCAGTTCAGTGTACGGGCCCAGGTACTCATGCCAACTGCACTGAATTAGTCATCAAGTCACTATCAATGTCAGGGTTGTATTTAAACAGCTCTTGAAACATGTCTTTGTAGAAATCACCCTATAACGGAGTCAATTGGTAGCTTGTTGGAGAGGGAGACAAGACAGGATCCTCACTTAATTTGCAAGCAGCAAGTGCTCTATTTGCCAATTCTAACCTGTCCTCAGGTACTTGTAAATAAATCCCATTTTGTGAAAAATATATTGCTGCATGCAATTTACAGAGGAGGTCTCTTCCCTACAAATTGATAGGTGAATCTAGTGACAGGAGAAACTGATGGGTCGTTGTGAAAGTCTCAACAGAAACTGGTAAGGGTTCTGATAATTCTTCACGCATCAGCATTCCATTTATAGCTACAGTAGTTACTGTTTCGCCACTACTGGGATCCAACTCGTTTCTTACTGCTGATAGTCGCCCCTTAATTGGGAATATGGGATTCTACTCAGGTGTGTCTGATACCTTCATCATAAAGCACTGAGCTCATCTGTTTTCTGCAGCTTGGGCTGTCTCTCTCTCTGCGTGTTCCTATGCTGATCCATGTTGTTCCTGAAAAGGGTTCCTCAGGGAGTGCTGTGTTTGCTTGATGCCTCTAGGCATGGGTGGTGCTGATGGCTGGACCTCATCCCTGTCAAACCTGTCATACCTGTTGTTTCTATAATTTCCCTTATAACTATCTCTTCTACCTCTATAACTTTTACAATTTCGACCCCAGTGCCCGTACCTCTGGCAAACTTAGTGCTGATCCCTACTCTTGTCTCTTCTCTGGTATCCTTGTCCTTCATCCTGTCTATCCTGCGCCCCCTGATAGTACATTCCCTCTGGCTCCACCTCTCTTTGCACTTGCTGCAACATCATCCCTTTGTCAGGTTTAGCTGAGTCCTTCTTTACTTTGAAAATACTATCCCTTTACATAGTTACCAGAAGTGTGCACAACTCTTGATATCCATTAGTAGACCAGTCAGGGTGGTGCAGTTTACAGCTATGGGCCACCGATGCTAATAATCCATTCATAAGTGTCTGAGTAGTCAATACTTTATATGCCTCCATTGTGTGCAATACCCAGGCACTATTATCCCATGCTTCATTGAACCTTAGGATGCAATCAGCCACTGACTCACTTGACTTCTGCAACGTGGCTGTTACTTGAGAAAATTGATCATGTTTCACTGCTAAGCCATTAATTGTCCCCCTGGCAATTAACCAATTCATCAATCGATTCTCTGTGACATCCATAGTATTAGTCAGTATTGCCCAACCTCTTTCCGGTGGAATTTGGACGGACTCTTTACCAAAGACCATCTGCTACCATATCCTATTTTTAGTAATATTTCTACATCTCTGAGAAGGGAGTCATAGGCAATGCATATTTTATGAAGCCATTCATAATATTTCACACTGGCTGTGAATGGGTCTGGGGCATCCTTAGTCATCTGAGCGACCTCCCAGGGAGGTCCATGGTTTTAACATTGCTGTCCCCCCAAAATTATTTTTGGTGCAATCATTTTAGTGTTTAATAGTACAACATCAGTATATGAGTTCTCACCCTTTCCCTTTAGCACCCGTGTGCGTGACTGTGTAAGTATCAGCCGTTATCTGCTATCTATCTTGTCCTGAAGTTTATTAATGGAGCGTTGTATTTTCTACCTTTCAGTGTTTACCTCCTCCTGGAATTTATCTGCCTCCCTCCTTAGGTGAGCTAACTGCTCATGTTCCTCCGCATTGATTTTTCCTTCTGCACTCAGACCTAAATCCTTCCTCCGACCAAAAGTCAAAGATGGGGCAGGGATTTCAAAAGAAAGTGGTTTGCCCCTCCAAATGATAGGACCAGTGTTGTGGCACCACCTTCTCTGCAGCTAGTTGGCATGTCAGATACCTTAGTTAAATCACCTTCCAGGGATATATGGAAATAAGGGACACTTGATAAGCCTGGTTTTCGATCCAGTGGCTGCTTGTGCGTGTTATTTCTTTCACAGTGTATGTAGGGACCTGAAAGTGATGGGTATATTGAAGTTGTCTAAGGAGGAGCTGAGAAATGAGGTGCAGGTAGAACAGGCCCTGCAGAATGGATGCTTTTGTCCAATGTTAGGGGACTCCTCTCATTGTGGTCTCTACCTGTGCTCCAGGAATTTAATTCACTATTTGCATCCAATCTATGTCTTTTCCTTTCACCCCCTGTTAACAACAGGATCTCTTCTTCAGTTAATGTACTACCACCTATTTGCTCATTGTCTGCTCCTTCCCCTAGTTTGACATAAAGGCCTTGAGGCTTGGAGGTAGTAAACCGTTTCTTCAATTTATTTATGTCAATATAAACTTGGTGGAGAGTACAAATGCACAGCAGAGCAGCAGCCCTTCTAGACATAGTGGCATTTGGTATTGCTATAACTCTGTCTACTTCAGCTGTCGTTAAGCACAGTGGTTACATAGTGACAAAAAATGCTTCTCTGTTTGCACATAGTTACTCAGGGCCTCATAATGAACATGGCAGTTCAGACCACCATGCTGGTGGTGGCAGAAAATACAGCCACCGGCATGGCAGTCTGAACCGCCATATAATGTACAAGGGAGGACTGCCACAGGCGGCCCTGCGCCACTGCCAGGCTACTGCCGACAAGCAGCCTGGTGGATATCAATGTGCCTTGAGCTGTGGATGGGAAATGTTGCTACTTATAAAGGGGGTGTGGGCTGTTTTTGCAAAATTACCTGGCCCCTATGAGACAATTCATCTCATGTGTGGAAGGATGTGATCTGGAAGATGAGGTTACTGCATTTACAACATTTCAATAACGTAGCATAGGTTCATAAAATCCACTAAGTATGTTACCAGACATTTATACTTCCCAGGTATATTACAACACTGATGCTAAATATGTGACACCTCACTCTAATTATTAGTAATGTTACAGATTGGCTGGGCTAGAATAAAACAACTCTTGAAGGATTTGGAAGCACAATTGACAAACTCATCATTGCTGGGTCTTCAACAGACTGTACCAGCAATCATCTCTGTACCTGGTATTATAACTTTAATTTACAGGAATGTTCTAAATGAGGGACTTGATCTTTTAATAATGAAGACTGCCAGTGATTACTTGGATCATTATTTCCCAGCTGAAATTCAAAATATGGAATAGAGCTAATTTGTAACTAAAATGTTAAAGGAGCAATGTCATAATAAATTACATTTGGTATCTATATCTTTGCAGTTCTACTCTCTGTATAAAAGTGACTCTCAAGACACCTTATTAGACGTCATGTCCTCTGACGAACACAGGTGAAGCTCTCTAGTTATTTTCTTTTGCGATGATGAGAAACCATCTCTTGTGCTTTATATGATGGCGATGTGAACCTCCGACCCATGGGCTTCGGTTGGGAGATTTCCAGTGTAATTATTATTATTAACAAACCGAGGTCGAAAAACGTTTCTATACCAAACCTTAAACAAACACTCTTAAATAAAAAATTTGGTGATGTTAGAAAACATTCTATTCTTGGCGTTTGATTTAGTGGCCATAAGCGCTGGACTAAAATGTATATTTTCTTCTGAGTGGAATTTTGGGAGCCTCAAAACCACTACACAAACCCAATACTTTGGAACTTTATCAGGAGTATTGGGGAAGTGAAGAGTGTATTTAAGTGTAAGTTGAATACTAGGACAGTATCTCCAAAACTAGTACTTATACCACCCACTTTAGGAAATTCGGACCATTAAAGATAAAAAAGGAGTATGTTATAGAACAGTTTTGGAATACTATAGTATATCCCTGTACTCCCTGTAGTTGATTGGAGAGCAAAGATGTGGAATAGGGATTTATTAGGCAGAATGCTGAATTTTACAAATGGAAGGACTGGGAAATTCTCAAGCAATATTCTTTTAGTCACCATGGATGATTTGCAGGTGAGGGAAAATGATGCTCCTTGGAACTGTGGCAGACCCTGCAACATTGAAATATTTCAATTTGCTTTCCTTTAGAACTGTCTGGTTCACCTATGGCCCTGATTTTTGGTTAGATTGGTGTTTTGGCTCTAATGACAGGATGTCTCATCTTCTTTGTACCTGTTAGCCAGTTGTAGCTAGGGGTATTCAAAATTCAATATTTTTTCATTAAGAGCCCTTCCCAGCTCAAATATAGAGATTTTGCAACCACTGGAATCAGACCACTACTTGGTGCTACCACCAGACTACAATATTTTATGGTATCTATCATATATTTTGTGCTGTACCATCATAGTTTTAACAGTTCCTAGGTCAGCTGAAAGACTACGGGTCTGATTATGAGTTTGGCAGGTCGACCGTCGGCTTGCCAGACCAATGGGGAGGAGTCCACCAGGGTGCTGGAGATCTCCCCAGGTCCAATTACAATGTTTCCACTAGTCAGCCCACTGGAAAAAGTGTGTCACAATTGGCCTCAGCTCCTCAGGGAACCAAGGCCAATGCCATCGCACAGAGGTTGCCACCAGCTCCATCGGAATGCTCATTGTCTGCAGTAGGAGACAGTGAGAATTCTGAGGGTGTTGGGCAAGAGGGGCCCTGCACTGCCTGTGGCATAGTCCTGGGCAGCACAGGGGCTCACCTGTGTCCCCCAGCACTGCCTTTCCACCAGCCTTTTCATGACGGCGACCCCGCGATGAAAAGGCTGGTGGAAAGGGAAGTCATAACCCTTTCCACCAGCAGTCATAACTCAGCACCGTGACTTCGACCACGCCAACTCTTCGGGATCCCTGATCCCAACAGTGGCGGCGGTCGGACTGCAAGTGTTGTAATCTAGCGGTCGGACCGCCAGGAGTGGGGTGGTCTGACTGCCAAACTCGTACTTAGGCCCTAACTCTTATGGAACAGCTGGGGCCTTCGTTCCACAAACATAATCAACCATAGCAGCTTTATTTGTGCAACACTGAGCAACTGTGTGAGACTTCACAGCTTGCCCACTTTTCCTTACATCTCTAGCTCCACTTTGAAAAGGCTCCAAGCACTCCTGCGATGCAACATTTCACCGGCATTGAAGTTTTTTGGCACTCAATAACACAGCATTTACTGATTGGTGCCAATTTTTAGGTTCCTGTTTGCTAATTGCGCCTGGTTCCATTCACATATGTGTGTGTCTGTGTGTAAGTCAATTAAGGAATGCAGAAGTCAAGTCTTACTTTTTTATTATGTGAAAAATATTCCAGAATTATTGTATACAATGACCTGCATAAAAATTGACCGACTTTCGACTTTAAGTATTTGGAGTTCGGAAGTCGGGGATGTTGCACAGCAGAAAGCAACATAGATTTCATCATGAGATATCTAATGCAAATACATCTGTTTCCTTTTTTACGTCTTTAGAAGCTTGTGAACATTGCTACATTAACACTTCCCAAGAAGGCAAAACAGATTTAGCACAACAAAGCCCAACAAAATATAGCA